>NC_084534.1:556408-877658 GCF_024500275.1 Phycodurus eques
AGAAATCAACGGGAATCTTTGGGAAATTTGCAATTTGTTAATGTTATTGACAATACAAAGCCAGAAAAAAAGACATATTAAGTCGCCTGTATGTCGAATGCAGCTGCTGCTACCTTGCTGCTGATGCTGGAGACTGTGCATTGCAGCAACGTCAGTCCCGACAAGGTTGTTGTAGTAAACGAAAACAAACGGAACACCTGAAACTAAAATTGAAAAAAAACAAAAACATTTTTCTCAACGAAATAAAAAATGAGTGTTTGAAAAAAAAACTTTAAATACAACATTTTATGTTTGAAAAACTAACAAACCAACTATAATTATACCAAAAATGTCCTTCGTTTTCGTCTTTGTCAATTAATTTCATACATGAGCTTTCGGCGTTGATTCTAAATGTCTTTATTTCGATACAGCCATAGATACAGAACGGATATGGAAGGACGCTCGAACAGTCGTTTGGGAATTGTAGTTCACTTACTGTGTCGCCTGGAAGTGACGTCCTTAGGCAGCTCCGTCGTGTTTGCTGCTTCCCAGCCCAAGCGGAAGTTTTGCCTCGAAGCTAATTTTTACGTCCGAGCTGTTTTTGTTGCTACATGTTGCGAATGGAAATGGCTAAAATGGCTACCAACTAGCTCTTGCCTTCATGGAACCTGCACGTCGGTTATTCGTCTTTTGGGGAAAACTCAGAAAATGATAACTGCTAAGCGTCTCAAAATGCCGCTGTTTCCCGCCACGAAAGGCAGATGGAGTGTAAGTTACCCATGCCATTGGCACTAACACAGCCCCATACCATCACAGATGCCGGCTTTTGAACTTTGCGTCCATAACAGTCCGGATGGTTCTTTTCCTCTTTGGCCCGGAGGACACGACGTCCACAATTTCCAAAAACAATTTGAAATGTGGACTCGTCGGACAACAGAACACTTTTCCACTTTGCATCAGTCCATCTTAAGATGAACTCGGGCCCAGAGAAGCCGGCGGCGTTTCTGGGTGTTGTTGATAAATGGCTTTTGCTTTGCATAGTTCAGTTTCAAGTTGCACTTACGGATTTAGCGCCAAACTGTATTTACTGGCATTGGTTTTCTGAAGTGTTCCTGAGCCCATGTGGGGTGATATCCTTTACACATTGATGTCGGTTTTTGATGCAGCGCCGCCTGAGGGATCGAAGGTCACGGGCAATCAATGGTGGTTTTCGGCTTTGCCGCTTACATGCAGTGATTTCTCCAGATCCTCTGAAGCTTTTGATGATGTTATGGACCGTAGAAATGCTAAAAAAAAAAAAAAAACATGTTTGGAATATTCCACAGGTGAGCAGGTTTATCGGAGAGAGGTGAGTGTCATGATTATGTATAAAAGGAGCATCCTCGAAAGTCTCAAGCCAGAACAGGTAGAATTTCTGATATTTAATTTTTTCTTTGCTTTTGAAGAGTTAATGCACTCTCCCGTTCCAATGCTATGAGATGTACACAAGTGAATTGTGATCCATCCAGATAAACTCTCAAGGCTTTCTGTTTGGCAACTGTGGCTGTTTGTTTATGATTCGTGATTACCTGCTCGTTGCACTATTTGTTGTTGTTGAAGTGTATACCCTTCAACATCTATTGTGGCAAAGTGTTGTCACTTCAGAGCTGAATCAAATTTTATTGACTGAGAAAAGGGAAGGGGGGGGGACAAAGGTCCACTCAAATTTGTGTAATTTCTGGGATCCGGATATCTGTTCTGTTATGTCGAGGCTAACCTTTAATTAGCCGGGGTTAGTTCTTTGGTCTATTAAGTTCAGCAATCATGGGAACGTCCCTTGACCCATCCAGTTCCTCTGCATTGACAAGTGGAGCAACCACACACCCTGTCAAAACTTGAAGTCACTTTGAGTTCATTTCTGGAACAGGTTTGCATTCATGGCCAGATTTAAGGCAGTGATTGCTGCTTTATGCTTACGATAAAAAGGTTCAAAGCCAACACGATAGCCCATAAGACCTTTCGTGATGCGCTACACTGTATTTCTGTTGGAGTCTGCCTTTTGCCTGTTTTGACTACTGTACTGCCATCAGAAAATGACACATGAATATAAATAACCATGCACTTTCATTGTATATAAAAATAATCTCTGGAGATCAGAGTTGATGACAAGCATTCAGTTATATTACATAGCTAGCCTTGTATCCAAACGTTATTCGTAGACACCATAATTATAGCAATTCTGGCAAAATGTTACCACCAAGATAGGTCAACTTCATTTTCACAGCATGTCTCGAATTAGATGCCTTATTGTGGTTTATGTCAAATTGAAATATAAAATGGATAAGATTTGCATATCTCCCTGATTGTTTGGTTGCCTCCAATTTTTCTCTCTCAAAGCAAACCACAGTGCGAGCTAATTATATATGTCATGCCTTTGTGCCTGTGCATGTGGGGAGGAGGTTTTTTCCAAAACATATTTGCTCAAATTGTACTGGGGAGACAAAGTAGCACTTCTCATTAGAGAATGAGTGGGTGTTGAATGAGACATTGTGGGTATGCCCTATAATTAATGTCTGTCTCCCACTCTTTTTATCATGATTAATCACATTCCATCGTTTTTCTGTGCTCACTCAGGCTTGCAAGTACAAATATACTTGTGTGTCATTTCCTTTGCCATTTCTCCAGTTTTGTTGTGTTACACCACAGATCACTCGAGTAATTATTCCAGCATTTTGCTGCAGGTGACGAATGTTGGCTGGTTGAGTTTAAAATAAAAGCCAGGTAAAGATTCAATGACTGCACTGAATGTATTGGGCATCGAGATTCGAGAAACGACGGGAACCGAGACTAACATGCCGTTTCTCCCGGAATCGTTCAAATTTAAAGAATTCGGTTTTCGGTTTCGCCGAGAGTGCACCGAGGACGAAGAAGAAAGTGGCGAAAACCAACGAAGAAGAACGCGCACGAAAAGGTGCTTTTGCCCAATGGCAGCGGCGAACAAAAGTGTTAACAGTGTTAAAATAAATGACCAGTCACCTCAGGGCAGCACTTGGGTTCAGATTATATTATGGAAAGGACGCTTTCACGATGTGTAGAAGTCTGACGCGCTCCCTCCCGCTTCGAGCCTCAGCCTACACCGTGCGAAACTTCAGTCAATTGAAACCAACGTTGAGGCAGCTAACAAGTTAAACGGTGGGTTGCACTCTTTCTTGCACTGATGGTTTGGAGTGATTATTATTTATATATTTATTATTAAGCAAGGGAATTCACTGCCATACTGCTTGTGGCTGTCTATATTCCTCCAAACTCCAGCGATAACAGGAGTCAGGCGCTAAATGAGCTTTACCATCATATCAGTGAAAAGCTGATGCTTTCCTCATCCTAGCTGGGGACTTTAACAATGGTGACCCCAAGGCTGTGCTTCCGAGACTCTACTCAAACATCGACTTTCCAACACGGGGAAATGACACTCTGGACAATGTCTTTAGACCCCTGAGAGGGGCCTACAAGGCCTTTCCCCTCCCCCACCTCGCCGCCTCAGACCATCTCACTGTTATGCCAATGCTTACAGGCCACTGGTTAAAGTCTTCCACCAGTTAAGAAACAGGTACGAGTGTGGCCATAAGAGTCCCTTGAGGCACTTCAAGACTGTTTCGCCACCACAGACTGGACCATGTTCAAACAGGCTGCCACCTACAACTCCATCACAGACCTTCAGGAGTACACAGAGACTGTTACTGCCTACATCACCAAGTGCATGGATGATGTCACCACCACTTAGTCCACCACTGTCTGTGCTAATCAGAAGCCAAGGCTGTCGAGGGAGGTCTACAGACTACAGAAGGTCCGTAACACGGCTTTCAGATCTGGGGATGGGGAGGGCCTGAGGACAGCCAGGGTCAATTTGTCCCGTGGGATCAGAGAGGCCAAGAGGGAGTACTCCAGGAAGATCGCCCACCACTACAGCAGTGACGAGCGACTAGTCATGCACCACATCAAGTCCTCCCCCCTTGGACTCCTTCCAGTTTGCATATCGGTCCAACCAGTCAACCGATGACGCCGTTCTCCACCGCCCTCCACTCTGCCCTCACACACCTGGGGCCTCATGTACAAAGACTTGCGTGGATTTCCTCCTAAAACATGGCGTAAGCTCAAATCCAGAAAACGTCGTACGCACAAAAATATCCAGATGTACGAATTTGTGCGTACGCAAGAATCCAAGCACATTCGTACATCCCAATCAACGTGGAAATGTGCGCACATGTTGGAGTAGCCGACCCCTCCTTGTCCACGCCCACATTTAAATATGCGAATCATATTTAAATGAACCCTGCACCTGAGATCCCGATCTCTGCATGATCAGGGGAAAAGAAGGAAAATGAGCAAGGTTAATGAAGAAAAATCATTTTGCTCAATGTGAAGTTGCTCAATGAAGTGGAGGCGCGCAAGAAAATTCTCTTTGGCACGCTGTCCTCCGGCGTTAACAACACGCGAAAGAGGAACGAATGGGACACCGCGTGTGCGGCTGTCGATGCTGTGGCGACAGAATAGCGCGCGCACGCTGAACGAAAAAAGAAGTGGTTAGTCATTAAGGTGGATGTGAAGCGGGCGACTTCTGCCCACCGCCAAAGTGTGGCCAAAACAGGCGGAGGAATCGGCGCCGAGGGCCTCACCCCGTTCGAGGAGAGAATCGCTGCGATCATGGGTGACGCTGCCCTCTCAGGGGTGATGGGAGCACACGTGGCTGACTAGGATGACCCCACAAGGTTAATACCTTGTATTTTTAGAACTCATAACAAATGTGTTCATACAGTAACCTACACTCAGCCCCGTGAGATAAAGGTTCATGCGGAAATGTTGGATGTGTGGTATTTTTCATAAATCTTTTGATTTCTCTTGGAAGCACATCAGCATATCAAAGAAGATATCAAAAACTTTGCCTCCTTTTTGGTGACTCAATTTATTATTTTAACACACAGGAGAGGACACGCACACTGACAAAAAAAACAAAATGTTTTTTCTTTAGGAGAAGAGGGGTTAATTATGTCCATTTCAACACATTTGAATCATGTGCAACCGATGCACATGTATCAGTGCAGTCGCAGCCACGCGCTACATGTTCGGCGGATTCGTCCACCGTCCCTAACGTCGGTGAGAAGAAGAGGGAAGATTCCAACAGCTTCTTCTAAGAGGGAAGAAGCTGTTGGAATGTCTGCTAGTTCTAGTTTGCGTTGATCGGTCGCGCCTACCTGAGGGAAGGAGCCGGAAGAGCCAGTGACCGGGATGCGGAGGGCCCGAGAGGATTTTGCACGCTCTTGTCTTAGTTCTGGCAGCGTGCAACTCCTCAAGGGTGGGTAAGGGGGTACCGACAATCCTTTCGGCAGTTTTGATTGTCCGTTGCAGTCGGAGTTTGTCCTTTTTTGTAGCAGCACCAAATCAGACTGTGATGGAAGAACACAGGACCGATTCGATGACCGCTGTGTAGAACTGCCTCAGCAGCTCCTGTGGCAGGCCGTGCAGAGTCCTGACGTCAACCCGATAGAACACCTTCTGGATAAATTAGAGCAGGGACTGAGAGTCAAGCCTTCTTGTCCAACATAAGTGTGTGGCCTCACAAATGTGCTTCTGGAAGAATGGTCGAGAATTCCCATAAACACACTCCTAAACCTTTTAGACAGCCGTCCCAGAAGAGTTGAAGCTGTTATAGCTGCGAAGGGTGGACCAACATCATATTGAACCCTATGGATTAGCAATGGGATGTCACTTAAGTTCATATGTGATTCAAGGCAGGTGAACGAATATGTTTGCCAATATAGTGTAGATGAAGACCCCAAAGACTAATTTATTGTCATTATGGGAGCTGAGGTATGTGTTACGTGGGATCGACTCCTGTTGGCTCCCATTGAACTCAAACCCTGATGAAACGGATGGTTTTCTTTTTACATACCCGTTTGTTTACCTCCATTTCTTCTTTGTGACCACATTTGGACACACTTGCACAGCTTTCCACGATCACCAAATTCATTAAATAGTCGCAATAATGTGACATGAATTTATACTGATAAAATGGTAGTTAACGATATTTTACAGTGAGCCTGCAAATCGCCTGGGGCCTCATGTACAAAGATTTGCGTGGATTTCCGACTGAAACAAGGCATACGCTCAAATCCAGAAAACGTCGTAAGCGTAAAAACATCCAAATGTATGAATCTACGTCCATATGAATCCAAGCACATTTCCTTCGTAGATCCCAATCAACGAAGAATTGAGCGCACACGTCGAAGTAGCTGGGGTCAGAAGAGCGCACACACGGTGAACTACAAAAGAAGTGGTCAGACATAAAGGTGGATGTAAAGCAGAGGATTTCCTTATTTTCCTTTGTAAAAAGGGTATTTGATTGTTGTTACTTTTCTATTTACACGTGCAGAATACAGTTTTACTGTAATGGAAAATAACCACCAATAAAGAATGGATTCTAACTCTTTCTTTGGTAAGGAAACGGGTAAATGTGCTCTAATTGAAGAGTCACATTGTCGAACAGTATTTCTTTCCATTTTCTTTATCGGCTCAGCCAATTGAAGATGCCCCTGAACTTGTCAGTGATAATCCTGTTTCTCAGATTTGGCATGCTGGGATGTTAAAAGAGTCAAGGGAAAAAAAATGGTTCACAAACTGAACATGGGACGACAGTCAGGTTCTTTGGTTGTGTTGTTGTTTTGGCTGTATCTTTGAAACGAAAGACCTTTTGTTGAAGACCTTTTACGAGGACCAACTCACTGGAGGGTACTTCGATTGACACGATTTACTGGGGGCTTTTTCTTTTTTTTTTTTACATGCAAAAAGGATGTAGTCAGTCTAACAATAGTGTGACAAGAATTTGATTTGGAAAAGGCTTCCCACGGTCTTTTACAACACGAGCTTTCCTGCCAAAACTCATACTGTATGGAAATCACATTTCATCCCAAAAATAATTTTGATTGATTTGGTCTTTCTCGGTGTGTTTCAGATTATGTACGCCACAACTGCTGTACGAATAAGAGGTGACGAAAACAAATGGTAAGTTGTCAAAACATATTAATAGTTTATACCATAAATGTACCACAATGTACGATCCCAAAACACCTCAATATAATTTCAAACTCATTTTACCCTTAAAAACAATGGCTGAACGATGATTTGATTTCGACAAAATGCCCCAGGAGTGTGTGTGTACTGTTCCTGCACATGCGGCGAAGCGTCGAAGCTAAATTAAGCTCCTCTTTGACTTACGAAGATGTTGGCCACTCAGTTGACATGTATCCCTGCAACATACGTCCTTGACACCAATGACTGCTTTCCTTTTAGGAGCCATCTTGTGGCATCTTAGTGTTATAGGAAGAGTATGAAAACCGGGAATAGGTAAGTTTTTGAATGAATAGCTGATGAATAGAATAGGTTCTACAGCAAAAAACACAAATAGGTGAATTCGCAAATAGCCAGCAGTGACTGTCGGGATGTATATTCTGTTTTTAAGAGCCTGCTCTTCCTTTTTTCTTTTCATTAGATCTGCTGCCATGCCAGTGTGGGTGATATGTCATCTTCCAGTGGTCGCAGTGCGATCACTGCTATCACTTGTGCTATTAGCAACAGGCTGGGGCCTTACCTCGAAGCCTGGTTTTGTGGTACAAGGAAAGGACTCGTATTCTGCCTTATATCCGACTTTCGTACGGAATGACACAGAATTTGAGCACTTGGCCTTGCATCCTCACCCCAATGTGGGTCGAGTTTATGTTGGCGCTTGTGACAACTTGTTTCAGTTGGACAAATTGCTCCAGCCTGAGCTCCAGGATCACACTGGACCAGTCAAAGACAGCCCAGAGTGCTTGCCACCTGTAACCGAGAGTAACTGCCCTCAAGCAAGGCTCACCAGCAACCACAACAAGCTCTTGCTGATTAACCCGTACTCCATGGAACTTATTACTTGCGGCAGTGTCAACCAAGGTATCTGCCAGAAACGAAGTCTTGATTCTATCAAAAAGGTGCTGTTCTCCACTGAGACACCAGTGGATACTCAATATGTAGCAGCTAATCACCCCAATGTTAGTACTGTTGGACTCATCGTTCAGTCCCATCCGCACAGGCAGCCGGTTCTTTTTGTTGGTCGAGGCTACACAAGCAGCCACCCACCCATCGCCACACGAAACCTGGACCAGGAGCCCATCTTTTCTTATGAGGAAACTGCAAAGTTGGCTGTGGCTGGTCGCCTCTCTGAATATGACCATCATTTTGTAGCATCCTTTGCCCACCATCATCACGTGTACTTCCTCTTCTACAGGCGAGACTTGAAGTCAAAATCACGCGAGTACCGCACCTACATCTCACGTGTATGTTTGGATGACCAAGCCTATTATTCGTATGTGGAAGTGCCCCTGACATGCCATTCCCGGGCAGGGAAAAATTATAATCTCCTTCAAGCAGTCCAGCTTGGGTTCTCCAAAGATGGCACAGGGAGTCAAGGGTCTGAGATTGTTCTCGGTGTTTTTTCCACTCGGTTGGCTTCATCAAATCGACCCAGTGAGGACTCTGCCCTATGCATGTTTAACCTGGAAGATGTGGACCGCAGGATTAACTCCACCAGAGACCTGTGTTACACAAAGATGGGCAGAGTGTCCGGAACGGAGGCAGCCTACATCGAGTACGAAGTCAAATCTAAATGTGTCAACCTGCTAGAGGTGAGTTAACCCAAACAAAAAATTTAATTCAAAAGAAAGCCGTGTCTTCATGCTTTGAATTACTGAAGTGTACCCTGCCATGATTATTATTATTATTATTATTATTATTATTATTATTATTATAATACATCCAGTTTCCGTACCGCTTATCCTCACTAGGGTCGCGGGCGTGCTGGAGCCTATCGCAGCTGACTCTGGGCGAGAGGCGGGGTACACCCTGAACTGGTTGCCAGCCAATCGCAGGGCACATATAGACAAACAACCATTCGCTCTCACATTCACATCTACGGGCAATTTAAAGTCTTCAATTAACCTACCAAACCATGACCATTGGTCAGAATGAACTTGAATGACAGTATTTCTGCTTATTAAACAAGTTCCACTTGTGAAGCGCATTAAGAGCACTTTTGGGATGCCCTCAACTCCTCAAGTTTTCGTTTGAAGCGCTCCACTCGTTTGTCTTAAATGTGTTTTTAGCTAGCCTGTTGTGCCGTACATGATGCATGAAATAAGACGCTGCACAGAAGAGAAATAAAATGCAGCAGCAACACTTTTGACACTTTAGCGGTGTCAGCTTTAAAGCTTTTAAACAAACATATCAGTATGCCAACAGTTTAGAGACATAACAAAGGGCAAAACGTGAACGATAATCCCCCAACCTCCTTCGCGTTATATTTCATTTAAGACAGCCGAGCATGAAACATCGAACTGGCCAATTGTCTGCTTGTTTCATTCGTCTAAAATCATTGGAGAAACGGAAATATAAGCAGCAACCCGAATTCAATGTGACCTTACTACAGAGGCTGAGGAGTGTGATGGCCCTGTAGTTGGAACACACCCTCCTTAAAAAGGGGGACCACCACCCCAGTCTGCTAATCCAGAGGCACTGTCCCCGATGTTCACGCGATGTTGCACAGGCGTGTCAACCAGGACAGCCCGCCTCAGAGAACCCAGACTCTGCTCCCTCATGGGAAGGCGTGTCGGTGGAATTGAGGAGGTCTTCGAAGTATTCTCCCCACCACCTCACAACGTCCCGAGTCGAGGTCAGCAGCGCCCCATCCCCACTATACACAGTGTTGATGGTGCACTGCTTCCACCTCCTGAGACGCCGGATGGTGGACCAGAATTTCCTCGAAGCCGTCCGGAAGTCTTTCTCCATGGCCTCATCGAACTCCTCCCATGCCCGAGTTTTTGCTTCTGTAGCCGGGGATCGGATCGCCAAGGTCCCCGCCTTCGGCCACCGCCCAGCTCGCACTGCACCCGACCCCTATGGCCCCTCCCACAGGTGGTGAGCCCACGGGAAGGGGGACAAACCTTATATAGGGATATTCGGCTTTTTCGGGTGAAATTTCAGGATGAACCTAAAATGCACTGTAACCTTTACAGGTACAGTCGTGCTCATCATTATTGGCACCCATGAAGTTTAGGTACTAAATGTGGAATATCTCCTCAAGAAAATCTGCCTCACAGTTCTGAGGACCGTGGTTCAATCCCTGGCCCCGCCTGTGTGGAGTTTGCACGTTCTCCCCGTGCCCGCCTGGGTTTTTTCCGGGCACTCCGGTTTCCTCCCACATCCCAAAAACATGCATGAATTGGAGACTCTAAATTGCCCGTAGGCATGATTGTGAGTGCGAATGGTTGTTTGTTTGTATGTGCCCTCCGATTGGCTGGCGACCAGTTCAGGGTGTACCCCGCCTCTTGCCCGAAGATTGCGGGGATAGGCTCCAGCACGCCCGCGACCCTGGTGAGGATAATTTCCTGGTTCAGTTTTCCTTGTTCAATGCAAATTGGTATTTAAACAGACCTCTTCTTCATGCTATTTCCATTTGGATATATTGAGAGGTGTCTCGCACATGGCATGGTTCACATTTGGAACCGGGGGAGAATAGGAAATGCAAAACCAGTTTGGGGTTTTTATCGGGCAGGGCAGCTCTAACCAACACTTCCAATCTCTTCATATTGATTGGTCTCTGAGTCGGCTGAGTGCTGACTCTGATTTAGCTCTTGAAGAAGTCCGTAGCCGAGGGGTTCACATACTTTTTCCACCCTGCACTGTAAATCATTGCATGATGTGTCCCATAAATACATAAAAACATAATTGTTTGCGTGATATTAGTTTTAAGGAGACTGTGTCTATTGTTATGACTTAGATTTAAAAAATCTGCTCATTTGATGACCAGTTTATGCAGAAATTGTGTTATGGTGTTTCCAAAGGGTTCACATACTGTTTCTTGCAACAATACGTTTTATGAGCCGTCATTTCATGACGTGGCAGCAACTGACTGCCATATCCTGTCTTACAGAATACTCTCGATAGGTACCCTTGCGGCTCGGATCACACGCCCAGCCCCATGGGTAGTCGGATTGCTGTGGAAGCTGAAACCATTTTGGACAGCCCCTCTGCTCGACTCACAGCGGTTGCCGTGAGCATGAGGGCGGGCCATACAATTGCATTCTTGGGAGACTCCAAGGGAAACCTGCACAAGGTAAATCTTCACAGAGGCAACTTGCACCTTCACGTTTTCACATAAACACACGCATACACTTGTGTCTTGATGTTGAGTTCGTGTTTTACTTCCTGGAGATGCAGTTGTAATAAAAACGAAATAAATACAAACATTGCATCCATCCATTCTCTTACACTGTCAATATTTATTTCGCTCTTGGAGTCACACCCTCTATTCACCAGCCGCCACTGACTTCGTGCCGCCTATTCATTTCCCTAAAATGAATGAAGTATGTCCTGTCTGCGTGTTTGTTCGCTACGGTCACGGACGTGCTGGAGCCTATCCTAGCTATCTTCGGGTGAGAGGCGGGGTACACCCTGAACTGGTCGCCAGCCAATCGCAGTGCACATATAAACAAACAACCACTCACATTCACAACTCCGGGCAATTTGGAGTCTTCAATTAACCTACCGTGCATGTTTTTGGGATGGGGAAGGAAACCGGAGAACCCGGAGAAAAGCCACGCGGGCACGGGGAGAACATGCAAACTCCACACAGGCGGGGCCGGCGATTGAACCCCGGACCTCAGAACTGTGAGGCAGACGTTGTAAGCATTCGGCCCACCGTGCCGCCTGCACAAAGTTATTATAAATAAAGATAAAAAAGCCTGAAAATGTTTGCAAATTTTCATCGAAGCTTACCATGCTGGTGTGCTTGATGACATTGTTGACGTACTCATCATAGGCGAATTGAGGTCGCTTTCAGTAGCCCCGAGGAATTGTTGTGCTTCCTAGTTCTGAATCCGTTGTCATAGATGAACAGCTCCACACAAAAAAAAATGTTACTGTACTAAAAATAGCGCATTCCAGATTCCAGAGACTTGTTTTGTATTCCTCAGTTAAAACCACCGCCATGCTCCTCTCTCTCTCTCTCTCTCTCTCTCTCTCTCTCTCTCTCAGCGAGACATTCAACCTGGCCGCCACATAGGCACAGGAGGGAAGCCTGATGGTTGGATTTAGTCATATTGTATCTCTGCGACTCGGAAAAACGGATGTCCTATTCTCTGCCTCTATTGCGCCACAGCGCCAGTAAACAACAGCGCCCAATTCTGGAACGAACAGACTTTGTCAACGGCGGTTTTAAATGGAAACAGTTCTCGGCCGCATTGTTCAGTCTCAACGGTCCGTTTGATCCGATATCCGTTATATCGGGGTCCGTTTTATCGAGGTTCCACTGTAAACCAAAAAAGAAATTGATGGTAGCTAGATCATGTGAATCTGCTCTGGAATTATGTCAGTTCAGATTGCATTAAGCTTGATTTAGAAAAGCGCTGTTTGAACTGACCTCCCAAACGAGTACCATGAGGTCACATATGGGTAGTGGTTTTCTGGGTTCAGCGACAGTTCATGGTGCAGCACAAGGAAACAAAAGGAACGTCATGTTGCGGATGTGTTAGTAGAACATCTTTGTAGTTGGGAAGCATGAAAAATGACACATAATAGTTGCCGTAATGACAAAATGGCGACGTCTTTGCATTTCGATGAATTACACAGTATGTGACTTAGGCCTGAAAGCCATTTACACTTTGACACTGATCAGAGCGGTGATGCTTTTGGAAGACCCTTGATATATCATAAATTTCCGTATTTTTAGCACACCTGCAAACACAGGCCTCTTTGTATCATTTTGTGGCGTGTGGTTGAGCCCCCCGCCCCCACCGCCCTGTCCAAGCAACAGCCGTACAATGGCACCCATTCACATACAGTATTACGGCAAGATTACATCACTGAGAGTTTACAGACCACCCATTGCTTTGCGTGGACATCCAACAGAGCTTCACACTCTTGTCGTGCACAGCTCCAGCTGACTGGTGCATGTACTTCCGAACAGAAAGCCACATTCAGAATGATGTGGAGTTGAGTACATGACCTGACAGTCCATGATGTCTCGCTACCCCACCACCGATTCCAGTTGCTTGCACTCGTAATTAGCAAATTAAAGTGTTTCAATACTATTAACTTGTGGTGTTAAGGCCCGGCAAAGAAACTAACCCGGAGGGGAGCCCGGTCAGTCTGGCTTCTTGGTAAATGCTCACGCCATATCATGTTGTGTGATTGACTGTGATTGACAAATTAATTGTTGTGTGATTGACTGTGATTGACAAATTAATTGACTCTAAAATAAACTCTGGATTTGGCCCGCGATGTAGTTATATTTGGCCCACAAGACCGTATCAAATGTGTATTAGAGCTGGCCCGCGAGTATACAGACCCTTTCCAAAAAATGTGAATATCATGGAAAAGTTCATATTCATCCATCCATAATTCCATTCAAAAAGGAACATTTTCATAGGTTATTGATTCGGGGCCCACAATTTCAACAATTTCAAGTATTGATTGGTTTATTTTTACATAATTTGGGCTTCCAGCTCATAAAACCCACAAAATCAGGCAAATTTTGCATGCCATTAATGTTTTAAACTGAATGTAGCTTGTATGTTGGTCGTTGAATCACATTGGCCTTGGTTTGAACCAAAACAGCTCCTCACAAAGCCGTTGGCATCCAGAAAGGTTTGTATAGTATGACCTAGAATCCAAGAGTTTCTTGGTGCTGCGTTATCAACGATGATGAGCAGATCCTTTTTATGCTGTTCCATCTGCTTCTTTTTTGTCCTGTTTGGCTGTTAGGTCAAGCAGAATGGGGAATCTCTATCGAATAGCACAGGGACCGAATAGCACATATCTGGGGGTTCGATACCCCATACTCCAGTTGACCCCCCACGGGACTCCCCGAGGGACATGGTTAAACGCCTTCTCCATGTCCACAAAGCACATGTAGATTGGTTGGGTAAACTCCCAAGCAACTTTGAGGACCCTACCAAGGGTTTAGAGCCTGTCCACTGTTCTACGGCGACAACGAAAACCACACTGCTCCTGTTGAAACTGAGCTTCAACGTTGCCGTGGATCCTTCTCTTGAGAACTCCTGAATAGATCTTACCAGTGAGTCTGAGGCGTTGGATCCCCCTGTAGTTGGAACACACTCTCTGGTCCCCCTTCCGAAAAAGGTGCCGATGTCCACCCGACATTTTTTAAATGCATGTCAACCAAGACAGGCCCACAACACCCAGAGCCCTTTAAGAACTCTTATTTACACCCGGGGCCTAGTCAATGAGGAGGTTTTTAACTACCTCAGCGACCTCAACCCCAAAGACAGGAGAGCCTGACCTACCTCAGCCTAGCTATGTTCCGACCGCACATATTCAGAACATTTTCAGCCTCACACACCAGCTCGGGCTCCTTTCCTGCCAAAAAAGTGACATTCCACATGCCTAGAGCCAGCTTCTGTAGCTGGGGATCGGATGGCCAAGGTCCCCACCTTCAGCCATCGCCCAGCTCTCTATGCATCCTACCCCCTTTTTTCCCTACCCCAGGTGGTGAGCCAGTGGGAAGGAGGACCTATGTTACGTCTCTAAGCTGTGTCCGGCCAGACCTCTTGTGTGCAGGACCAGCCTCCTGGCGCTTGCAATTGAGCCCCATCTCCAGACCCAGTTCAAGATGGGGGGCCCTCGTGACCCGCGTCTGGGCAAAGAAAACAAGGCCTCAAAAATTGGCTTCATCATAGGGGGTTGCGAGCCGTGCTATGCCTGGTTCCTCACCTTGGACCTCCTAATCCTGTGTGGCCCTGCCATGCAATTTAGCTCCTATGATCACTGGGATACACAAACCAGGATAAGGTGACTTCTCAGTGTGGGGCAACAAATACACTGATAAATCTCACTCATTTCAGATTTGCTAAGGGTATTAATAATATATAGCAATGTGCTGTATACTTTATATACAAACTACCTACGTTTGTATGCTCACACATCACTTTGTCACGGTTTCGTAAAATTGATGAATGATTGTGATCAACTAGTTCTCCGCTGTCCGAGCTAGCATTAGCATTTTCTATGTTCTTTTCCATTCCTCAGGTGTTCCTGGGGCCAAATGGTGAGGTGGAGGAATACTCCATAAGTTCCATTCAGCAGAACACAGCCATCAACTCAGACCTTGTCCTGGATAAAGAGGAGCAGCATCTCTTCATCATGACCCATAACATGGTAGACATATAACTTGTTGCCATTTCCTGTGCCTTTTTTTCTGAACTTCCTTGCCTCTTTTGCAATACTACTCATAAAGAGAAAATCTATGGGAATGATGCTTTGGTTTTTGATGATCCAACTTTGTCCCTTCTAATTTGGCAGCCTGTTGTTGACCTGTCCTAATCACTTTTCCATTTGTATTGTTCTGGGTCAAATTAGGTCTTTCATTCTGTTTCAAGAGAGCTTATTATGGAAGATTTGCATAGCTGAACTTAGAAGTGTTGTCATGGTTCCAGCTGCAGAAGAGGCCGGTAGCTGAATGCAAGCAGAACCCCGACTGTCACTCCTGCCTGCAGGCCCATGATCCTTACTGTGGCTGGTGTGTCCTAGAGGGAAGGTGAGATGCACTCCAGGAGACTTGTATGACGGAATTAAAACAGTTCATTGACCAAGTACAGTGTTCCTTTACAAATGAGTATTCTCTGGCATAATCTGTTTTTATTTTGTCCACGACAATGACAAAAATGTCGGTGTTCTTCAGACTTTCAGGACAGTTTCTCTTTGTCAGAACAATAGGCTTCTGATTTAGAAAGACATAATTGAATTCAATTTTCTTTATCTACATGGTGATCACACTCCCTGGTGGTGATGACGATGTTTTTTTTTTTTCCATTGTGAGCAATTTGAATGTTTCAGCTGGTTTTCCTCATTGCTTATCAGAGATTGTGCACAGTGATTACATACAGTAATCTGTGTAGATATTTATTTTTATAGTAAGAATAATACAGGCGGCACGGTGGACGACTGGTTAGAGCGTCTGCCTCACAGTTCTGAGGACTGGGGTTCAAATCCCGGCCCCGCCTGTGTGGAGTTTGCATGATCTCCCTGTGCCTGCGTGGGTTTTCCCCGGGCACTCCGGTTTCCTCCCACATCCCAAAAACATGCATGCTAGGTTAATTGAAAGTGACCTCTGAAAACAAAATTAGATGAACAATATGTACAGTATGTATTAATTCAGTATACTTTACAGTGGAGTTGTGCAGACAAAACCGATGCTTTTAGGATCGCATATTTGACAGTGTTGACAACAAATTAAAAACAGTCTTGGCGTTTTCTATGCAGATGTGTTTTGCAGTCAGAGTGTCCTCGTGGGGACCACCCCGGCCAGTGGCTTTGGAGCTTTGACATGGAACAGCAGTGCCTGGCTGTCCAAGAACTCAACCCATCAAACATCAGCAGGGGAGAAAGCAGGACAGTAAGTGCAGATTAAAATATATAATACGCCTAATATATATATTAAAAAAAAAAAAATAAAAAAAAAAAGCTCAGAATTTACTTAAAAATTCAATGTCTCAACAATTTTAAAAGTAATAAACTTGTGGGAATACATTTATAATTTTACAATTATAAAGTCATGAGATCATGAGAGTAATTTGTTTTTAAAATTTAACAACAGTTCTGTTTTGATGGAACAAACCCAAAAAGAAGCCAAGGAGAAGAATCAGTGGAGTTCTGTCTTTGGAACAGAGACAAACTCCTCAGAGGCCTATTTTCTTTCTTGTAAAATTACACAATTGGTTTATTATTACTACCCTAGATTTTCTTTTGTCAAATTACAATTTGTCCCTATTACTATTAGTGAACCTTCATTCTTGTAAAAAAAAAACAAAAACAAAAAAAAAAAAACAAATATGGAAATATTTTGACCTTATTCCATGGTCTCCAGAGTATCATCATTGGTCCTAATACTCTTTGTGTATGACAAGGTCACATCAATGTCGTTTAGCAAGGAAACCCACCTCTTGCATGTACTTGAATTGTATATGCAGTACAGTGCCGTTATGTCTTTCTAAAAAAATATATATATACAGCCCCAATTCCAATTAAGTTGGGACGTTGTGTTAAACATAAATAAAAAGAGAATACAATGATTTGCAAATCATGTTCAACCTATATTTAATTGCATACACTACAAATACAAGATATTTAATGTTCAAACTGATAAAATTGATTGTTTTTAGAAAATAACCATTAAATTAGAATTTTATGGCTGCAGCAGGTTCCAAAAAAGCTGGGACAGGGTCATGTTTACCACTGTGTTACATCACCTTTTCTTTTAACAACATTCAATAAACGTTTGGGAACTGAAGACACTCATTGTTGAAGCTTTGGAGGTGGAATTCTTTCCCATTCTTGCTCAATGTACAGCTTCAGCTGTTCAACAGTCCGGGGTCTCCGTTGTCGTATTTTACGCTTCATAATGCGCCACACATTTTCAATGGGAGACAGGTCCGGACTGCAGGCAGGCCGGTCGAGTACACGCACTCTTTTACTGTTGTTGTAACACGTGCAGAATGTGGTTTGGCATTGTCTCGCTGAAATAAGCAGGGGCGTCCATGAAAAAGACGTTGCTTGGATGGCAGCATATGTTTCTCCAAAACCTGTATGTACCTTTCAGCATGAATGTTGCATTCACAGATATGTAAGTTACCCATACCATTGGCACTAACACAGCCCCATACCATTACAGAGGCTGGCTTTTGAACTTTGCGTCCATAACAGTCCGGATGGTTCTTTTCCTCTTTGGCCCGGAGGACACGACGTCCACAATTTCCAAAAACAATTTGAAATGTGGCGGCACGGTGGATGACTGGTTAGAGCGTCTGGCTCACAGTTCTGAGGACTGGGGTTCAATCCCCCGCCCCGCCTGTGTGGAGTTTGCATGTTCTCCCCATGCCTGTGTGGGTTTCCTCCCACATCCCAAAAACATGTGTGGTAGGTTGATTGAAGACTCTAAATTGCCCGTAGGTGTGAATGTGAGTGCGGATGGTTGTTTGTTTAAATGTGCCCTGCGATTGGCTGGCAACCAGTTCAGGGTGTACCTTGCCTCCTGCCCGAAGATAGCTGGGATAGGCTCCAGCACGCCCTCGACCCTAGTGAGGAGAAGCGGCTCAGAAAATGGATGGATGGATATTTGAAATGTGGACTTGTTGGACCGCAGAACACTTTTCCACCTTGCATCAGTCCATCTTAGATAAGCACGGGCCCAGAGAAGCGGCGGCGTTTCTGGGTGTTGTTGATAAATGGCTTTTGCTTTGCATAGTAGAGTTTCAACTTTGAATGTTGGGACTATGGCAGGAAAATCTCAGGAGTTGCTTGACATGATGATTAGGAGAAAGGTTTATTCATCGCGTGTCCAGGAGAGCAGGTGGAAAGGCAGTAAGGCTAGAGGTGGTGCATGACTAGCCGCTCGAAGCGCTTCATCAGGATGGGAGCGAGCGCTACCGGACGCTAGTCATTGAGGCAGGAGGGAGAGGACTTCTTCGGGACCGGCATGATGGTGGTGGCTTTGAAGCACGTGGGGCAGCAGCAGCCGGTTGTCGGAGCGTAATTGCGTCGGAGACGCTGGGGATGCCGGATGAGCTGCCAGGAATCCTTTGCGTCTGTGACACCAGTGTTGCCAGCACTGAAAAAAAGACTCCTTTGAATTTAAGTTGAACATTTACATCGGTCGCACATGACTAAAATGATTATTATTTGGGTTTTTTTTGGAGAAGAGGGGTAAATGATGTCATTTTAACACAATTTAATCACGTGCAACAAATCGGCCCTGGCTGTCCTCAGGCCCTCCTCATCCCCAGATCTAAAAGCCCTGTTGCGGACCTTCTGTAGTCGGTAGACCTCCCCCGACAGCCATGGCTTCCGATTAGCACGGACGGTGATGGACTTCGTGATGGTGACATCATCCATGCACTTGCTGATGTAGACAGTAAGTCTCTGTGTACTCTTGAAGGTCTGTGATGGCGTTGCAGGTGGCACCCTGTTTGAACATGGTCCAGTCTGTGGTGGCATAACAGTCTTGAAGTGCCTTCTGGCCACACTTGTACCTGTTTCCTAACTGGTTGGGAGACTTTAACCAATGGTCTGTAAGCTGGCGTTAGCATAACAGTGACATGGTCCGAGGCGCCAATGTGGGGGAGTGGGAGGGCTTTGTCGGCCCTTCTCAGGGGGGTAAAAACATTGTCCAGAGTGTTATTTCCCCGTGTTGGAAAGTAAATGTTTGAGTAGAGTTTTGGAAACACAGCTTCTCTCGCTCACTCTCGTAAAGTGCAGACGCTTTTTTGCTCGCTCGACTTGCTTCGCCTCTGTTGACATATTTTCTTGCTGATAAGCTTGTTTTGCTTCTAAAAAAAAAAAAATAGAAGCAGCGACTCCTCCAGCCTTGGGAGTGCTGATTGGACTTGTTTCCTGAAATTGATCCGTTGATAATGCGCAATACCTGAACAATTAGTATGCCTATGGGCAGATCTGGCTTTGGTAGACCTGAATGGATCCGGTCCAATAGAGTGCCTGCAAAGACAATCTCAAAAACGGATCGGGGGCACACGCATCCTCATATATACCTGACCTAATTTGATTGACTTTCCAGCATTTGCGTCTGTGTCAACACGAGGTCATGTCAATAACGAGCGAAGGGTTTCGAGTAGTCTGGCAATTGAAGGACTTTCTTCCGTTGGATAAAATCCGTGTCAGCGTTTTTTTGTCCAAGGGATGCCAATGACACGGTCAGTTAAGCATAATTACTGATCCAGGACGTGCAATAATTTGTCAAAAATAACATCTGTACCATTATTAGATTTTTCCTCTGAAGTGTGGGGGTTTGAAATTTTGAAATTTTGTTTTTCAGGCGACAGTTAAAATGTATCTCTGCTGACCGTATGCCAGTATCAGCTCAGAATTTTAGTAAGGCCCGTGTGTGCCTTTTTCAACCATAAACATTCTATTGTCTACAAGTCTTGTACTTCGTGTAATTTGTAATAGACATACTGTTTGTAGACAGCCACTATATCATACCATGTTGACCTAATGACAAATGTGCACATTTTAGTCTATATCGTTTCATGTGTCAACCCAAATAGGTGAATGTTCCATAATGAGTTCAAAATGATACACATTGTGTTTGTAGAACAATCATCATATGTATCACTGTAATAATGCTAATATCGGTGCTGTGTTTGCAGCCTGTTGAATTGGCCGTTGAGTTTTCAGACCGCCTTAAATTTTTCTCTCTTTGTTATATTGCAGCCATTTGTTAAAATCATCCATCCATCCGTCCATTTTCTGAGCCGCTTCTCCTCACTAGGGTCGCGGGCGTGCCGGAGCCTATCCCAGCTGTCATCGGGCAGGAGGCGGGGTACACCCTGAACTGGTTGCCAGCCCATCGCAGGGCACATACAAACAAACAACCATCCGCACTCACATTCACACCTACGGGCAATTTAGAGTCTCCAATTAATGCATGTTTTTAGGATGTGGGAGGAAACCGGAGTGCCCGGAGAAAACCCACGCGGCTCACGGGGAGAACATGCAAACTCCACACAGGCGGGGCCGGGGATTGAACCCTGGTCCTCAGAACTGTGAGGCTGACGCTCTAACCAGTCGGCCCCCTTGTTAAAATCATTTAAGTTAATTTTTGTTCCTCATTAATGTACACACAGCACCCCATATTGACAGAAAAACAACGTAATTTCTTCTGATCATCCTTGAGATGGTTCTACACCTTCACTGGAGTCCAGCTGTGTTTGATTATACTGATTGGACTTTACTAGGAATGCCACACCCCTGTCTATATAAGACCTTACAGCTCACAGTCCGTGTCAGAGCAAATGAGAATCAGGAGGTCAAAGGAACTGCCTGAAGAGCTCAGAGACAGAATTGTGGCAAGGCACAGATCTGGCCAAGGTAACAAAAACATTTCTGCTGCATTTAAGGTTCCTAAGAGCACAGTGGCCTCCATCATCATTAAATGGAAGACGTTTGGGACGAGCAGAACCCTTCCTAGAGCTGGCCGTCCGGCCAAACTGAGGAATCGGGGGAGAAGAGCCTTGGTAAGAGAGGTAAAGAAGAACCCAAAGATCACTGTGGCTGAGCTCCAGAGATGCAGTCGGGAGATGGGAGAAAGTTCTACAAAGTCAACCGTCACTGCAGCCCCCCACCAGTCGGGGCTTTATGGCAGAGTGGCCCGACGGAAGCCTCTCCTCAGTGCAAGACACATGAAAGCCCGCATGGAGTTTGCTAAATAAAAAAAAACACCTGAAGGACTCCTAGAAATAAAAATCTCTGGTCTGATGAGACCAAGATAGAAATTGTTGGCCTTAATTCTAAGCGCCATGTGTGGAGAAAACCAGGCACTGCTCATCACCTGTCCAATACGGTCCCTACAGTGAAGCATGGTGGTGGCAGCATCATGCTGTGGAGATGTTTTTCAGCTCCAGGGACAGGACGACGGGTTGCAATCGAAGGTAAGATGAATGCGGCAAAGTACATGGATATCCTGGACGAAAACCTTCTCCAGAGTGCTCAGAACCTCAGACTGGGTCGAAGGTTCACCTTTAAAAAAGACAATGTCCCTAAGGACACAGCTAAAATACCGAAGGAGTGGCTTCAGAACAACTCCGTGACTGTTCTTGAATGGCCCAGCCAGAGCCCTGACTTAAACCCAATTGAGCATCTCTGGAAAGACCTGAAAATGGCTGCCCACCAACGTACACCATCCAACCTGACAGAACTGGAGAGGATCTGCGAGGAGGAATGGCAGAGGATCCCCAAATCCAGTTGTGAAAAATTTGTTGCATCATTCCCCAAAAGACTCCAGGCTGTGTTACCTCCAAAGGATGCTTGCACTAAATACTAAGCAAAGGGTCTGAATACTGATGGCTGTGTGATATTTCAGTTTTTCTTTTTGAATAAATTTGCAAAAATGTCAACAATTCCGTTTTTTTCTGTCAATATGGGGTGCTGTGTGTACATTAATGTGGAAGAAAATGAACTCAAATGATTTTTAGCAAATGGCTGCAATATAAAAAAACAAGAGTAAAACACTGATAATTATCTCAATCTAATAATGTAATCCAATCAATATCATTATTTTGTGTGAACGTGGAGTTGTACGATAAGATTTTGAGCAGGCTCCTTTTCTCCTTTATTTCCCCAACGGGATCGACTTTATCAGTAGGCTACTCCCGTTCAGGTCTCAAGGCCTCATTCTCACTACTTCATGAAAACAAAACAAAGCTGAAGGACAGTGGAATTAACGAGAATTTGGATTTATCGAGTACCAAAAAATAACAAAACCTTTATTTCAAATTTTCAATCATCAATCAAAAATATGCATTTTTAATTCTTTTTCGCAGACCAAATAGCCACAAGTGAATAGTTTCTCGAAAGCTTGACAAATTACAATTCGTTTTACATTTCGGATGATTCCTCGATCACCTTAAGTCCCAGATCAAACATCTCCGCGGGGAATAGATCCTCAGACAATTACAAGTCATAATTCAACATTTCAGGTACTTCAATTTTCAATGTATCTTTGTCATCCCTCGTCGTTTGTTGTCATGACAACAAAAACAAACCGCAACAAAAACAACAAGCGAAGCAGTGTTACCAGTGCCAAGCGCCTTGTCATTACAGAAAAATAACAAAAAGAAACAGCAATGATGAATGCACGTGTGTCTGCATATCGCCACTTAAGCGCCGCTCTGTCTTTGGGGCAGGCGAGAGTCAGCCAGAGGTCGGACGACCTGGGTCCCCCACCATCGCTCACCACCATGAGTGCAAAAAGCCGGACAGTCTCTGATCCAATGTCTATCCGATGTCCCTTCTTTCCACAATGGAAGCATCTTCTGCACCCTCCGCATCCCCTCCCATGTTCAGCGCCCAGCCTCAACCTCCTCAAATCTGGTTCAGCGGCGCTTTGCTGTCCATGAGGCCGTCATCGAGTGCATCCCGCAAGGCTTGGGGAGGGAGGTGGCTGCTCTCGTCGTGACACCGCTGCAGGCTGCGTGAGAAGAGAGGGGGAGGGGGGCTGCAGAAGTGCTCCGTGTGGTTGGGCGAGCTGTGGGTCGCAGGAGGCGGTTGCGTTGTTGGTCTTGTTCCAGATTGCACGCTCCTTGATCTTTGTCAAAAGGTGATTGATTTGGGGAGGCCACTGTGGAACCCAGCTCGCAACCACAACCTGACATCCTCCCCTTGGCCAACTCGGACAGATTAGACCGCAGGCAGTAACTTGCCCTTCTTTTTTTTGCCACTAAGCTTCTGTCCCTATTCGCATCTAAACCTAACAGTCAACCACATATGCAGACATTTAGCATTTTTCTCAATTTCTTCAAAAGCCAGAACTTTCATTATTTTGTTTTTGTTCTCCAAATGACTTTTTGCTTCCTCCGACCTTTCCTTCAGTCGCTGCAACTGCCGCCACTGGGAAACCATATTTAGTTTTCCACTTCTCCTCACACGCTACAGATTTTTCCCTCGTATGGGTCATGACAGGTGACGTACACACCAGTCATTCTTTTTTGCTCTTCCCACCTCCCATTTTCCAATACCCGTGAGAAGCGCTTCTCTTTGTTCACAATATTCGAATTCGAATGAAATATAGGCACGCCAGGACCATACCTGCAGTGAAGCACTGTGGTGGCAGCATCATGGTTTGGAGCTGTTTTTCTTCAGCTGGAACTAAGGATGGACGATGGAAGAAAAGTTGTGAAGTGATTTATCCGGGTTTCATTTGTTTTGACCACAAATGCCTGGCATTTGAACACGGTTGAGGAGACTTTTCATTTCCACTGTATCTAATAGGAACCTCTCAAGAATGCACAACAGTTCAGGCTGCCAAAAAGGTGAAATTCCACATCCCTAGAGCCAACTTCTGGAGACCACGGGTGTAAGGTCCCCACCTTTATCATCCAATTATATTGTCCCTGCTGCAGGAATATCGAATGCAATGTTTCCAGCATTATCAATTTGACAGTGAACAAGCCGGCCAGTTCAGTGATTGAGCGGGCAACGTCATCAATTGTGGCCATTTATTGCGACTTTCAATCAGCGCAGGCTGTTATTGGAAAGTTATTTGTATTTCAAATGGTCGGAAATTGTTGCGATTTTACATAAATGGATGGCGAAATGGGATATTTCAAAAGTGATAAATCTCTGATCTCTCCATAGGTCTCTTTATCAGTTCCAGGGCTTCCAGTGTTAGAAAAGGGGGAGTCCTTCTCCTGTTTCTTCCAAGGGCTCCACAGCCCTGCCGCAGTCACTGGAAGTGGTGTCACCTGTCATTCTCCACACACCAGCCAAGTGCCTATAGTCCCTCCGGGACAGGGTGAGTTTTTGGGGCGTGTGTAAAATAAAGCGTAAACCTTTCTATTGGAATTTGCATTTGTAATTAAAGCAGATGAAGCTTGTGTTGAATTATTGGTTTGAACTGTTGATCTATTTCATGTTTTCCTGTAAGACTTGGACTTTCCCGACTTGGGTGTAATCCGTAGTCTGAAAGCATGCAGCTCCATGATTCGATGTCTTCTCGTAACTCTGCTACGCTTTGACGCGAGCTGCGGTTCTCAAAGGCGAGCATCGTTTAGCGTGCGTCAGTGGGGAGAAGACGTATTTGACACACCGCTGATTCTGCAAGCTTTGCCATGTCCAAAAAAAGGGAGAGATCTGTGATTTTCATCGGAGGTACATGGCAACTGCGAGACAAAATCGAAAAAAGAAATGCAGAAAATCACATCGTATGATTTTTCAGTCTTACGTTTTTATTTTAATGCGTGAAATAAGTATTTGACCACCTATCAACGTAAGCCACATTAACAAAGAAATTGTTGAATTAGTTTGCAGCTAGAGACATGTCAGTGATGTGTGCTTACTAGACTGGTAGTGGTTAGGATATTGAAGCCTCCAATATCTTGTTTTCAAATCCCTATTTTGTTAATCATAGATTTTAAAACTTTCCACGTCTTCTTAATATTGTTTTTGTTGTTGACCACAAACTTATTATAGTATTCCATTTTGCATGACCTTAGTTAGCTTGTTTTCGTATGCTTTATATTTTTGTTCAGATACCGTGGTTCTTTTCTTCAAAAATTCTGAATAGAATGAGTTTTTCTTATTTGCCAGCAATCAATATTCCCTTCGTTAACCACGGTTTCTCAGGATATTTTTGGATCACCATTTTCTTAACTTGAGGGAAATGATGAATTCTATTGTGTGTTGAAATGATTCATGCGCTTCCTTTACATCTTCAGACGTCCTGGATTTTGGCTATTTCGACCTCCATAGAGTGACTCTCACATGGATTTAGTACGTGTCCATTTCATTTCAAAAAACACCGTGGTTTTGTCGTACGAGTGTCCCGAAAAGGCCCATCTGACAGCTGCTTCTATTTGACCCAGTTTTGTATCTGCTTTGTCCATATTTGGCTAAGACCGCCCCCTTTCCTCTGATTGGTTGCCTCTGTGGAGAAGACTCACTTGTGAGAGCGCACGTTTGTTAAGTTGATAGGGCTGGCTCAGGAGGAGAGAGGTCGCCGGAGATCTTTGCCAGTGACGTAGATATATTCACGAAGTTCGAATGACCTCGAATGATTTCAGGCCTCTTGGCAGAAAAACATCTGAAACTCAAGAATGCGCGGACAATTTTAATTAATATTTCAACTGTTTACTGAGGCACTCGAGAGACTATTACATACCAAATACTCGAAAAAGTTGGTTTGGCAAAATATGTCCCCTTGAACATACTGTATACTTTGGGTCCAGTCTTGAGTCTGCAGATCTTCTCTGAAATAAATTAAAGCACTTTCGGTTTTTTTTGTCTAGTTGGGTTCGGCTGCCAGTTGACCGTCCCTGCTCTCTTTACTTAAGGAGACCTCTAGACCCATACTGTGATGAAGACAATTGTATGATGAGACAGGACAAAGAAAATAAGAAACATTTATGCTGTTCCCCCCGACCACTTGTTTTGGAAAAGCCTGTATGTGTGTTCTCACTTGTCAAGGGTGTGGGTTGCTCATGGGTTTTATTAACTTTCTCCCGTGTTATCTCAATGTACAGTGGATACGGAAAGTATTCAGACCCCCTTACATTTTTCACTCTTTGTTATATTGCAGCCATTTGCTAAAATAGTTTTAAGTTCATTTTTTTCCTCATTAATGTACACATAGCACCCCATATTGACTTCTTCTTTTCCTTTTGGCTTGTCCTGTTAGGGGTCACCCCAGCGTGTCATCCTTTTCCATGTCAGCCTATCACTTTGGTCTTCCTCCAGCTTTCTTGCCTGGCAGCTCCATCCTCCTCATCCTTCTACAAACATACTCACTATCTCTCCTCTGGACGTGTCCAAGCCATCAAAGTCTGCTCTCTCTAACTTTGTCTCCAAAACATCGAACCTTGGCCGTCCCTCTGATGTGCTCATTTCTAATTTTATCACTCCGAGAGCGAACCTCAACATCTTTATTTCCGCTACCTCCAGCTTTGCTTCCTGTTGTCTTTTCAGTGCCACTGTCTCTAATCCGTCCATCATGGCTGGCCTCACCACTGTTTTATAAACTTTGCCCTTCATCCTAGCAGAGACTCTTCTATCACATAACACACCTGACACCTTCCTCCACCCGTTTCTTCACTTCCTGACCACACTCCCCATTGCTCTGGACTGTTGACCCCAAGTATTTGAAGACCTCCACCCTTGCTATCTCTTCTCCCTGTAGCCTCACTCTTCTCCCTCAACCCCCATCATTCATCCGCATATATTATGTCTTACTTCGGCTAATCTTCATTCCTCTGCTTTCCAGTGCATGCCTCCACCTTTCTAACTGTTCCTCCGCCTGCTCCCTGCTTTCACTGCAGATCACAATGTCATCTGCAAACATCATGGTCCACGGGGATTCCAATCTAACCTCATCTGTCAGCCTATCCATCACCACTGCAAACAGGAAGGGGCTCAGGGCTGATCCCTGATGCAGTCCCACCTCCACCTTAAACTCCTCTGTCACACCTACAGCACACCCTTGTTCTTAAAAATGGGCACCAGCAACACTCCTCCATTCCTCAGGCATCTTCTCACCCACTGGAGCTACGTTGAACAAGCTGGTCAAAAACTCCACAGCCACCTCTCCGAGCTGCTTCCATACCTCCACAAGAATGTCATAAGGACCAACAGCCTTTCCATTTTTCATCCTCTTTAATGCCTTTCAAACTTCCCCCTGACTAATCATTGCCACTTCCTGGTCCACCACACTTGCCTCTTCTACTCTTCCTTTTCTCTCATTTTCCTCATTCATCAACTCCTCAAAGTATTCTTTCCATCTGTCCAGCACACTGCTGGCACCAGTCAACATATTTCCATCTCTATCCTTAATCACCCTAACCTGCTGCACATCCTTCCCATCTCTATCCCTCTGTCTGGCCAACCTGTATAAATCCTTTTCTCCTTCTTTAGTGTCCAACCTGCCATACATGTCATCATATGCCTCTTGTTTTGCCTTTGCCACCTCTACCTTTGCCCTGTGTCGCATCTCAATGTATTCCTTTCGCCTCTCCTCGGTCCTCTCAGTGTCCCACTTCTTCTTAGCTAACCTCTTTCCTTGTATGATTTCCTGTACATTGAGGTTCCACCACCAAGTCTCCGTCTCTCCTTTCCTGCCATAAGACACACCAAGTACTCTCCTGCCTGCCTCTCTGATCACCTTGGCTGTAGTGGTCCAGTCTTCTGGAAGCTCCTCCTGTCCACCGAGAGCCTGTCTCACCTCTTCCTCTCACCTCTTCCCGAAAAGCTGGAAGCCGAGACAGGACGAGTGTTCGTCCTGTCTCAGCTTCCACCACATGGTTCTCTGCTCTGCCGTTGTCTTCCTAATCTTCCTCCCCACCACCAAAGTCCTCTGACACACCACCATCCTATGCTCGCTAGCCACACTTTCCCCTACCACTACCTTACTGTCTGTAACCTCCTTCAGATTACATCGTCTGCACAAAATGTAATCCACCTACGTGCTTCTACCTCCGCTCTTGTAGGTCACCCTATGTTCCTGCCTCTTCTGGAAGAAAGTGTTCACTACAGCCATTTCCATCCTTTTTGCAAAGTCTACCACCATCTGTCCCTCCAAGTTCCTTTCCTGGATGTCGTACTTACGCATCACTTCTTCATCACCCCTATTACCTTCACCAACGTCTCCATTACAATCTGCACCAATCACGACTCTCTCTCTGTCTGGGATGCTCAGAACTACTTCGTCTAGCTCCTTCCAGAATTTCTCTTGCACCTCTAGGTCCCATCCTACCTGTGGGGCATAGCCGCTAATCACATTACACATGACAGCCTCAATTTCCAGTTTCAGCCTCATCACTCGATCTGACGCTCTTTTCACCTCCGAGACATTCTTAGATAACTCTTCCTTTAAAATAACCCCCACTCCATTCCTCTTCCCATCTACACCATGGTAAAATAATTTAAACCATGCCCCCAAACTTCTAACCTCACTGCCTTTCCACCTTGTCTTCTGGACACACAATATATCAACCTTTCTCCTCATCATCATGTGAACCAACTCCCAAAATGTTCCTGTCATAGTCCCAACATTCAAAGTCTCCACATTCAATTCTAGGTTCTGTGCTTTCCTCTTCTCTTTCTGCCTAAGAACCCGCTTTCCACCTCTCCTTCATCTTGGACCCACAGTAGCCGGATTTTCACAGGCGCCCTGCAGGTTAACGATGCCGTGGGCGGACGTTGTTAACCCGGTCCAAGACCGATCCGTTATGGAATTCTTTAGATGAACGCTCATATTTGTTTTGACAATGTTTTAAGATGGATGCCCTTCCTGATGCAACCCTCTGCATTTATCTGGGCTTGGTCTTGGCTTGGGCCTACAGTTTTCACTGGCTTGGGCCCCCCATAAGGCTGCATTATTGACAGAAAAAAAACTGGATTGTTGACATTTTTGCAGATTTATTAAAAAAGAAAAACTGAAATATCACAGCCATAAGTATTCAGACCCTTTGCTCAGTATTTAGTAGAAGCACCCTTTTGAGCTAATACACCCACGAGTCTTTCTGGGAATGATGCAGTTCTGTCAAGTTGGATGGTGAACATTGGTGGACAGCCATTTTCAGGTCTCTCCAAGATGCTCAATTGGGTTTAAGTAAGGGCTCTGGCTGGGCCAGTCACAGAGTTGTTCTGAAGCCACTCCTTCGTTATTTTAACTGTGGGCTTAAGGTCATAGTCTTATTAGAAGGTGACTCTTCAGCCCAGTCTGAACTCCTGAGCACTCTGGAGAAGGTTTTCGTCCAGGATATCCCTGTAATTGGCCACATTCATCTTTCCTTCGATTGCAACCAGTCTCCCTGTCCCTGCAGCTGAAAAACACCCCCACAGCATGATGCTGCCGCCACCATGGTTCACTGTTGGGACTGTATTGGACAGATGGTGAGCAGTTCCTGGTTTTCTCCACACATACCGCTTAGATTTACGGCTAAAAAGTTCTATCTTGGTCTCATCAGACCAGAGAATCTTATTTTCACCATCTTGGAGTCCTTCAGGTGTTTTTTTTAGGAAACTCCATGCAGGCTTTCATGTGTCTTGCACTGAGGAGAGGCTTCCGTTTGGCCACTCTGCCCTAAAGCCCCGACTGGTGGAGGACTGCAGTGATGGTGGACTTTCTTGATCTTTCTCCCATCTCCCGACTGCATCGCTGGAGCTCAGCCACAGTGATCTTTCGGACGGCCAGCTCTAGGAAGGGTTCTGGTCGTCCCAAACGTCTTCCATTTAAGGATTATGGTGGTCACTGTGCTCTTAGGAACCTTAAGTGCCGCAGACATTTTATTGGAACCTTGGCCAGATCTGTGCCTTGCCACAATTCTGTCTCTGAGCTCTTCAGGCAGTTCCTTTGACCTCATGATTCTCATTTGGTCTGACATGCACTGGGAGCTGTAAGGTCTTATCTAGACAGGTGTGTGTGGCTTTCCTCATCAAGTCCAATCAGTATAATCAAACACAGCTGGACTCCAATGAAGGTGTAGAACCATCTCAAGAATAATCAGAAGAAATGGACAGCACCTGAGTTAATATATGAGTGTCACAGCAAAGGGTCTGAATACTTATGCTTTGTGATATTTCAGTTTTTCTGCAAAGATTTCAACAATTCGATTTTTTTCTGTCAGTATGGGGTGCTGTCTGTACATTAATGAGGAAAAGAATTAACCCAAATGATTTTAGCAAATGGCTGCGATACAACAAAGAGTGAAAGATTTAAGGGGTTCTGAATACTTTCTGTACCCAATGTATATTATTGAAAGAACCGAGTACTCATCTCTTGAGGCTTCCCTGCAGCAGACTTGATAAACCTAACCATTTATTTATTTCATTGTTTTTCCTCATGTTGTCCTTAAATCTGCCTCTGGTTTTTGTTCCTCACAGATTTCCTCACAGTCCCTCTTGTCTCTTCGTTTTGGTGATGTCACAGTTGCAGAGAGTGATTTCACCTTTTATGACTGCTTGGCTGTTAAGCAGCTTTCAGGGAGTATGCTGTGAGTATACTCTCCCCCCACCCCCACCACACACACAAACACAAAATCGTTGTACTCACATTATTTGGAGACGAAGATGGACTTCAACTGATTTTGCGCCGCTCGTTGCCCTGATTCCTATACTTCACTGGTGAGCAGATCAGACTTAGCCAAGGCTAAGGATGCACGGCTAACTGTTCTATTAATCCTACAAAATGGCCAGCAGGGCCAGCACATTTTTCATACTCTCAGATCTGCTCAGTTGTACACGGACTGTGTCGCCTTGTTGGAGGACACTGCTCCATTGACATGTAACTATTGAAAAGTAAAAGTGAGAGTAAACCACCAGACATATCGGCAGATTCCCTTCAGACAGCGACGGGCAAGTCGGAAAAAGTAGTCAAAAATAATCATAATATGAATTATATAAGTTAGTATATAAATGATCAGTTTGGTGGCACTCCAGTGAGCTCATGTGGCTGTATGTAGAATGGAGGAACACAGTTGAAAGGGCGTGTCGTGGTTCTGCCATTTCAAAGTCGACACAGGTGTGTGTATTTGAATACCGAGATTTTCGATTTCGATACAGAATCGTCACAGCCTAAACGGCAACATAGTGCGCATTTCCGGTGGAATGCTTAGATCGTATAACAGTTTCCGCTGTCAATGTGTTACGAACGACTGTGACGCCATCTGACAGAAAAATAGCTTCTGTTGTTAAATGTGATAACATGAGCTTGTGCAATAGATGCAGAATATTCGGTAGTTCGGTGCTGGTACTTTCGTGGTTGAAATGGCATCAAAGGTTTTTACTTTTCAAAGACAAGCAGATATCTCCTTCAGCCAAAACCTTTTAAGAAACGTAACATGCTTCCCATGTTATCACTATGCATCTACACGCTAACCGTAAGTTAACATGCCACCTTACACCGGACGTGGAAGTGAATTCTATATATTCCCAACCCCCATATCAAAATGTTTTGCTCATGAATTATCAGCTCGGGTAGGTGAAGAGCTGTGTTTTTTTTTATGTGACAGCTTGGATGGAGGTACTATGATATCAAAGAGAAAAGCTCAGCAGAGATGCAGTGTGGGAAGCAGAGACTTGCATGCGCTCAAGCATTATCTGTACATCTGCTTTGTGTTCGATCCATTTTCAGCTGCCGTGGTTGTGTTCTGAGCCGATGGGGTTGTAATTGGTGTGTTCACCAGCACTTATGTACCCACAAGCCCACCTGTGAGGAGGGCGTTATCATCTATAACCAACATGTAAGTTACGGACAGCACGGTACCAAATATCCAAATTATAAACCAGCAATGACCGGACAAAACCCCAAAAGAAAGTTAGCCATTTTCCTTGTCTTATTTTTGTTTAGAATTTTTTTCATATGCCAAATGTTATTGACAATGTTGAGAATCTTGAAGATCCTGCTTGATAACTACTACCACAATCTAACCATTCTAATCATGTACTGTATAAATAATTTGCACAGAAGAAATTAATATTGGCATGTATTTATTTTAATTCCCATAAATGTTTGGCTTAGTATGGTATACCAATACCAGCTGCATACGTTTCAATGTTGTGAATGTATTTTATGTTTATCACATCAGCACAGGCTGGTCGAAGACAAAGAATAGGTAGATTTCTAGGAGACAGAGCAAGAAAAGGAAGGTTAGAAGTGTTGGACTGAGAGCTGAAACGTTAAATGTAGCCTCAATAACAAGCAAAGGTAGAGAGCTGGCTGATATGATGCAGAGGAAAAAGGTAGACATTTTGTGTGTGCAGGAGACTAGATGGGTGTACAGCAAGCCTAGAAGCTTTGGAGGTTTCGAACTGTTCATCACAGCCTGAATAGGAACAGTATGCAAAGAATGTTATCGAGATGAGACGAGTCAGACAGGATGATGATTGTGAAGCTAGAAATTGAAGGTGTTGTGATGACTGTTGAAGAGAAGGCAAAGTTCTGGAGTTGAGTTGGATGAGCAGAGACTGTAAGGTGGTGACAGGAGAGAGCGTAGCCAGACAGCATCAGATGTTCGTGTGTAAGGTAACTATGGTGGAGAAAAAGTAAGAGAGTTAAGTTATAGCAGAGAGATGCTAGTCTGCTCCCAGGCTACGGTTGAGGTGCCCATGAGTGGTAAAGGTATGGAAGTGCCTCGGCCAGATGGCAGTGGATTCCTTTTTTTTTTTTTTTTTTTTTTTTTTCCAACAAGATTGTTCAACATGAGCTTAAAAAAATTTAGAGTATGCCAGAGGACTGGAGAAAAAGTGTGCAGGTGCCAATTCCCACGAACAAGGGTTAAGTACAGTTATAGAAATGACAGAGGAATTAAGTTGAGCCATAAAATTAAAACCTGGGAGAGTAGTGTCGCCCGGGTTGAGACAAGTAGAGATTTGTGAGCAACAGTATGGTTCCGTGCCTTGAAAGAGCACTACAGATGCAGTATTTACCCAGGAATGCTGCTGGAGAAGTACAGGGAAGGTCAGAAGGAGCTGCCTCATGTCCTTGTGAATTTTGAAAAACACATGACAGGGTGCCAAGGGAGGAGCTGTGATACTGTATGAGGAAATCCGGAGTGGCAGAGAAATATGGTAGACTAGTCCTGGACATGTATGAGAACAGTAAGACAGTGGTGACGTGTGCTGCTGGAGTGACAGAAAACTTGGTTTGGAGACAGTAGCAATGACTAGACGACAGGAGACAGTTGGAGGTGGCAGAGTTGAAGGTGCCGAGATTGCCTTATGAAGAGATGAAGATGGACGAGATCAAGAACGAGCATCAGAGCTACAGTACAGGAAGGTTAGCAGACAAAGCTACACAGCCCAGATTGTGATTATTTGGACATGTGCAGAGGAAGGACAGAGGCTATATCTGAAAAGGGTTCCTGGAAATGAAGCTGCCTAATATGAGGCAAAGAAATAGACCAAAGAAGAGATGTGGTGAGGGAAGACAGATAGCTGGCATTAGAGCAGAAAATGCAGAGGACAGGGAGAGATGGTGACTCCTGAACAGGGTTAAGATGAAAGGGAAAGAAGAACATTAACAATAAATACTAGTGTAGGAAGTTTTGAGTTCTACTGTGTTTTCATTTAGTTACATTTTTGTTTGTTTTGCCTGTTGGTTTTATTTTTGTCTCACCTTCTCCCCATTGTCGTACCCCACCACTTAAACCACCACAGTTTGAACTCCCCACCTCAGCTCCTACCACTACCAAAACGCTAAAGGTTTTCACAACGCCCACCACCACAGCTGTGGCCACAGCCACCGCGACAGCCATCACATTAGCTCCCACAACAATGGCAACAACTATTGCCACAACAACTACAGCTCCTGTTGCGCCGTTGACCACTCAGGCACCTATCACCCCACATTCCATTGCTCCTGAGATGACTACCACCCCTCAGCCTTCCAGTAGCTTGGCAATCACCAAACCCGCATCTATCACATTCCCACCCATAGACATTACAACCAGGAAAGAAGACTCTTCTGATGGAGTTGAAGTTATGTTCATCACCGAAACAGGCTTGGAGGGTGCTGACGTTACTCCAAGTGCAGAATTATTGCCTGTGACCATTGGTGGGGATCTAAAGCCCATAATGCCTCTGGTGATCCCACCTCCTGACTCTGACTCCCTGGAGGTGATGACAGAGTTACCCCACACTGAAACCCAGGAACTTGGGGGAACACTAAGCTGGGTGGATCCACTCACCCCGACATCATCTGGCTTCCCTCTGCCAACACCCTTTCTCACAGGCGAATCAACCAACTCTGAGTCTTCCATCTCACTGGATCTGATTGAGGCAACAACTCTGGTACCACCTCTAGACTCTCAAACTCAGTCTCAAAGCAGGGATGTCAACCCTGATGTGCTCTGGCCCAAGGAGGAAGACGACATCCCTGGTGATGGCACTTTCCTTGCAGACAACGACACCGCCAATTTTTCAGCTGCCACCGTGCTTTCAGGTGATGGTGAAGTTGACCGTGCATCTCCAGTTTATCCCCACTTGGTGGATACTGAGCTGGACTACCAGTACGATCCTGCTGAAAGCTTCCTCCCGGTGAGTTTAGACACACACTTTCCACAACCACTTCCTTGTATTACTCCATTCCACATCTTCATAAGCCCCCGACAGCCACCCCCTCTCTCAACCCTGGCTTGGACTCCACCTCCAACTGTAGGACTTTCCAAGTCGTCCTTTAGTTAATTGTTTAAACATTTTGACACCTGTCTTTTCTTGTGTGTTTACTTTTGATAGACAGATAGGTGTTGATCTGTGTTTCTATTTTCAGGTTCGTTTTCAGCTCTTTTTTTAAATTCTTCTGAAATTTATGGGAGTGTACTTTAGTAAACACTTTTAGGGATTTGAGCTTGCTTTGCTAAGGTAGTTAGACCTTGATCAATTGGCAAGCGAGAACCAAGGAATAGTGTTTTTGTGTATGCGCATGTGTTGAGCAACAGGGGGATGAGGGCTCCTATGTCAGCTGGGGTTCTTCAGCTTGCCCTTGTGTGGAGAAGGTCCAGGGTTCATCGTTACTCCCTGTCAGAGTTGAGAGGAAAATCACTTTACTTGCCCGCAACCTACATCTGTATCAGGTACAACATTACAAAGAACTACACTCAAACACAGTCTCACACACACATACATGCACACACACTCACACACACATAACCATGCAGAACCTCTGTATTCTCTATCAAGCAGGGTTACCATTGCCAGTAATCCTTCACCAAAACAAGTCTTGTTTCTGCAGGATACTGAGTTGGACTACCAGTGTGTGTTGGTCATTGAGGGGCAAACGGTGGTGGTGGATGCCTATGTGGAGACTGATGACATGAATCCATCCAACTTTGACATCACCTGTCAACTACACCAGGTGTGTTGTTGTATGGTGGATATAAAACGTCTCCACAGCCCTGTTTAAGTGCCAGGGTTTTGTAATATAAAAAAATGAGACCAAGATCATTTCACGACTTTCCACCGTTCATTTGATTTATAACCTGTACAACTCAATTGAAACAGAAGTAGCAATAAACGACTGAGATAATGTGGTTGCAAAGGATTGATCCCATTAGTCGACAAGTCCACTTTTTTCACGCGTTTTTGGGATCTCGTCTTCTATTCAGCCAATTTAACTTCGGACTTCCACGTTACACATTGCTGCTAGTGCTATAACACTGTGGAGCAGTGAAATGTCCAGCTTCCAGAGATGTCGAAAGACTGGTGTTCAGTACTTTGTAAAAGTACTGACACTTGAGCAAAAACGTCACATTGTGTCAAGTTGCTCTTTGTATTATTAAAATAGTTATATACCAGTGAGGTTTTAAAAAAGAAGATACATTTCAATTATTTGCCCACTACCAAACATAACGAGGAAAAAACTGAAACTAGTCGAAAATGAGCAATTTATGACGACTTTCATTTTTTTTTTAACAGTTTTGTTTTGGCATTGGGGTAATGTTTGAAATAATGTTAATGCTCAAACTGTTGACATGCTCTAATTTACTGCCAGCGAGCCAGACCTTAACAGGCTAGCTTTCTAACCAACTAACATGGTGCACCCAAAGTATCGGACGGCGAATTCTTGAATGCAAAACGTTTTTTTTCTGGGCAAGTACAGAAGGCACTGCATCCGCCATGAATCATTCTTACTGTCAACAACTTCGAAACGTTCTTTCAGGTTAAGGTCATGGGTGTCAAGTTTCTTGACTTATGGTGTCTGTGGTGTCATCATTGATTACACTGTTCGCTTTCTTCCATATCGACTCAGACAAACACAGATGTGTGACCATCCATGCGTTTGACTAGCGTACTTCCTCTAGTTTCAGGTTTTTCAGCGTTTTGGTTTTGACCCAGTCTTACGTCTTTTACGTCATGTTATCGCTCACTTGAAAAGTTTTTTAAAGTAATGAGCTAATTTTTTTAATGTAAGGAATAAAAAGCACAGATATTTGTGGGGGGGAAAAGTAAGGAGTTAAAGTAAAAAGTCGCCAGAAAAATACATGCTCAAGTATACCTATCTGAAGAATCTACTTACTAAGTACAGTAACGGAGTACAAGCACTTTCCACCTCTGCCGGCTTCATACGTATGCATGAGTCTGAAAGTATGAAAATAAACGGGTTGTGGATGAGCATAGTGGTTAGCCTCAATAGCTTCAGCTAGCGCTAGTCCGATTGGCGCTAATCTTAAAACATTAATACCAACGCTACCATGGGACACAGGTGTTGCAATGCTGGTGTGTGTTGTAGCAAACAACCTTCATGATGAATAAAGTTCTTGTTGGCACACAGTTGTTGTAACATTTTGGCAACAAAGATAGCGCTTCATTTTGCGCCGCTGCCCTCGTTCCTCACTGCCAGTCCCGTGGTCCCACTGGTATGAATCTATGAAAGACTAGCAGTGATCAGAATAGTCAAAGCAAGCTAGGTTAACCGCTATTGTCATCCACCAGCTTATTTTCATACTCTTGGACCCGAAGAATATGATAGTATGAAGACTGTGTCGCCTTGTTGGTCAGACAGAGCGTTATAGTCCGGTGACGGAAGCAGACGGGCAAGTCGAAAGTCCTCGATGGAACACAAGATGAGACCGACTGGTTTGTTGAAGAGAAACTTACGCAGGACTCACAACACATCACACAAATCACAACAACTACGATTAGCGGAATGGTGAGTTGTAATTTGAATCTTTATTAAAAATTAGTTTTTATGCATGTCCGTCAAAATATCCATCCATCCATCCATCCATCCATTTTCTGAGCCGCTTCTCCTCACTAGGGTCGCGGTCGTGCTGGAGCCTATCCCAGCTATCATCGGGCACGAGGCGGGGTACACCCTGAACTAGTTGCCAGCCAATCGCAGGGCACATACAAGCAAACAACCAGTCACACTCACATTCACACCTACGGGCAATTTAGAGTTGTCAATTAACCTACCATGCACGTTTTTGGGATGTGGGAGGAAACCGGAGTGCCCTGAGAAAACCCACGCAGGCACGGGGAGAACATGCAAACTCCACACAGGCGTGGCCGAGGCCGTCAAAATATGTCTTTGTGAAACCGGTCTGTGGGACAAAAAAGGTTGGGAACAGCTGTACTATGCTGAAAATAAATAAATGACATTGATGAATCAACCTCATCTCGACTTTCATCACATTATAGTCAGCAACAAAAAATCTTAGTTTAACGCCTCGTGGTTGGGGCAGTCTGTCATGACAGACAGCCAATTTGTCAGCCAATCACTTTCTACTAGCCAAAGTGATACAACCCCTATTTAAGGCTTTGTTGAAGATGCAGTCAGTGTCAGAGTGTCCGTCGGCCATCCGTGCAATCCACGAATCCAGTCCGCTTTCTGTCCCAAAACCGGGAGTTCTGTCAGATCATGTTTGTGTGCCCTTCCCCATCTCTGCTCTCTTTCAATCGTGGATTAAGACAATAGTGAAATCTGACCGGGGGGGGGGGGGGCGGGGGATGCACCCAATGAGGACATGCAATAACTAACCAAGAAAACAAGATAAGAGAGGACAGAAAACGGCAGGACAGGATGTGGGGAAATGAGCAAGGCCGCGCTACTGACGAGTGGTGTCGAAACACCTGTAGGAACCTGTGAATTGATATGTTCATATAACCTGTGTTGTTGTTCGTGATCCGAGCACAGTTAATTAAAGCCTATAGTGTGTCTAGTGAACTTATTATTGAAAGAACACCATATAACCCGAACCCTAACCCATCCCAGTCACCAGCTCTTCCAGCTCCTTCGCTCAGGTAGGCGCTACTGATCAATGCAAACTAGAACTAGCAGACATTCCAACAGCTTCTTCCCTCTTGCGATCAGCTTCTTAAACACCTAACCTACAATTCCATGACAACATGCTGGCAACGGAGACAAATTCCTTGTGTGTTTTTTGGACATATTTGGCAAATAAAGATGATTCTGATTCTGATATGATTTTGATGTCCGTATTAATTAGTGACAGCGGTCGGTAATTAGCTGGATGAGTGGGGTCTTTTCCTGGTTTCACTCGTAGTTTTATTGCGGCTGTATTCATATGACTTCTAAATAGGCCTTTATCTTTTATCTCGCTCACCATTCTGAAAAATAGTGGTTCTGGTATTCACCAGAAATGTTTATAGAACTCTGTGGAAAACCCATCATTGCCTGAAGCTCTACCTGTTGGCATATCGTTTAAGGCCTTATGTAAGTATAATACATTTTTACAATGCATGATTTTGCTTCTACCCATATGATCAAAACATGAAGTATTATCTGTATTTTGTTAGTAATGTAAGGAGAAAACACACAGTTGTACTCATATGTTTGGGCAGAATTTGGAAGATGTGTACAATTCTTTCAAGAAAACATGAAGGACCAGGCGAAACACATTTAATTTTGTTTTAATGGGATTCAAATTAAACTGTCAAGCATTTCAGAAAAGCATTATCATTTAACAAAACATAAGCATCAAGAAGTTAATGGTGGTTGTTGTTCAGTCGTATTTTTTTTAAAAAAATGTAAAAAAAATTTCACAAATTCTGCCTGGGTATGTAAACTTATGAGGACAATTGTACATATATGCATTCATATGTACCCCAGTCATATTGGAATGAAAGTGTAGGCTACACCTTTTTCATAACCTCGAGGTGGCGGTGGAATATTAGAGTGAACGTGTACAACTTGTTCAAAAACCTCGAGATAGCGGCATACATTTATAGAATGTGAAAATCTTTTTAATTTCCCCCTATATCTATGTATAATGCGCACTATTGACTTTTGACAATTTTTTGGGGGGGAAAATGCGGTGAGTGATCTTGCCCATAAAACTGCCGTCTGCAGTATAAGCGTTGCGGTGACGTCTTACTTGAAAGGTTCTAAGGTGCATACGTCTAACGAGGACGGAGTTGAGTAAATTTGCGTCAGAACCAGAGTCAATCAATACAGATGTATGACTCTCGATCTGGAGAGCATAGTGTCACTTTAGGAAGAACCTGGGTAGGGTCTTCCTGAATGATGTTTAGACTCACCGCTCCCGTACCCTTGTTACTGGCACCGGCAACATTGACGTGACAGTTGCTCACGGAATGACCTAACTGCCCGCAGTAGAAGCAACGCCCTTCCCTCAAGGGAGAGACGGAACCTGCCCAGTTGCATGGGTTCATCCGTGGTGACACTAGCCAGTGGATTGAGACCGGCAACAGGGGATCTGCCTTGGTTTGGCTGGTCACCGAGGCTCGTCCTCCAAGTGCACGGTGACGCATCCTTCCGCCGATCTCCGTCCACATCGCGATCCAAAGCCTTTTGTCGATCTTTATGGAGAGAGCGATGAGAGTGTCCAAGTCGGTCGGCAGATCTAGTGGGACCAAATGATCTTTGACGGCATGGGATAGTCCGTGACAAAATGCATCGAGTATTGCCCTGTTGTTCCACTGACTCTCAGCTGATAGAATGCAAAACTCAATCGCGTAATCTGAAACCCTGCGCTTGCTTTGTTGTATGGTGACAAGGGAGCGAGCTGCCTCATGATCTGGTGTGGAATACTGAAGAATTTGCTCCATAGTCTTTACAAAAGAAGCCCAAAAATGACACGCGGCGGAATTGCGGCTCCATTCAACAGTAGCCCACACCTCCGCACGACCAGTCAGGTGGGAAATGACAAAAGCGATCTTTGCCCGCTCGTTGGGGAAGGCGGCTGCCTGCAACTCAAAGTGGAGTTCGCACTGAGTGTTGAACGGCTTAATATTCCCAGAATCTCCAGAGAACCTCTCCAGTCGAGAGAGCTGTGGGTAGACAGCAGCGGAGGTGGCAGGTTGGCTGCATGGTGACTGCTTTACATGGAAATGGTGGTGAAGTGGCGGTATCGGGTGCTGTGCCAGCTGGTTCGTTCTTCTGATTAGATTCATTAGAACTTCAAAACTGTGAGGCCACCTGTCTCATCATAGTGTCCTGATGCTCCGACAGTCCCTTTAGATGAAGGTGGAAGGCAGCAAGCTGCTCATCCTGCTTCGATATGCGTTGACCCTGCGCTTGAAAGGCTTTGCGCACCGGGTCTGAGTCTGCTGGGTCCATGTTATGGCCAGTTCGTTATGTCATGAACGGAACAAAGGACAGTACCCAAAATGCACGACTCCAAAACAGATGGACAGTTTCAAAAAGAGAGGTTTAATAAACAAGCAGAGGTCGGTTCACAGGCAGGCAATCCGAAAAGGCAACAGTAGCCAAAAAAACGTGAGGCAAAGAGGCAAGATCAAAAATCAGAACAGGGTCTAGTCTTACTATGAGTCAGCGTCGTGGAAACAAGGAATGCTGGAACGTGACAACAAGGTGCAACGAACTGGCGGCCAGAAAGAATGAGACACGAGGTTTAACGCATGGCGTAATTAGGGTGAACGAGGCACAGGTGGGGAAGATGCTCTAGACGACAATAACCGGAACACACACCCATGACAGAAATACTCATATTGTATTCATACTTGTTACAAAAGGTCTGTGCTTTTCTGGCAAAAAAATAGACTAATAATAACGTATTGAATAAATAGATAGACATATTATTATTGTTATTATCGATTAGTGGTGAGGCTATGCCTATTTTGGATCATCCAACAAATGGTCTTTTTCAAGATGTAAAAAGTTTGATCAAATTTTAGAAGGGTACTTTCCAAAATTAGCTCAGCCCACCCAAAGTACCTGACCTAGACTCGCCCCTGATACCTACAATAAAGCATAGTGGTGGAAGAATCATGCTTTGGGGCTATTTTTCTTCAGCTGGAACTGGGGCTTTCGTGTCAAGCAGAATGGAGGATCTGTATACCTTTTATGCCGGAACAGTTTTACGGTGTCACAGTGGAGTTTTTAAGCTGCCGTTGTGGTTTCTTCGTATTATAATGGATATTTATTGAGAAGCAGAGTCGATCAGTCGAACAGAACAAAGTTTCTAAAGGGGAGTGAGAGAAGAAGACAAAAGACAAAGCACTAACTGTAAAGAAGAAAAAAAATGTTCACGTGCTAAAAAGAGGGGTATATTGTTATATGTTTTTCCATGTTACTCTAAAAGGAAAACATTGTCAGGAAAACCCTACTAGAATAGCTTCATTTTTATTTGGGGTTAATCAAAGGTACTTTAAATGGTGGCAGGTGTGTGCTGACTCCCATTAACATGTTTGAATGTGATTCGTTAATTCTCGTCAGAGGCACATCCACAGTGACAAGAGGGTGTGCACACATGTGCAACCACATTATCTCAGTTGTTTATGTTTACTTCCCCTTTCTAAAATGTCTTCTTTTGAAGAATGTCATTGATTGTCATATACTACATATACAATGATTGCTCAATTTATGTTAAGAAGGGATTTGGTAGACAATTGTTTTTGTCGTATCTGATAAAAGTGGAGAAAAGAACTAAGCCAATTTGCAAGAAACAAGTAGACACACTATTTGTTTTAGTGGGTCCCTGGGCCTTGATGTTGACACCTGTGCAAACCATGTTGCTTTTGTAGTACACATATTCTGCTCCTGTGGAAGAATATCAAGCTATGGTGTATGTGAAGAGGAGGGACAAATTCCATGTTGACAGCTCTCCCGATCTTTATGGTGATTTGTTTTCCTGTTTCATATTGTCTCCACTCAGTCTCTTTACCGCATGGACTTTTAGCAATCAACCAAACATCCATGTCCGCTCCTCTCGTGTGCTTGTGAATCTGCAGTGACTTTGTACAACTGCTCGGTGGGACGGTCTGACTGCAGTCGTTGCCACACAGCAGAGCACAAGTATGGTTGCGTGTGGTGTGGAGGTGCACGGGCCAGTTGTTTATATTCTGGCTCATGCAGTGAAGCGGTACAGCAGACATGCCCAGCTCCGGTCATTCATTCTGTGAGTACTTCCATTTCTCCGCTGACCCCTTACAAATGAATTATCTTTGCAAAATGTGATGTTCTGCGTCATGTAATAGAAATGTTTCAAGTAACAAGCACCGTTCTACTCAAAAGAAACCTTTTTTTCTACTTCCTTCAGATTGAGCCACTCTCTGGCTTGCTCGAAGGTGGCACTATGGTGACCATAACAGGCTCCAACCTGGGCCAAAAAGCAGAGGACATCCTCAGTTCTGTGTCGGTGGCTGGTGTGCCTTGCGTAGTCATAAGCAGTCTCTATGAAGTCTCCTCCAGGTACTGAACAGTTGGATTGAAGGACGATTTAATTTTGTCTATTGTCATTTTTAGAATTCCTCAAGTTAATGGTATCGATCATTGCTGAAGCAATTAAAACTGAGGACGACTGTTTTACAGGATTGTTTGCAGAACAAAAGCTAGTGAAGGAGAGAAGGTGGGCCATGTGTCTGTTAAAGTGAGCAAGGGAGAGTTTGGCTTTTCCAGACAGACATTCAGCTTTCAGGTAATTAAAGAAAAAGGCTATAACAATCAACAACAAATGCTTAGCATTTAATTCATCCCTGCGGAGTAGTAGGCAGGGACCAATACTGTGTCCTTGGTCAAGGAACATACTAGAAATTGCGTTTACATTTTTTGGGGGCAGTGGGGGGGAACTGGCGCATCTGGAGAAAACACACACAGGCATGCCAACTCCACACATGTAAGGGCCTTACACGTGTGGTGCTTCACGGTTAAAGCAGGGACCATCTACCATCAGATAATACAAAACCTCTTGGTGTAAGATTGTGAATTGGTGATGTAATCAGTCAACGCAGAACTCATTCAATGTTTTTGAGAAATAGAATATTGGTGCATTTTTCAATATTCTGTCTGGCCCTTCAGGATCCATTTGTGATGGGAGTATTGCCCGAAAGAGGTCCCGAAGCTGGCGGAACAACTCTGACAATCAGTGGCCGAAACCTGTTGACAGGACGTCCTTCTGATCTCACCGTCACTCTGGGAGGAGTGCCCTGTAACATGTGAGCAGTGTTGTGCAAATTAATTGGAAAAAAAGTCATTTGTTGGAGTTACTAAGAGTGTTCCCACAGTTACCTAGAAAAGGTACCTTAGTTACTTTACTGATTACTTGATTGTTTGGCATGACCGGAACCCTTCCTCGAGCTGGGCCGATCGGGGAAGAAGAGCCTTGGTGAGAGAGGTCAAGAAGAACCCCAAAGCTCACTGTGGCTGAGCTCCAGAGATGCAGTCGGGAGATAGGAGAAAGTTCTAGAACATATATGTCAAACTCAGGCCCAGGGGCCACGCTATAATTATATTTGGCCCGCAACACCGTATTAAATCACAGTCTGAATCATCTTTATTTTGCCAAGTATGTCCAAAAAACACACAAGGAATTTGTCTCCGGCAGTTGGAGCCGCTCAAGTACGACAACAGACGGTCAATTCACAGAGAATAGAGACTGGTTGGGCGAACTCCCATGCACCCTCGAGGACTCTACCGAGGGTGAAGTCCACTGTTCCACAGCCAGGACGAAAACCACACTGGTCCTCCTGGATCTGAGATTCGACTTCCCGATGGACCCGTCCTCTCCAGCACCCCTGAATGGACCTTACCATGGAGGCTGAGGAGTGTGATCCCCCTGTAGTTGGAACACACCCTCCGGCCATTTAGAGCAGTTTGAAATGACGAATAGAACAATAGTCTATTGTGCAAATGGCGCACACTTCAATAAATGTATGCACTTTAAAGTGACTAGTGGTGCGATAATCTGGAACGATGTCCATTGTGCAAATGGTGTAGATACTTCTAAAGCACATGAGTGGCCAGTATTGGTCAACAACAGATATGCAAGTAGTGCATCAAGGTGAGACTACTACAATGAGTGCACAAATAATGTGTAGATGGCCCGACAGCGATGCGACTACAATCTCAAGACAAAATTGGCAGCATGTTACAATGGAACTTCATTTTTTTTCCTCTTTGTTTTAAATGTTGATAAGCAGGTTTTTTTTTAATTTTATTTTTTATTTAAATGCTTTTAATCATGTAAAGCACCTTGTGTATGCAATGCGCTTTATAAATAAATTTGCTTTGATTTGCTTAACAAGTCCATGGCAAGAGGGAAGAAGCTGCTGGAATGTCTGCTAGTTCTACTTTGCATTGTTCAATAGCGCCTACCTGAGGCAAGGAGCTAGAAGAGCTGGTGACCGGGATGCGGAGGGTCCGAGAGGATTTTGGACGCTCTTGTCTTAGTTCTGGCAGCGTTCAAGTCCTCAAGGGTGGGTAGGGGGGTAACGACAAGCAGTTTTGATTGTTGCAGTCGGCGTTTGATGGATGAACACAGGACTGATTCGATGACCGCTGCCGATGTAGAACTACCTCAACAGCTCCTGTGGCAGGCCGTGCTTCCTCAGAAGCCGCATTATTCTGAAGTAACATTACTCTTACTTGAGTACAATATTTGCTCACCCTACCCACCTCTGGCAAGAAGTATGTGCTCAAATACGTCTGTCATGTTGTGTGATCCACAGGCTGAATGTGTGCCGCAGTGTTTATTAAACAGTTTCCCCGAAGTGTCTCTCTAGTATGGACCCACACACAACACTGAGCGAGGCGGTGACGTATTAGACGCCGCCACCACTGGTCTGTGGTGATTTTAGCCTGTGAGATAGCTAGCTAGCGGTTAGCACCGAGTCGTCGCGGCGTGGAAAGTCCCTGCGACGACTCGGTGGTATGTATTCCAGGCACCGCAGGCTTTGAGCGGACCTATAATCGCAACTCACGCACGTAGAGACGTGTAGGCATACACTATGCTCGGCGCACAAACGTATTTGAGTGACGGGTGATTAGTGGAGTGGGGCGTGTTTTCAGATTATTCAGTGGACATGCCCACGCCGTTTGAATGCTGAGAGAATGTCTCACTTCTTCACCATTTTGAAGCCGTATTTCATATACTATATACAATGTCCACATTCTTCTCTAAGGTGTGTCAAAATTTGCGAAGACATTTTGATATTTTCATTTGACCGGGGTTTTAAGGTAACGTGCCACATAATTCAGCAGTGCCGGTCACGGCGGTATCATGATTGAAAAAGTCATTCATCAGATTCCTGAAAAAAGAAACACGTTTGTAAAGTGTTGACTTATAACACCGTCACTGCCATCACTGCACGTGAGGCACACACAAACACACAGGTTTCATTGTAAAACGGTGAGTTGAAAGAATCAATCGAATACCCTTTGTGTACCCGTCCCAGGGTGTCAGAGGTTCAGAGCTCCCGTGTTCAGTGCGTGACAGGTTGCAGCAACAAGACAGGAAATCACCAGGTCACTCTGCATTACGGCAGCAGCCAACGCCACCTCCGCACTTCAGCTTACCGCTACACTCACAACCCCAACATCACCCACGCCAAGCCAACTAAGAGCTTCCTGAGGTAAGTCTCAAATAGTTTCTTGGTCACTCCACGTTAACCTTTTTACAATTCTAAGCTGCTCATTTCCATCATATGAAGAGATGGGAATTTGACATTATCGTTCTCCTGTTTAGTGGTGGTCGACTGATCTATGTGTCGGGCCGCAACCTGGATGTGGTGCAGGTACCCCAGATGGTTGTGACCGTGTCTCCTTACGAGTCCATCCAGAAGAATAAGAGGAGAAGAAGGAAGAAGCGCAGGAGCAGAGACGAGAAAGTGGAACAGACCAAAATGGTTCCCGACCCAGTTTGTCCGGGAGATCCGCTCTGCTCTGTCAAACAGGTCCGTCTGTCTCGGTCTGTGTGCTTTCGCTGCCCATTACAAAACCTGTCGTTAGTTTGTCTTTTTGCATTTTATCAGTTCACAGAACGTTGCGAGGTGAATTCCTCATCCTTGATCCTGTGTCGATCTCCGATGGTGGACTCTTCTGTTTGGCGGTCAAAGGTCACTGTGGAGTTTCTGCTGGACAACCTGCGCTTTGATGTTAAGATTGTGAACCCGCAAGCCTTCAGCTATGAGCCCAACCCTGTCCTGCGCCCGCTGAATCAGCAGGACCCTCTGAAGGCATATCGCTACAACCCTGGCAGCTTCATCCAGCTCGAGGTCAGATAACTTGAAGTTCAATATAATGAGGCGAACCTATTTATTCATGGCAAGCTATTTGTAACAACACATACCATGCAACTTACTGTTGATAGCAATGCAAATGTGGTTGCAGTAGCTGAGGTCCGATGTGAAGCTAGTGTTTGTTGCAACTTTCATTCTTTTTTTTTTTTTTTTTTTTTTTTTCCCACTGCTAATAAGCGATTGAGCACATTATCAAGTCGAGTCTATATTGAAGTTTCTGCTCTGTAAAAATTCGAAAACGAAACTGCATAAAACCAATGGGAAATGATATCCTTTTTATGCATCTCCATGCTTTATACTGTATGAGTTCTTACTGAAGCTGTTGGTGTCTTCCCTTGAACCACGCAGACAGTATGTTGGATATGATACCGTATAATGAATTATAATCCATTGTATGTTTCTCAGGGGGAAAATTTAGACCTGGCTATTACCAAGGAGGAGGTGGTTGTGTTAATCGGGGAAGGTGTGTGTGCTGTGAAGACACTTACAAGAAACCATCTGTACTGCGAACCGCCACCACGTCAGCCTGCATCGGGAACTCATGGCAAGAAACGAGACGGTTCTGACACCCTACCAGAATTCACTGTGAGTCCTCCATAACATTCCGAACGACATAACACTTCAAAATCGCTTTCCCTGTCAAGCAGGGACATTGGATGTAGTTTGCCTCTTACTGTATAATTCATGTTTTGTGTTTGCCAGGTCCATATGGGAAACTTAAACTTCTCCCTGGGTAAGGTTCAGTATGACAATTTAAGCCTGGCCACCTTTCCCTTGGAAGCTCAGATTGGAGTCGGAGTTGGGGCATCCATCGTGGCACTCATTGTCCTAATCATTGTACTTGCATACAGGTTTGTAGTTCAATTGGCAGAAGGCAGACATGACATATACAGTACATAACAGAGATGGGGACTCGAGTCACTGCTTTTATGACTCGGGACTTGACGAAAACTATGACTAGACCTACGATGACTCAACTTGGACTTCACTTGAGATGTGATGGACTTGATTATTGTTTATTGTATATGTTCTGTTTCAAATGTAAAAACGAATGAGGCTATCATATAACATGTCGGTATGTGAGCGCACGCAGGAAAGGGCGCTATCGTGATTGGAGGATTAACCTGTCAACTCGGTCAAACCCCTCGCAACGGAGAAGCACTGCCTCTCATATCGGACAGCGAGGTCATGCCGGCTGGAACTTTATGATTTGAAGGCCCATTCTGCCCTGCGAACATCTGTACATTTTTCCGCCTGTTCTGAAAGGTCCCATAGTTTAGCTGTTTCGACCTCCATAAAGTGAATCCCGGACAAGGACATTCAAGTGTAAACCACCTGGGTTTTGTCAGGCGAATGTCCAGAAAAGGACCCTCTGAAAGCAACTTCTGTTTGACCCAGTTTTGTATCCGCTTTGTCCATATTTGGCGAAGACACATCCCCTTTCCTCTGATTGGTTGCCTCCGTGTAGAAGACCCCACTTGTGAGAGGACACGTGTTTGTCATGTTGGCAGCGCTGGCTTGGGAGCGGACAGTTCGGCGGAGAGCTTCGCTCGTGATCTAGATAAGCTCAATCAATTTGAACGACTTGATTTCAGGCTTCTCGGCAGAAAAAAACGTCTGGAACTCAGGAATGTATGGACGATTTTAATTCATATTTCACATGTTTACTGAGGCATAGAGACAATATTACATCCCAAATACTAGAAAAAGTTGCTTTGGTTTGTCATTGGGTGCATCTCATTTCTATATTTGGAACTTCCTAGCTCCTCGGTCTACAATTTAGCTCCTCCCACCAGAAATTCCAGTGAGGAGCCAGGACAGGAGGAGGTAGGACTGTTTGGGGAAAAATAAGACAATGGTTCCTCTATGACGTCATTTCATTGAGACGTCTACTAAAGATGACATCACGTCGTTGACGCGTCCTTATTACTATCGCCACAAATGTCCACTTGATGCTTTATGTATTAAGTGGGATTACGTTCGACTCAAATATAATCAACACAGTCACTCTTACTCTCGCATTTTTGGAGTTAACTCTTAAATATATGTAAAGTGTTGAGATGCTGCTTTTTGTATAAAACTGGAGAACCAGCAGAGCATTTTTTTTTTCTTGAGGTGCACAAATGTATTTCACAAAATGATTACTATACAATCCTCGCTCCTCCATGCGCGTTTAAGACACTTGAGACTCTCCTTAATATGGCGGCGTGACAACAACTTCCGGGTCGCGGGAAAATGGAAACAGGGCCAGATTTGGTCCTGGCCCTGTTTCCATTTTGCTTGAACCCCGATCCCAACACGTACAATATAGTGATTTGAAATGACCTGGATCAGCTTGACTTGCCATTCGTCCGATGGAAACCTGCTTTGTTCTCTTGTCTCTATCCACTGATTTTATTTTTTTTTTTAATTCCAGGAGAAAGAGTAAGCAGGCTTTAAGAGACTACAAAAAAGTTCAAATCCAACTCGAAAACCTTGAAACCAGCGTGAGGGACCGCTGCAAGAAGGAGTTCACAGGTAAGCACAACTAGAAGAGAATGGCAAATATTGGTTGGAAAACATTCCCCCACTATATTGCGGTTCATCTTTCACGTCCCTTTCTTTCCTTCTGTTTCCATTTAAGCCCTTTATTGAACGGCAAGTAAGACACAAAGCACAATGGGCCTCAATCACTAACCGTGCGTCCGCACAGATTGATGCTAAAATCGCGCATATGCACGTTTGACGCTCAAACCCGTGATTTATCAATATGTTCGGACTGGTTTTTGTTCGTATTCTGCCAACAACTTTAGAACACCCTCAAGACCACGCGTACGCAGAAAATCGAAAATATCAAAAATACTGTACGTCAAACACACAACTTTTACCCAAGATGCACAACATTGGAAACCTAGTCATTCATCAAAACAATAATAATAACTTTGGCGGTAATAACTCAAACCAGAAATTTAGCTAATGGGTTAATTGTCCGAAATAACAATTAAAAGCAGCGCTAGAACGGGACGAGGGTAAAAGAGATGAGACGCGTGTCACGTGTGGGATGTAGCTGGACCCAAGAGCAGGCGGAGGCTGATGTAAAATGATGAACAGTTGATTGAGCAAAGGTTATGGAGGCGGTCCTGGATGTGTTGGCAGGCGGCGGCGTGGACAGGTGCCAGGCGGCTCATGTATTTCCCTTTGCTTCCGACGCTAATTTCATGAATCTTATCAACTAAAAATGCCTCTTTACTGTGCTATATGTATTACGTACTAGGTAACATATGCAATGTTTGCTCATTCTCAGCTCTTCAATTGTTTTTGTGTGGTTGTTTTGTGCCACATTCTGTCATTGAACTTTGAAATTAATTAGAAATGATTCATATGAGTATTATACAGTCTGTTGTTGTTTTCTGGGTTTTGCGAGCTTTGCAACGCTACCAAGCTTTTGAATATCGGATAAAGATTAAGAACGTAATACCATTTTAAATGAGGCAACACGAGCAAGTAAAAAATGTCGAACAGTTGACCAAAAAACTGTAGAGAAAACGGTTCAGCAGCTGAAACCATCGAGCTGTCTTGACTCAATACCATCTGACTTTTTCAAAGCTATTGCGAAGTCTGAGCTCGCTGATTTGCAGCAAACAATCAATTGCTCACTTCACTCAGGCGCGTTTCCTAAAGCTCTTAAAGTAGCTGCAATTAAGCCTCTGCTAAAAAAAAATAGAACGCTGGACGCTTCCATGTTAGCAAGCTATCGACCTATCTCAAATCTCCCTTTCATAGCCAAGATTGTTGAGAAAGTTATTTTTAACTCAGCAATTTCTTGAACTTTTTGACAGGTTTCCGAACTCATCACAGTACTGAATCTGCTCTTATCAAAGTGCTAAATGATATAAGGTAGAATACTGACTCGGGAAAGGTGTCAATTCTGGTCTTGTTGGACCTCAGTGCGGCTTTTGATACGGTAGATCATAACATACTGCTGAACAGGTTGGAAACGTGGGTTAGGACTAAATGGAGCAGTCCTTAAATATTTCAGGTCCTACCCGGAGGAAAGGAGTTATTTTGTAACCATTGAAAGTATTCAATCTCATCAAATGCCAATGGCCTATGGGGTCCCTCAAGGGTCAGTTCTTGGACCCCCTCCTGTTCAGCCTGTATAACAAAACTTAGATAATTGTTTTTGGCCATAAAGAAAAGAGGATTGCTGTTAGTAAATACCTGGAGTCACTGTCTTTAAAAACCAAAGACCAAGTCTGAAACCTTGGTGTACCGATGATAGATTCCGACCTGATTTTCATCAGTCATATTAAAATAAATTACTAAAACCTCCTTCTACCATCTGAAGAACATATCCAGAGTGAAGGCTTGCATGTGCCAAGGAGACCAGGAGAAGCTCATCCATGCTTTTATCTCAGGTCGACTTGACTATCGTAATGGTCTTCTGACTGGACTCACCCAAAAGAGCATGAAACAGCTGCAGCTCATTCAGAATGCTGCAGCTCGCATTCTGACCAGAAAGAACAAAGAAGTCAGAGCATATTACTCCAATTCTGAAGTCTCTACACTGGCTCCCAGTCAGCTTTAGAATAGATGTTAAAGTTCTGCTACTGGTCTATAAATCACGAAACGGTCTAAGTCCTGAATACATGATAGAAATGCTAATGGGACATAGACCCGGTAGGGCTCTGCGATCGACAGACTCAGGTCAAATAGTGGAGCACAGAGTCCAAAGCAAACATGGTGAAGCAGCATTTTGCTATTATGCTGCACACAAATGGAAGACGTTGCCAACAGAAGTGACGTGACGTCAGCCCCAAGTGTGCATGTTTTTAAATCCAGGTTAAAAACGCTCCTTTTTTCGCATGCTTTTTAGAGCATTTCTACTTTTAAATATGTATTGCACCGTGTGCTGTTTTAATTGTACTCTTATTCTTTTTTTATCCCTTTGTTTTAAATGTTCATAAGCTGTTTTTTATCTTTGTTCATCACGTAAAGCACATTGAGTTACCTTGTGTATGAAATGCGCTATATAAATAAATTTGCTTTGCTTTGCTTTGCTTTGCTTTTATTTGGTGTCTCTATCGCAGATTTTCCCCTTAAGCGGGTCGGTCCGGAGCGTACCCCCTGCAATTAGGGGTTCCCTGTATTATGGTATCGAGGGAACATCTCAGAAACACATTGGAGAGTTCATTTTTTTGTCTTGTCGTCTCTGATCAAATACTGTCTGACCTTTCACCCCTGCCCACTCTCTCTGTTCCAGACCTGATGACAGAGATGATGGACATGTCAAGTGACCTCGTTGGTTCTGGAATCCCTTTCCTTGATTACCGGATGTACGCCGAACGCATTTTCTTCCCCGGCCACCGGGAGTCACCACTGAGGCGAGACCTGGATGTTCAGGAGTGTCGCAGACAGACAGTGGAGCAGGGTCTGGTACAACTATCTAACCTTCTCAACAGTAAACTCTTCCTGACCAAGGTACTGTAAGCATCATCACTATCTGTACATTGAGAAAACTTTGTTTTGGTTAATATTGAAACAACTTCTTTCCCCATAAGTTCATTCATACCCTGGAAAGTCAACGGACTTTCTCTCCCCGAGACCGTGCCTATGTCGCCTCTTTACTTACGGTGGCGCTGCATGGCAAACTGGAATACTTTACTGATATCCTCAAAACCCTCTTGAACGACCTTGTGGAGCAGTATGTGGCCAAGAACCCCAAACTGATGCTGCGGAGGTAAGAGAAGAGAGAGGGACTTTATCAACTCAAGTCATCATTCAGATGCTTTTACAGGGTTTCAAACTTTGTTCATCTTCTGCAGAACCGAGACAGTGGTGGAGAAGCTGCTGACCAACTGGATGTCCATCTGTCTCTACGCTTTCCTCAGAGTCAGTCGGTTTTCATTTTGAACTTGTGCTACTCAATAGGACACAGAGGAGCGATAAGGGAATTTTGTAGAGCAGATCACTGGCAATTAAAAGCAGTTCATACATGATCTTAGACCTGCACAATATTTTGGTTGGGCATCGACATCGTGATGTTCATGTGCGCAATAGTCACACGCACACACCACACATATATATATATATATATATATATATATATATATATATGTGTGTGTGTATCTAGATAGATAGATAGACTGAACAAATATATAAACGCAACACTTGTTTTTGCTCCCATTTTTCGTGAGCTGGACTCCAAGATCTAAAACTTTTTCCAAATACACAAAATGCCATTCCCCTCAAATATTGTTCACAAATCTGTCTAAATCTGTGTCCTGATTAGACAGCATGATTATTGCACAGGTGTGCCATAGGCTGGCCACTCTAAAATGTGCAGTTTTATCACACAGAACAAGGCCACAGATGTCGCAGGTTTTTAGGGAGCGTGCCATTGGCATGCTGACTGCAGGAATGTCCACCAGAGCTGTTGCCCATGAATTGAATGTTCATTCCTCTACCATAAGCCGTCTCCAAAGGCGTTTCAGACAATTTGGCAGTACATTCAGCCGGCCTCACAACCGCAGACCACGTGTAACCACACCAGCCCAGGACCTCCGCATCCAGCATGTTCACCTCCAAGATCGTCTGAGACCAGCCACCCGGACAGCTGCTGCAACAATCGGTTTGCATAACCAAATAATGTCTGCACAAAGTGTCAGAAACCGTCTCAGGGAAGCTCATCCGCATGCTCGTCGTCCTCGACGGGGTCTCGCCCTGGCTGCAGTTCGTCGTCGTAACCGACTTGAGTGGGCGGATGCTCACGTTCGGTGGCGTCCGGCACGTCGGAGAGGTGTTCTCTTCACGGATGAATCCCGGTTTTCAGTGTTCAGGGCAGATGGCGGACAGCGTGTGTGGCGCCGTGTGGGTGAGCGGTTTGCTGATGTCAGCGTTGTGGATCGAGTGGCCCACGGTGGCGGTGGGGTTATGGTATCGGCAGGAGTATGTTATGGGCAACGAACAAAGGTGCATTTTATTGATGGCATTTTGAATGCACGGAGATACCGTGACGAGATCCTGAGGCCCGTTGTTGTGGCGATCGCCCGCTCCCTCAGAACTTGCGCTGTATGATAAAACTGCACATTTCAGAGTGGCCTTTTACTGTGGCCGGCCTAAGGCACACCTGTGCAATAATCATGCTGTCTAATCAGCATCCTGGTATGCCACCCCTGTGAGGTGGGATGGAGAAATGCTCACAAACACAGATTTCGACAGATTTGTGAACATGGCCTTTTGTCTGTGTAACAGAATTGTTGCGTTTATATTTTTGTTCAGTGTAGTTCGCGGCGAAAATGAACTTTCCCAACACCGAGCCTGTATTATTAAACATCGAAATATATATCGCAGGTTTAAAACAAATTGCCCCTACGTGATCTCACTGGATCCTGTCATCCCTGTGCTTTTCCAACTGGTGATTGTTAAAAAACATAAAAATAGTAACCATTTCTAATCTTCACACTAAGCAAAGCACGTGGGCTTTATCACATTAACACTGGCATTGTTGTTTGGGCTGGTGGGACATCTCCGCTCATTCACTCACTCAGTGGAGTGTTGTAGTTCATTGAAGGTTTTGAAAGAGGTAGAAGAGCAAAGTGTGTCTTTGTTTTTACAGGACTCTGCCGGGGAGTGCCTTTACATGCTTTTCAGGGCAATCAAACACCAGGTCGATAAAGGACCGGTTGATGCTGTCACAGGCAAGGCCAAATACACACTCAACGACAACCGCTTGCTGCGAGAGGACGTGGAGTACAAAACCTTGGTGAGCAGGAATGATCCTACTTCATGGTTCTATTTCAGGTTACCTCAACATGCATGTCTTTGGAAATGTTTTGGTGGGTGGGGTGCAACCATTTACCTTCTTCCTTTTTTTCTGTTTTTGCAGACACTTAATGTACTGGTGCAGGGCGGAGGAATTAATGAGTGCCAGCCGCTACCCTCGAAAGTGCTGGACTGCGACACCATCACACAGGTGAAAGAGAAGCTGCTGGATCAGGTGTACAAAGGCACCTCTTTCTCTTACCGACCACATACAGACTCATTGGACCTGGGTGAGAATACACTGCTTTATCCATACATACTCTGCATTCCATATGTATTCTAAAATGAACACTGGGTACTTAGCGTATTTTCACGACCGTAAGGCGCACTTAAAAGTCTTAAATTTTCACCAAAATGGACGGGGCGCATCTGTAAATGTTGTTGCGTGAGTTTAATGAGCGCTCCGCTTGACCGACTGGGAGCATCTCCTGCCGACACGCTGCTTATATAGAGGAAAGGCGGACGTGACTGAGGACAGCATGCGGACGTAAAGGGGGAAGGGTGCGCGTGACAGAAGACGCTAAAGACACGCCCCCAGTAGGTATATAGTTCCGGTATGTGCATCGGTTTGGCTAAGGACCCCCGAAAATGGCGCCTACGAAGAGACACGCTTACGAAGCACAGTTTAAACTGCAAGCTATCAGTTACGCGGAGGAACGTGGGAATCGAGCAGCCGCGAGAGAATTCAAGATCAACGAATCCGTGGTTCGCAAGTGGAGGAAGCCTTATGGTCGTGAAAATACGGTATTGGTTTCGTCAATTAACCTACCATGCCTGTGATCAAATGCCATTGACATTCGATGACTCAAAGTGAAGTGTGACATATAATGGGTGCGTGTATGGTAATTTTAAATTCCGTATTTTCCCCACCATAAGGCGCACCGGTTTCAATTACGGGGTCTATTTCTGTACTTAAAGCCATACCTATTATTCGGTGCATGCTAAAACAAGGTAACGGAAGCAAATCAGTGAGTTTGGTTGAACTTTATTCTACTACATATTTAAAAATACACTCACATTATTTTTTGGATCCATCTTTTGTCACAAATCCATCGAAGTCCTCATCTTTTGTATCTGAATTGAACAGCTGGGCAATTTCACCATCAAACATGCCGGGTTCCCTCTCGTCATGGTCGGAGTCAGTCTCGTTGCCGGGGGGCCGTTCAGCAATGATGCCGGCTTTCGCGAAAGCTCGGACAACAGTCAAAGCAGATACCTTAGCCCGGGCATCCACAATCCATTCACATATGGTGGCGTAACTCGCCTGGCGCTTCCTCCCTGTCTTAGTAAAGGTGTGTTTGCCGTGTCTCATCCGTCGCTCGCAACTTCACTTTGAACACCCTGTTCACACCAATGTCCAGCGGTTGGAGTTCGCTGGCAGTTGCTGCGCCATGGTAGTCCTTCCGCGGATGGCGAGATGGCACCTTTTCATAAAACGAACGCACCAAGACGGACCTCCTTGAAAGTGTTGGATCTTCATGTCTTGTGCTTAAAGTTGTACTTAAAGTCTTGTGTTTAAAGTTTGCTGAACAACATTTGGACAAGCCAGTTAAGTAATGGGAGAACATAGTCTGGTCGGATGAGAGTAAAATTTGACTGTTTGGATGCCGTAATGCACACCACATTTGGTGGCGAAATGGCACTGCACATCCCCCTAAAAACAGCATACAAACAGTAAAGTTCAGAGGTGGGAACATGATGGCGTGGGGTTGCTTTGCATCAAATGGCACTGGTAAACTTCACATTGTTGAAAGAACGATGAATGGGCAAATGTACCGAGACATTCTTGACAAAAATCTGCTGGCATCTACGAGGATGATGAAAACGAAACGAGGGTGGACATTTCAGCAGGATCATGATCCAAAACATACTGCCAAGGAAAATCTCAATTGGTTTCAAAGAAAAAAACTGCGAGAATAACCTGACTTGAATCCAATCGAAAATCGATGGAAAGAACTGAAACTCAAGGTCCATAAAAGAAGCCCACAGAACCTTCAAGATTTGAAGACTGCTTGTGTGGAGGAATGGGCCAAAATCACACCAGAGCAATGCATGCGACTAGTTTTTCCATACAGGAGGCATCTTGAAGCTGTCATTCCAAACAAAGGATTTTGTACAAAGTATCAAATAAATACCAGTTGGCGTGTTCAATACTTTTTCCCTGTGTCATTTCACATTATTACACATAACTTAATTTCTGAGCTTATTTGTTCTACTTTCTTTGTATGTATGGATTACTTGGGTTGTTCCCAAAATCTGGTGACATTTTCATGTCAATAGCACCTTTGGAAATATATTTAATGAGAAAAATGGTGACGTGTTAAATACTTATTTCAGCCACTGTATCTGCATTTATTGTTAATTTACATGTATTTTATTTTTTCTTGGCTGACTCAACATTCGCCATTAGCTTGGAGAAATGGATGCTCATGAAAGCTATCCCCCGTGAGGACGTTCACTGAATAATGTCATGCCAACATTACAACAGTCAAATCGTGGTATTATTTTTTTTCCCTCATCAACAAGATGAGAGAGGACAGAAAAGGGCAGGACAAGATGTGGGAAAATAAACAAGGCAGTGCTACTGACCAGTGGTGCGGTTCGATTCTTTTCAGTGTCTAAACGCCTGTAAGAACCTGTGAGTTGCTATGTTACAACCCCAATTCCAATGAAGTTGGGACGTTGTGTTAAACATCAATAAAAACAGAATGCAATGATTTGCAAATCATGTTCAATCTATATTTAATTGAATACACTACAAAGACAAGATATTTCATGTTCAAACTGATCAACTTTAATGTTTTTAGCAAATAATAATTAATTTAGAATTTTATGGCTGGCACACAAAAACACTGGGACAGGTGGCAAAAAAGACTGAGAAAGTTGAGGAATGCTCATCAAACACCTGTTAGGAACATCCCACAGGTGAACAGGCTCATTGGGAACAGGTGGGGGCCATGATTGCTTCCCTGAATTGCTCAGTCATTCACAAGCAAAGATGGGGCGAGGTTCATCTCTTTGTGAACAAGTGCGGGAGAAAATAGTCCAACAGTTTAAGGACAATGTTCCTCAACGTACAATTGCAAGGAATTTAGGGATTTCATCATCTACGGTCCATAATATCATCAAAAGGTTCAGAGAATCTGGAGAGATCACTGCATGTAAGCGGCAAGGCCGAAAACCAACATTGAATGCCCGTGACCTTTCATCCACCAGGCGGCACTGTATCAAAAACCGACATCAATGTTGCAGAGGATATCGCCACATGGTCTCAGGAACACTTCAGAAAACCAATGTCAGTAAATACAGTTCGTCGCTGCATCTGTAAGTGCAACTTGAAACTCTACTATGCAAAGCAAAAGCCATTTATCAACAACACCCAGAAACGCCGCCGGCTTCTCTGGGCCTGAGCTCATCTCAGATGGACTGATGCAAAGTGGAAAAGTGTTCTGTGGTCCGACGAGTCCACATTTCAAATTGTATTTGGAAATTGTGGATGTCGTGTCCTCCGGGACAAAGAGGAAAAGAACCATCCAGACTGTTATGGACGCAAAGTTCAAAAGCCGGCATCTGTGATGGTATGGGGCTGTGTTAGTGCCAATGGCATGGGTAACTTACACATCTGTGAAGGCACCATTCATGCTGAAAGGTACTTAGAGGTTTTGGAGAAACATATGCTGCCATCCAAGGCAACATATTTTTCATGGACGCCCCTGCTTATTTCACCAAGACAATGCCAAACCACATTTTGCACGTGTTACAACAGCGTGGCTTCGTCGTAAAAGAGTGCGGGTACTGTTTCCCATTGAAAATGTGTGGCGCATTATGAAGCGTAAAATACGACAACGGAGACCCCGGACTGTTGAACAGCTGAAGCTGTACATCGAGCAAGAATGGGAAAGAATTCCACCGACAAAGCTTCAACAATGAGTGTCCTCAGTTCCCAAACGTTTATTGAATGTTGACAAAAGAAAAGGTGATGTAACACAGTGGTAAACATGACCCTGTCCCAGCTTTTTTGGAACCTGCTGCACCCATAAAATTCTAAGGTAAAGATTATTTGCTCAAAACAATCAGGTTTATCAGTTTGAACATTAAATCTCTTGTCTTTGTAGTGTATTCAGTTCAATATAGGTTGAACATGATTTAAAAATCATTGTATTCTGTTTTTATTTAGGTCCCAGAACAAGCAATTAAAGCCCATTGTGTGTCGAACGAGCGTATTAGTGAACGAACACCGAATCACATGCATGTTAGTCAACTGGTATATGGAGTTGCTGAGCCGGCACATTCCGGAAGGATGTCAAAGCATGTCGCGGTCCTATGCGTCACTCCTCCATTCAGAACATTCAGTTCAATTCAGTCCCTCCCCCGCCTGCACGGTTCTGCCTGACGCTTGCTGCTCATTGGTCATTTGCCGAAGTGAGTGACAATGCTGACGGATCCCAAATCACATGGCAGTACGTGAAGTCCTGCAACACTGGACGCTCATTGGTCATTCGCTGAAGATTCAGAAGTGAGTGACAACATTACAGCAGTTCCGTTTCTGCTCCTAACCGACTCGCTCACGGCGGCGGCCAAACTCAATGAACGAGTCATTTCATAAATTGATTCAATTCAGTACGTTCACGAAAAAGATTCTTTCATTTGAACGAAACAACACTAATATTGACATGGTGACTATTCTCATTCATCCAGGACAAATGCAATCCTTTGAGGATGTTTGACCGTGCATCCATAACGTGACTCTCCCATTTCACTACATCCCAAAGTACCTCGATTAGATTAAGATCTGGTAATGGTGGGTGCCGAACACATTATGTTGAAGTAACCAGACTGACCAGACTTCTTTGGGTTTTGCGAACAGTTATCCCACTGCAATTAGCCACCAGAAGACAGTCACATGGTCATCAGCATTTCTTTATACAGCACTGCATTCTTCCAAATGTACTGCCTTTGAAACATTTTGGCATATTAATTAAACATAAACATACACACATGTATGTGTATGTGTGTAACCGAATGTGCTTTTTTTTTTCTTCTCCCTTCTACATTTTTATAAGTCCCAAAAATATATAACAAGTTTATCACTGTACGTATAAATATTTTAAGCAGTCCTGAGACATACACGACGAGTAAAATGTTTGGACACAGTTTCTCAATCACTATTGTACTCACTCACGCCGGGCTGGTCGTGTTGTGTCAATTAGAGTGGAGGTCTGGTGTTGCCGGTCATCTCATCTTGTCAGATGAGGACTTAACATCTGTGTTCCAGGGCAACTGGAAACGTCTCAACACCTTGCAGCACTACAAGGTCAGTTCTTACACACGAATATACACTTCATTTCAACTGAGAATATAATCAAATGTGTGTTAAAGTGATGAAAATTAATACTGACACTAACATTTATTTATTTTTTTGCTGTATTCAGGTCCCAGATGGTGCAACAATAGCTCTGGTCCCTCGGCACACTAAACACATTCACCATGACAACCATGACTACGTGGCTGGAGAGAGTGAGTGCTTTCCTGTGACCACTGTAAATGGGTTTCCCTTCACTAAAATGCAGTTTTTAGTCCAATGTACTGTAAACCTATTGACCTTTCGTGAACAGTAACTCTATTTGTCCCCATACTGAGTTTTTTTTGTTTGTTTTATATATATATATATATATATATATATATATATATATATATATAGAGAGAGAGAGAGAGAGAGAGAGAGAGAGAGAGAGAGAGAGAGAGAGAGAGAGAGAGAGAGAGAGAGACAAACGCATTACGCTAAATGATATCAGGTTGAATACTGACTCGGGAAAGGTGTCAATTCTGGTCTTGTTGAACCTCAGTGCGGCTTTTGATACGGGAGATCATAAAATACTGCTGAACAGGTTGGAAACGTGGGTAGGACTAAATGGAACAGTCCTTCAATGGCTCAGGTCCTACCTGGAGGAAAGGAGTTATTTTGTAACCATTGGAAGTGTTCAATCTCATTGAATGGCAATGACCTATGGGGTCACTCAAGGGTCAGTTCTTGGACCCCTCCTGTTCAGCCTGTATATGGGGTCAAATTCTTCAGAACTTTAATCTTGACTATCATAGCTATGCAGATGACACACAGGTATATCTAGCAGTGTCTCCAGATGACTACAGTTCAATTGAGGTGTGATAAATATCTGGATGAGTCAACATTTTCTTCAATTAAACCACAACAAAACTGAGATAATTGTTTTTGGCAATAAAGAAAAGAGAATTGCTGTTAGTAAATACCAGGAGTCACTCTCTTTAAAAACCAAAGACCAAGTCCGAAACATTGATGTTCTGATAGATTCCGACCTGACTTTCAACAGTCATATCAAATCAATGACTAAAACTGCCTTCAACCATCTGAAGAACATATCCAGAGTGAAGGCTTGCATGTGTCAGGCAAACCAGGAGAAGCTCATCCATGCTTTTATCTCAAGTAGACTTGACTATTGTAATGGTCTACTGACTGGACTCCCTAAAAAGAGCATTAAACCGCTGCAGCTCATTCAGAATGCTGCGGCTCAGGTTCAAAGAGGTCAGAGCAATTACTCCAATTCTAAAGTCTTTACACTGGCTTCCAGTCAGCTTTAGAATATATTTTAAAGTTCTGCTACTGGTCTATAAATCACTGAACGTTTAAGTCCTGAATACATGAATGAAATGGTCATGGAATATAAACCCAGTCGGGCTCTGAGATTGACAGACTCAGGTCAAATAGTGGAGCAGCATTTAGCTATTATGCTGCACGCAAATGGAATAAGTTGCCAACAGAAGTGTACATGTATTGTAGTCCCGGTTAAAAAACATGCTTTTTAGAGCATTTCCACTTTTAAATGATATTTCTTGCACTGTATGCTGTTTTAATTGTATTTTTATTTTTTTAAAAATGTTTCCCCTCTTTGTTTTAAATGTTTATAAGCTGTTTTGTTTCTTTGTTTTTAAATGCTTTTAATCATGTAAAGCACATTGAGTTACCTTGTGTATGAAATCCGAATCAGACAATCAGAATCAATGCGCTATATAAATAAATTTGCTTTGCTTTTTTTTGTGAAGTCGATGGAGCTTCTTCACCATGTACACATGCATTTCCGGTGCATTTTTTCAAAATGAAACAGTCTGTAGGCCAGGGTTGGGTAAAGGTGTTGTTAGATAAGTTTGGAGTGACATTTAGGGGTCTTGGTTTGCAGCATATTTATTTACTGTTTCAACTACAGTATTAATATAAGCTATTATAAACATTTTGAGGGGGTGTCAATCACAGTATTTTTGGATTCATGGTCGGGGTCGGTCCCCAACCCCGCCCCCATCGCTCTCCTTTACTATTCTGTGAAAAAGCAAGTTTTTGAAACCGTTTCACTGTGACAGAAACACCCATGTTGGAGGACGCAGAGGAAGGCGGCATGAGACTCTGGCATCTGGTGAAGGCCAGCGAAGAACCTGAGCTGCCCAAACATCGCAGAGGCAGTCTGAGAGAAAGAGAGAGGGCCAAGGCCATACCAGAGATCTACTTGACCCGCCTGCTTTCCATGAAGGTACACATAGGCTTCTGCACAAATCCTTCAGGGAAATGCATGTGTGCTTAATGGTGTTGGCATGACATTTCTTCATTTAAATAACACGCGATATTAGTTCTTTTAATTGATAAGTGCTTCTAATTTATTCCGCAGCAGTCACCAAATGTGGCTAGAAGATTAAGACAATTCAGCCTTCAAACTTATAAATGTAACCTCTGGTGGTGAGACTGTAGAATAGACCCACAAGGTTTTGGTACATACAGTGGGTACGGAAAGTATTCAGACCCCCTTAAAGTTTTCACTCTTTGTTATATTGCAGCCATTTGCTAAAACCATTCAAGTTCATTTTTCCACATTAATGTACACACAGCACCCCATATTGACAGAAAAAAACGGAATTGTTGACATTTTTGCAAATTTATTCAAAAAGAAAAACTGAAATATCACACAGCCATCAGTATTCAGACCCTTTGCTTAGTATTTAGTGCAAGCACCCTTTTGAGCTAATACAGCCGTGAGTCTTTTTGGCATTGATGCAACACGTTTTTCACACCTGGAGTTGGGGGATCCTCTGCCATTCCTCCTTGCAGATCCTCTCCAGTTCTGTCAGGTTGGATGGTGAACGTTGGTGGACAGCCATTTTCAGGTCTCTCCAGAGATACTCAATTGGGTTTAAGTCAGGGCTCTGTCTGGGCCATTCAAGAACAGTCACAGAGTTGTTCTGAAGCCACTCCTTCGTTATTTTTGTTGTGTACTTAGGGTCACTGTCTTTTTGGAAGGTGAACCTTCGACCCAGTCTGAGATCTTGAGCACTCTGGAGAAGGTTTTCATCCAGGATATCCCTGCACTTGGCCGCATTCATCTTTTCTCCGATTGCAACCAGCCTCCCTGTCCCTGCAGCGGAAAATCACACCCGCAGCATGATGCTGCCGCCACCATGGTTCACTGTTGGGAGTGTATTGGACAGGTGAAGAGCAGTGCCTGGTTTTCTCCACACATACCGCTTAAAATTGAGGCCAAAAACTTCTATCTTGGTATCATCAGACCAGAGAATCTTATTTCTCACCATCTTGGAGTCCTTCAGGTGTTTTTTTTTAGCAAACTCCATGCAGGCTTTCATGTGTCTTGCATTGAGGAGAGGCTTCCGTCGGGCCACTCTGCCATAAAGTCCCGACTGGTGGAGGGCTGAAGTGATGGTTGACTTTCTCGAACTTTCTCCCATCTCCTGACTGACTCAAGCATCTCTTGAGCTCAGCCACAGTGAGCTTTGGGTTCTTCTTTACCTCTCTCACCAAGGCTCTTCTCCCCCGATTGCTCAGTTTGCCCGGACGGCCAGCTCGAGGAAGGGTTCTGGTCGTCCCAAACGGAAATATGGGGTGCTGTGTGTGTGTGTGTGTGTGTACATTAATGAGGAAAAAATTAATTTAAATGATTTTAGCAAATGCCTGCAATATAAAAAAGAGTGAAAACTTTAAGGGGTTCTGAATACTTTCCGTACCCGCTGTATGAAATTATAATCCTGATACTTCCATGCCAAATGGAGCTACGGTGTCCAGATGGCGTATATTTGACTAACAAGTTCTCATCATCTATTATTTGCTCAAGAAAATGAAGCTGGCAGTAATTTCCAATAATATCAATCTGTTTTGGAACAATCGGTAAATAACTAATCGCCCTGGGAATGCGCCTTTTACAACCCCAATTCCAATGAAGTTGGGACGTTGTGTTAGCCATAAGATTCTAAGTTAATAATTATTTGCTAAAAACAATCAAGTTTATCAGTTTGAACATTAAATATCTTGTCTTTGTAGTGTATTCAAATAAATACAGGTTAAACATGATTTGCAAATCATTGTATTCTGTTTTTATTTATGTTTCTTCTTTCGGCTTCGCTGGCCCCGAGCTCATCTCAGATGGACTGATGCAAAGTGGAAAAGCGTTCTGTGGTCTGACGAGTCCACATTTCAAATTGTTTTGGGAAATTGTGAACGTCGTGTCCTCTGGGCCAAAGAGGAAAAGAACCACTGTTATGGACGCAAAGTTCAAAAGCCAGCATCTGTGATGGTATGGGGCTGTGTTAGTGCCAGTGGCATGGGTAATTTACACATCTGTGAAGGCACCATTAATGCTGAAAGGTACATACAGGTTTTGGAGAAACATATGCTGCCATCCAAGCAATGTCTTTTTCATGGACGCCCCTGCTTATTTCAGCAAGACAATGCCAAACCACATTCTGCACGTTACAACAGCGTGACTTCATAGTAAAAGTGTGCGGGTACTAGACTGGCCTGCCTGCAGCCCAGACCTGTCTCCCATTGAAAATGTGTGGCGTATTATGAAGCGTAAAATAAGACAATGGAGACCCCGGACTGTTGAACAGCTGAAGCTGTACATCAAGCAGGACTGGGAATGAATTCCACCGACAAAGCTTCAACAATGAGTGTCCTCAGTTCCCAAACGTTTGTTGAATGTTGTTCAAAGAAAAGGTGATGTAACAGTGGTAAACATGACCCTGTCCCAGCTTTATGGGAATGTGTTGCAGGCATAAAATTCTAAGTTAATTATTATTTGCTAAAAACAATAAAGTTAATCAGTTTGAACATTAAATATCTTATCTTTGTCGTGTATTCAATTAAATATAAGTTGAAAATCATTTTGAAAATCATTGTATTCAGTTTTTATTTATGTTTAACACAACGTCCCAACTTCATTGGAATTGGGGTTGTATATCTAACCTCACTATTTTCACTTATTGTCGAAATAAAATCATCCAGACAAAAATTACACTGCACGGCTTACCGCGCTTCCGCAGAATGAAGAAATAGTATCGAAGAAAAAGGTTTTACAACGCTTCTCAGATATTTTTAGGGTTCAAGATCATATATACATTCGTTCTCAAGCTATGTTCACCGCTTTAAACTGGTTAATATTAAGATAAAATAACAGACGAAGTGGATATTAATAGTATCGATATGTGAAGCAACCAAGAACGTACTAGAATAAGGAAATACTGTATGCTCGCCATTTGTGGCGGGCCAAAACTGGTTGAAAATCAAATAATGAACTATGTCAGAAATTGTTTTGCTGGTGCAAGCAAAAACATGCAATACAATTATTATTTCTCTTTATGGTTTTCAGGGGACCCTGCAGAAATTTGTAGATGATTTGTTTACAGTTATCCTCAGCACCAGCCGACCCGTCCCACTGGCTGTCAAATACTTCTTTGACCTGCTGGATGACCAAGCTGGTCAACACTGTATCTCTGACCCAGAGACTATACACATTTGGAAGACCAACAGGTCCAGTATAGACACATGACCTCAAGAATATATGGCCAGTGCAACTTGTTTTATGCAAATGCATCCTCTGTAACTTTAGTCTCCCACTGCGTTTCTGGATCAACATTGTGAAGAATCCCCAGTTCATCTTTGATGTGCAAGCCTCAGACCATGTGGATGCAGTGCTGTCAGTCATCGCCCAGACCTTCATGGACTCCTGCACCATTGCTGAGCACAAATTGGGACGGGTAAGGGGAGGAAGCATAGTCGCTTTTCCAGGCCAGAAATAATCTCAGTTCATGTCAATGCCTTTTCAAACAGGATTCGCCCATCAACAAACTGTTGTATGCTAGAGATATCCCCCGTTACAAACAGATGGTAGAAAGGTATGACCACATTTTCTTTACAAGTCAAAAAACGCTATTTGGTACAAAGTTTGTTCTTCTGCATCTGAGGCAGCTTTTAACCTCTTTCAACCAACATATCATGATTGCAGATACTATGCTGACATTAGGCAGACTATCTCTGCCAGCGACCAAGAGATGAACTCTGCTCTGGCTGAACTGTCAAGGGTGAGTGTAGCCAAACATTTTACAGAAGTCACTCTCCCCATAGGGACCAATTATATTTGAAATATGTTCCAGAGACAGACCATCACTGTCCAAAACAACAACATACAGCCTATGTTTTAGGTCAAATTGTAACATTCTTGAGTGTTATACAAGTATTCATCCAAGTTAGCCAAAATGTGTACACACCATACCTTCGTTGACCCGCAATAAACGAGGTGATGAGCATGAAGACGTAGGGTTGTTAAGTAAGCCATATTCTCTGATCAGCAGTGTCACACATGCCTGTACCAAACATCAGGCAAAGTCCAGATCAGTAAAATGAAATAAACAAATTTAAAAAACAGGCATTTGCTTTAAAGATTCGACCCAGCTCACTTTCTGGTTTCTATTCATCAGTGCATTGCAATCCGCAATTCAATATGTATTCAGCAAATGCTCTGAATCGATTCATCTCCTGGCCAGTGAGGGGCGCTTTGCGTGTGATTCACGTTGTATGAATGTTTGGAGTCATTTTGGATTCCCCTCTAAATCTGGAACACAGGAAATGGACAAAAGACACTCAAACCACGTTGTGCAACACCAACACGAAAACAGGTCAGAAGTCGCCGTCCCGAAGCTGTACACAGAGAGAAGACAACGGTTTTGGAGTCGTTTAAGTCGGCAGAAAGCGTGACTTTTCATTTTTAACGAGTAGGAATTCTGCAGACGAGAGCCCTGCACGGAAAGCCACACTGGGCCCAGAATAGCAAACGTGTGGACAGGCAATAAATGAATGGGGTTTGACAGAGAAAGAACTGGCAATTGTCACAATGCTGCATACATGCTCCTTAATAAGGTATTACTTAAAAATCCTGCATATAATCATAGTAATCCTAACCCTGATACATTGTTTTAAGTATACAGTGCTGAATAAAAAAGAAATGTCTTTCTAGCCCCAACTCCTCTTTATGATAAATTAGGAAAGTCCTCAGTGATTTGCAAGTGCACTTTAGGAGTCTACAAATGCCATTGAAGCTACCACCGTCATTCCATTAGCATTTCTTTCTTGTATTCAGGACCGAACCGATTGAGTGATTTATAGACCAGTAGCAGAACTTTAAAATCTATTCTAAAGCTGACTGGGAGCCAGTGTGAAGGGAATTGGAGTAATATGTTCTGACCTCTTAGTTCTGGTCAGCACCTGAGCTGCAAGCATTCTGAATGAGCTGCAGCTGTAAACACGCAGCAGCTGCAAACGTACATAGGCTCAGTTAACATTCACAGATAGGCGCCACCACACCCGCCACCCTACTGAGGGTAAGTGATTCAGAAACTGGATGGATGGATTCTTACAACTATTTATGGGATTATGGGACTAACTGACATGAAAGAGTATTTTAACAACTATACAATTGTGTAAATGTGGCCGGGAAAGGTCCACAAGTGACAGGGAGGACCGCAGCCTTGAGAGAATTGTCAAGCAAACGGCGATTCAGAAATCTGGGGGAGCTTCATAAGGAGTGAACTGAGGCTGGTGTAAGCACATCAAGAACCACCACATACAGACGTCTGCATGACATGGGCTACAGCTGTAGAATTCCACGTGTCAAGCCACTCCTGAACCAAAAACAATGTCAGAAGCATCTGCTGGGCTAAGGAGAAAAAGTACTGGTCTGTTGCCCAGTGGTCTTTTTTCAGATGAAAGTAAATTGTGGATTTTATTTGGAAATCAAGGTCCCAGAGTCTGGAGGAAAACTGGAGAAGCACAAAAGTCAATCTGCTAAAGTCCAGTGTGAAGTTTCCCCAGTCAGTAATGGTTTGTGGAGCCATGTCATTTGCTGGTGTTGGGTCCATTGTCTTTTATCAAGTCCACACTCAACGCAGCTGTCTGCCAGGAAATTTTAGAGCACTTCATGCTTCCCGCTGCCGATGAGCTTTTTGGAGACAATGATTTTATTTTCCAGCAGGACTTGGTACCTGCCGACAAAGCCAAAACTACCAATACCTGGTTTAATAGCCATGGAATAACACTACTTGACAAACTCGATGGGGTATTGTCAAGAGGAAGATGAGGGAACAGAAACCCCAAAATGCAGACGATCTGAAGGCCAATATCAAAAAAGCTACAATAACACCTGAACTGTGCCAAAGGCTGATCACTTCCATGCCACGCCGCCTTGATGCTGTAATTAATGCAAAAGGAGGCCCAACAAAGTACTGAGGGCATATTACTTCAATACACTTTTCAAAAGGCCAACATTTCTGTGTTTAAGATCCTTTTTTGTTGGTCACATGAAATGTTCCAATTTTGTGAAATACTGGATTTATTTTTCTGTCTTTCTGCCATAATCATCAAAAACGAAACAAATAAAGACTTGAATATATTTGACATTTTGTGTGGCGAACTAATATAAGTTTCACTTTCTGAAACAAATTATCGAAATAAATGGACTTGCCCTCGATATTCCAATTTTTTGGCAAGTACCAGTTTATCTTCTAAACTAAATCTGAGTGAAGAGGGAGAATAATTGCTTACCTAAATCTAAGGATAGCTAGAGAATAGTTACAAACAAACTGTGAGGGGGCAATGGGCAACAGTTGTCAAGCTTTCAGCTACTCCCTTACACTGTAATCACCTCTTCATAGCCCCTTCTCTCTCCCCCAGACATAGCAAAATGCTTCAACGATGGGACATGTTATTTTTATTGCTGCTTTGTCATGATCTTTGCTCTGCAGTTCCTCTGCGTAGCGTGGGTTGTGCCTTGTGCCTCTTTTTTCCGTCTCTCTCCAGCACTAATCGCCTCCTCACCTGCGCACCTGGTTCCAATCAGCACTCGTCACAGCCTGTACTTAAACCTGCCTGTTCCTGTGTTCCAGCGCCAGAGTATTCTCGCTCCTACACGGTATGACGGCCGACTCCTTGCTCGTGATCGTAAGAATAGATTCCCTGACATACATGCCTGAACTTACTCCCTGTTTTTCCCCCTCCTCCAGTGCCCTCCTGTGTCTCCTGCCACGACGCTCGCTCCAACCGCACTGCCAAGTTCACTCACCTGCTCACGCTCCAGTCTCCCGCACGCTCCCTGCTTCTACGGACCACCATCATGCCTTGGAATTCTGATAAACCCCTTCTAACTGCTTCCTCAGTCTCAGTCTGCTTTTCGGTGCAGTCCAATACCGAGACAGAATACTCTGGCCACTATGGACCCAGCAACTCTGGAAGCATTGAGGGAAGCGCTCATCCACCAACGTGCCCACATCGGCCGACAGGATAAGATTCTTCAGCAATTCATGGACTATATTAACACCTTCACACACAAGTATCCCTCATTTCCGCTCAGATGCACTCCGGCAACCCCCGTCTCACCGAACCCCCTGTGAGTATTCCTTCCAAGCTCGCTGCCTCCATATCTCCCCCTAACCCCCCGCCCCCCCAGCCCTTACAAGGAACCTGACGTTCCCCCTCCCGAACCATTCTCTGGGGATGTAGGTTCCTGTGGCCAGTTTTTATTGAACTGCTCTCTCGTCTTCGACCTGCAGCCTCTGAGTTACTCCACCGATAAAGGTAAAATTGCTTTTGTCATAAATCTCCTGCGCAGATGAGCTCCTAGCTGGTTTGTGGCATAATTCCTCACCGGTGTTAGTCTCCTTCGAACGATTCTCCGCCAAATTGAAGAAAGTTTTTGACCACCCTGTTAAGGGCAGGGAGGCGTCTCGGCAGCTGCTGGCCCTTACGCAAGGCTCCAAATCTGCCGACTCGCGTTTCGGATTCTGGCAGGTGAATGTGGGTGGGATGAGGCGGACCAGATGGGAATTTTTTTTTTTTTTTTCTTCTTTGTTGATAAGAAAGATTCCACTCTCCGTCCCTGCATTGACTTCCGTGTACCCAACAGAATCACTATCAAGAATAAATCCCCACTGCCTCTCGTCAACCTGCGACGCTCAGATCTTCACCAAGCTGGACGTGCGCAACGCCTATCACCTCATCCGCATTAACGAGGGGGATGAGTGGAAAACAGCATTCAATACCCCCCTCGGACATTTCAAATATCTGGTCAAGCCCTTTGGATTAACCAACGCCCCCGCTGTTTTTCAAACATTCATCAATGACGTCCTCCGAGATATGCTTAACACTGCCAGGCTTCCCAGTTAACATGGATATTTGACTTCTAAAGCCGTCAATGGCAGTTAATGTGTTCACCGGTTCGTCTTCGTCTACTTAGACGACATCCTCATTTTCTCCCGCTCACTGGAGGAACATCGACAACATCTCCGCTAAGTACTTCACCGCCTCCTGGAAAACCACCTCTATGTCAAACCCAAAAAGTGTGAATTGCACTCATCACATCACTTTTTGGGATACATTATTGCTGAAGGACAACTACAACCAGACCCATCCAAAATCGAGGCAGTCGTCAACCATACCTTCCACCAGCAAGGAGATGCAACACTTCCTGGGTTTCGCAAACTTCTACCGCAGATTCATCTGGGACTACAGCAAAGTGGCCGTTCCCCTCACTAGCCTTACCTCTAACAACTCCACGTTTCAGTGGACACCTGCTGGTTCCCAAGCCTTCAATGACCTCAAAGAACTGTTCACCAGTGCCCCTATCCTGAAACACCCTGACTCCTCCCTCCAGTTCGTGGTTGAAGTTGATGCCTCGGACACTGGAGCTGGAGTAGTCCTCTCCCAGCGGGACCCAAGACACAGAAACTCCACCCCTGTGCCTTCTTTTCCCGTCGCCTGTAACCCTCCGAACATAACTACGACGTTGGTAATCGTGAGTTGCTGGCAATTGTATGGGCAGAATGGAGGCACTGGTTGGAGGGGTCCGGAACTCCCTTCATTATTTGGACAGACCACAAGAACCTTGCCTCCCTCCACACTGCTCAGCGGGCTGAACCCCCGTCAAGCACGCTATGCACTGTTCCTCAGCCGTTTTAATTTCAGCCTCTCCTTTCATCCGGGGTCTCGCAACACCAAGCCAATTGCCCTCTCTCGCCTCCTTCCAGCTCTGAGGAGCCTGAACCCATCCTTCCCTACTCCTGTTTTGTCGGGACTGCTACCTGGGAGCTTGAACAAGTGGTTAAGGGGCCTCAGAGAGACCAACCAGACCCCAAGACTGGACCTCCTGACTGTCTTTTCGTGCACTAGTCTGCCCGCTCTCAGGTGCTTCAGTAGGGTCACAGCTCCAAACTCATGTGTCATCCCGGAAGCACCCAAGCCCTGGTTGCCCAGCCTGGCGAAAGATACCCGGGAGCTCGTCCCAGCCTACTCCGTCTGTCCACTACGTACCCCTTCCCAAGTTACCTCCTGCTTTCGAGACCACTAACCTTCTTGTCGTTCACGTATTGAAACTCCACGGAATTCCCATAGACATTGTCTCGGACCGAGGTCCTCAGTTCTCCTACCAGGTCTGGAGGGAGTTCTGTAAGGTAGTGGGTGCAGCAGCCAGTCTGTCTTCTGGCTATCAACCACAGTCCAACGGCCAGACAGGACAGACCAGGCAAATAAAAATTGCTCTTCACTGCGTTGCCGCACACAATCCCGCCTCCTGGAGAACCTTTCTCCCGTGGGTTGAATATACCCACAACTCTCTCACCAGCTCCTCCACAGGTATGTCTCCCTTCATGGCATGTTATGGTTTCCAACCGCCTCTGTTTAAGGAGCAGGAGCATCCTGTGGCGGTTCCGTCGGTGAGGGAGCACTTGCGGAGGATTCATACTATTTGGAAGGACGTTAGGGCAACTCTCACTCGTTTGGCCGAAAGAAACAAGCGGTTGGCGGATCTTCATCGCTCCCCTACACCGGAATACAAGATGGTTCAGATAGTGTGTCTCCCCTCCCGAGACCTCCCTCTCCAAACGGAATTACGTAAACTCACACCACGCTTCATTGGGCCTTTTCCTATCACCAAAATCATTAACTCCACATGCGTACAGTTATCAGTCATCGACAACCATCCTGCCTTCACCGTGTCCCGCATCCTTGATGTGCGGCCCCGAGGTCGGGGGGGTTCCAGTTCTTAGTGGACTGGGAGGGTTACGGTCCAGAGGTGCGTGCCTGGATATCCCGTAAACTCATTTTGGATGACGCTCTCATCAAGGATTTTTATGTGGCCCACCATGGGAAGCGTGGAAGGGCGCAAGGGGGCGGGTACTGTCATGATCTGTGCTCTGCAGTTCCTCTGTGAAGCCTGGGTGGTGCCTTGTGCCTCTTTTTTCCCTCTCTTTCCACCACTAATCACCTCTTCGCATGCGCACCTGGTACAAATCAGCACTCGTCACAGCCTGCACTTTAGCCTGCCTGCTCCTGTGTTCCAACTATCCATCCATCCATTGTCTTCCACTTATCTGAGGTCGGGTCGCGGGGGCAGCAGCCTCAGCAGGGAAGAGCCAGACTTCCCTCTCCCCAGCCACTCCTCTAGGTCTTCCGAGGGGATCTCGCGGCGTTCCCAGGCAAGCCGAGAGACGTAGTCTCTTTAGTGTGTCCTAGGTACGATGACCGAGCTTCTCACCCAATCTCTACGGGAGAGCCGGGCACCCTGCGGAGGAAACTCATTTTGGCCGCTTGTATCCGGGATCTTGTTCTTTCGGTCACGACCCACAGCTCGTGACCATAGGTGAGGGAAGGAACATAGATCGACCGGTAAATCGAGAGCTTCGCCTTTCGGCTTAGCTCCTTCTTTACCACAACGGATTGATACAAAGTCCGCATCACTGCAGACGCTGCACCGATCCGCCTGTCGATCTGCCGTTCCATTTTTCCCTCATTCGTGAACAAGACCCCAAGATACTTGAACTCCTCCACTTGGGGCAGGATCTCATCCCCGAACCGGAGAGGGCACTCCAACCTTATCCGACTGAGGACCATGGTCTCAGATTTTGAGGTGCTGATTTTCATCCAAGCCGCTTCGGCTGCAAACCGCTCCAGTGAGAGTTGGAGATCACGGCTTGATGAAGCCAACAGAACCACCTCATCTGCAAAAAGCAGAGATGCAATTCTGAGGCCACCAAACCGGACCCCCTCTAAGCCTCAGCTGCCTGTGTTCCAGCGCCAGAGTATTCTCACTCCTACGCGGTACACCGGCCGACTCTTTGCTCATGATCGTAAGAAAAGATTCCCTGATATCCGTGCCTGAACTTACTCCCTGTTTTTCCTCTTCCTCCGGTGTCCTCTTGTGTCTCCTGCCACGACGCTCGCTTCAACCGCACTGCCAAGTTCACTCACCTGCTCACGCTGCAGTCTCCTGCACGCTCCCTGCTTCTGCGGACCACCATCACGCCTTGGAATTCTTGACCTCGCGCTTCACCCTAATAAACCCCTTCCAACTGCTTCCTCAGTCTCAGTCTGCTTTTGGGTCCAGTCCAATACCGTTTGGTACAAACCGAGACAGCTATGAGGTGACCCATGACCTTTGAAAAAGAACTTTTAGCACAGCCAAGTGTAAAGCCTGAATTTGACAGTCATAAATGTCTATGAATGGACAATATAAAAGAACATCATGAGGATAAAACACTAGGTTAAGAATGAATGTTAACACAAGTTGAGAATTAGTCAAATTACACAACAACCGCACTTTACCTTTTCAATACAGAGCTGTCATCATGTTTACCCTTGTACTATGCGCAAATACGTTATTACGCTGCACATTTTTTTTAAATTAGAATTTCAAACGGGAAATAAACATTAAGTTTACATGCAATTGACCTTTTCAGTGTTTGTACGCAGCTGTCTTTTTTTTTTTTTTTTTTTTTTTTTTTTTTTTTTACTTTTGTACTCCATGACCACATGTAAGTTATGCGCACATTTTTGTTTTCAGATCTTTCAGATCAGAAAAAAACATGATCTAATTACCTTTTCTTTTTTGATTCATGAGAAAAAGGTAGGTAACAAACACCCACCCCTTCACATTTGCTATCATTGAAAAGCTCTTAATGTCCTCTGTAGAGGGCAAACGGAGTTAACTCAGTAGTATGCGGTGGGTCGGAGATATTCAAGTTTACAAATGTCCACGACAGAGGACACATTTGAAATAATATTGTCAAAATGTATTCTTAATTGTTTGTGTATTTCTACTTCTTGCTGAATTGATATCGGAGCATTTAAATCAATGTCAAATTTGATCTGCAACCTAAATAAACAAAACCGAATGAATCTTGAGGTTCTTCACAATGCCCAGGCCTAACATTCATCCTTTGTCATTACCAATATTGTACTGAGCTGTCAAGGGAGCGTTTTGCCTCATCGCATGTATATTTGCAGTTCTATAGTATATCCTACACAATAAAGTAATTCTCCTCTTTGCTATCAATGGTAACCTTTCTGTTGTGGCATCATAAATCCAAAAAATCCAAAACTACTACTGCTATTGATCTGAAATCGCACAGTCTTATGAGATATCTTCAAATTTGGATGAGAAGATTAATATAAGATTTGAGTCTAAGACACAAACTGTCCACTTACAGTATTCAGACCCCCTTAACATTTCCACTCTTTTGTTATATTGCAGCCATTTGCTCAAATCATCGAAGTTATTTTTTCCCCTCAATGTACACAGAGCACCCCACCCATATTGACAGAAAAAAAAATCATTATTGTTGAAATTGTTGTAGATTTATTAAAAAATGAAAAACTGAAATATCACACAGAGATAAGTGATCAGACCTTTTGCTGTGACACTCGCATTTAACTCAGGTGCTGTCCATTTCTTCTGATCGTCCTTCAGATGGTTCAACACTTTCATTGGAGTCCAGCTGTGTTTGATTATACTGATTGGACTTGATGAGGAAAGCCACACACCTGCCTAAATAAGACCTTACGGCTCAGAGTGCATGTCAGAGCAAATGAGAATCGTGAGGGCAAAGGAACTGCCTGAAGAGCTCACAGACAGAATTGTGGCAAGGCACAGATCTGGCCAAGGTTCCAAAAAAATGTCTGCAGCACTTAAGGTTCCTAAGAGCACAGTGGCCTCCAGAATCCCTTCTTAGAGCTGGCCGTCCGGCCAAACTGAGCAATCGGGGGAGAAGAGACTTGGTGAGAGAGAGGTAAAGAAGAACCCAAAGATCACTGTGGCTGAGCTCCAGAAATGCAGTCGGTCGATGGGGGAAAGTTCTAGAAAGTCAACCATCACTGCAACAATCCAGAGTCCTGACTCAGACCCAATTGAGCATCTCTGGAGAGACCTGAAAATGGCTGTCCACCATCGTTCACCATCCAACCTGACAGAACTGGAGAGGATCTGCGAGGAGGAATGGCAGAGGATCCCCAAATCCAGGTGTGAAAAACTTGTTGCATCATTCCCCAAAACACTCCAGGCTGTATTAACTCAAAAGGGTGCGTCTACAGAATACTGAGCAAAGGGTCTGAATACTGAATACTGTGTGATATTTGAGTTTTTCATTTTTAATAAATCTGCGAAAAGGCTCAACACTTCCATTGTTTCTGTCAATATGGGGTGCTGTGTATATATCAATGGGGGGGGGGGGGGGGGGGAAATGAACTTAAATGATTTTAGCAAATGGCTGCAATGAAACAAAGAGTGAAAAATGCAAGGGCGTCTGACTACTTTGCCTACCCACTGTCACTGCAGCTTTTATATTTTGGACTGACGGCTAATATGACTTTTGTTTCAGAACTATTCAGGAGAACTGAACTACTTGGTTGCGCTGCATGAGCTGTACAAGTATATCAATAAATACTACGACCAGGTATGTTAAGTGCTCAACCTACCTGTGTATCTGTGCGTTGTGGAGCCCAGTGAACTTTTGCAAGTGGCTGGGGAAGCAAGATGAATGAGCAGAAAAAAAGAATCAGCGCCATCCTGCTGCATCTGCAGCTGTGTGGAGTTGTCGTGTTCTCTGTGCTTTTGTGGAATTTTTTTGGGGATGGAAGATTGTGAGTGCGTATGGTTCGTGACCACCAAAATTGCAGATGGAAAAGCAACTTTGACAGCGAGACAGAGGTGGTTGTACGCCTAACTGTTTTCCATATAAAAACACCACTGAAACTGGTGAACACATACAATAATGTCTTGCCAATAGGTGACATCTGACACGATATTCTTTACAAATCGGGATGACTCAGCTGCAATGTGGCTGTGATCCAATTCAGTATGACAGGTGTGTAACATTAGATTATAAATGTGATAGGGGATGTATAATTTGTAACTTTCTAGTTTCAAAGGAATGATAAACCCGATCCCACACACACCCTCAACAACTTGTTCTTATTTGCCCACAGATAATCACAGCACTGGAGGAGGACACCACAGCCCAGAAGATGCAGCTTGGCTACAGGCTACAGCAGGTCGCTGCGGCTGTAGAGAATAAGGTCACAGACTTGTGACAGAAAACTCCCCCCCCCCCGGGTGATATAAGAAACAGTGGAGTGAGCGGGTATACCTTGCTGGTTGAACTGAAACGCACGATAGCACTGGAGATTTTTAGGACTGATCGCTTGCAGAACAGGGGCTGAGTTTTGAAATCAACTTCGCAATTTTATTATGAAGCAGCTGAAGATAAAGATGGCTGAAGTTGACCTCCTAGCTCTTTTTTTGTACTATTTGTATATTGTGGACTTTGGGTTTTTGTAAGAATATGACAATTACCTTGGAAAAATGAAGATGGGATATAAAATTAACACAGTTCACGCCTGCTGTTATGGTAATGTCAATTGATTTTGTTCTCTTGTTGCTGCTGTACGGTCAAATCGATTTTCTTGCTTAATATGTGTGAACAGTGATCCCTGGTTGTTTTTGCTGGTTGTCACTTAACCTGTATTGTTTTGGTGTCAAACCGCTCACAGTCACCGATGTTTTAAAGCGGCGAAAGTAGCTTGAGAAAAGCCCCTTCTGTCCTCCGTAAGTGATTCATTGTACAGGGAACTTGTGACAACATTCCCCCCCCCCCCCCCCCCCCCCCCTTTTCTTCTTTCATTTTCAACACATCCCCTATACCCGATTAGCCGCAAGTTTCTCGAGTGCTTCTCTCTACCTCAAACTGCTGCGCGACATGACATGCTTTTATTTCAGTGCACCAGCTTTGAGTGTATTGTACGCACAGAACATCGCGATACTTGCTAGACATTGTGGTTTGAACGAACGCACGATTTGAATTGAAATCCTGCTCATGAGTAGTTTAAGGTACTTCGAACCTGAAATTGTCATTTTACCCTTTTTTTGTCACTCATTTTAGGGCTACTGATTTATCTTGACGTTACTTTAAGTGCACAAGTCACTGGACCAATATTAAAAACAAACCTATAGAACAGATTTTAGGACGAGTACTACCCGGCGATGCGTCGTCATTTAAGGTTCTGCCTTAACATACCTTCTCATTTCAGCTTTTACATTCTCTTTTTTTTTTTCAACCTTGTGCTACCCTAAACTGTTGTGGCACAATGGTACATTATTGTTTGTACTACGTGCCATTTTGGGACAGAAACCATGTATAAGATAACAAAGGTTTGAAATGTAAGCGGATGTATTTCCTGTGCTGCTAGTCAGTTGGTGTCGATCTTCTGAATCTATTCTGCTTTTGATTGGCGCACAATTGAATTGTGATGCTTTGGTGGTGTTTTGGTTATTTAAAAAAAAACAAAAAAAACCAAGGGTTGATTGGGGGTTAAATGATGCTCTCTGTTGGTCTGGGTCTTTCCCTTCTTTTATGTGTTAATGGCTGTGGTTAGGTGATTTTGATTTAGAAGGCATCGCAGTCATGAACCGGTTGGGCTTTGGGTTATAGTTGGGTTTTGACAGGACGAGATAAACCATCAAATATGCATTTATATAATGTTTAAAAAGCGACCATTTGCATTTTAGTATCAAAGTTGGGTCAGTGCCTAGTGCTTACAGAGTCTCAGTCTCAGTTCTGACTGTTTCCTCGTGTACAGAGCTCCAAATGCAGCCAGAAGCAGCTTATAACTTGTATGAACCGATTTTCTGCTCAAGAAAATGCCAGTTCAGATTTGGATACAGGATTAGAAATGATCAAAACGATCTCTCAGAGAGATGTAACTATGAGATTGAATACTTTTGGAGATGTAGAGCAGGCTCTGCAAGGAGCAATTTTAAAGCTGTTTCTAATTTTGTGTGTTAATAACATTGTACAGACTGTTTTCAAATGTTACTGTAGTGATTTAACCTGTTAATTGAGAGGAAATGCAAATTCTCTCAGATGCCGACGTAATAAAGTATTCTAATTTTGCCGTTGTGCTTTCCTTCAAAAACATACTACTCTGGGTATGTTGCATAACAGTATGCACAAAAACATTCGCCCCCTTGGCTTTTATTTCTACATTGCAATCTCCAAACAATTTCTTGATTTATTCTTTATACACTATATAAAAAGACACTTTTATCCAGCTGACTATCTGACATTAAACCACACTAATGGATTAGGATGACCAAAATGATTTCTCTTTGCTGTAATGCCATAATAATGGTAGACATTCTTTGAAACAGTTTTTCAATACTTGCTTCAATGTTGGAAGTTAACATTTCATGAGTATTGAGTACCATGTACGGGTGATCTTTTCCTTAAAATGGGATTAAATGTGTTTTTTTTTCATTTTGTATATTTTATCATAATTTCTCTTACAATTGGTTGATTTGTAGAATATGAATACAATTAAATACATATATATTAAAGGTCCCATATTTTAACAAACCAACTTTTTGTAGTATTTGGGATGTTATATTGGCTCTATGGTGCCTCAGTAAACGTGAAATACGAATTAAAATCGTCCACGCATTTTTCTTGCCGAGAGGCCTGAAATCAGGTCATTCGAATGTTTCCATCTTATCTACGTCACGAGCGAAGATCTCCATCTACCTCTCCGCCCCCGAGCCAGCGCCGTCAACAAACACGGGTGCTCTCACAAGTGGGTCTCCTACATGGGGGCAACCAGAGGAAAGGGAGCAGTCTTAGTCAAATATGCACAAAGTAGCTCCAAAACGGCGGCACGGTGAACAACTGGTTAGCACATCTGCCTCACAGTTCTGAGGACCGGGGTTCAAATCCCGGCCCCGCCTGTGTGGAGTTTGCATGTTCTCCCCGTGCCTGCGTGGGTTTTCTCCGGGTACTCCGGTTTCCTCCCACATCCCCTCCCCCAAAAAACATGCATGGCAGTTCAATTGAAGGCTAAATTGCCCATTGGTGTGAATGTGAGTGCAGATGCTTGTTTGTTTCTATGTGCCCCGCGATTGGCGACCGGTTCGTGTTGTCTGGGACCTTTAAACTTTGTTTTCCTCGCGATAGCTGGGATAGGCTCCAGCACACCTGCGACCCGTGCGAGGATAAGCGGTACGGACGATGAATGGATGGATACAAAACTGGGTCAAACAGAAGTAGCTGTCAGAGGGGCCTTTTCCGAACACTTGTATGATAAAACCAGTGTATTTTTGTTTTTGTTAATGAAATTGACATTGATATACTAAATTCATGTTAGAGTCAATCTATGGAGGTCTAAACAGCCAAAATATGGGACCTTTAAACTTTGTTTTCCATATTTTTAATCGATAATTGGTTATTTAAGCTAATTTAGCATAATACTGAATAATTACATCTTAAAATGAGAACAGATGATTTGATTTGTAAAATAAACCAGTTTATTTATCATTTACTTTTTATGCATTCATCAAGTTAAATAATTGGCTGATTGATTTATCCATCCATTTTCCGTACCGCTTATCCTCACTAAGGTTGCGGGCGTGCTGGTGCCTATCTCAGCTAACTCTGGGCGAGAGGCAGGGTACACCCTGAACTGGTCTCCAGCCATTCACAGGGCACATATAGACAAACAACCATTCACACTCACATTCACACCTACGGGCAATTAAGAGTTTTCAAATAACCTATCGTGCATGTTTTGGGGGATGTGGGAGGAAACCGGAGTACCCGGAGAAAACTCACGCAGGCACGGGGTGAACATGCCGATTCCACACAGGGGAGGCTGGATTTGAACCCGGGTCCTCAGAACTGTGAGGCAGATCTGCTAACCAGTTTTTCACCGTGCCACCCTAAAAAGAAATGAACATAACTAAAATAATTTGACATATACATTTGAATTTTTTACATTTCAACAGTTGTTTCATTAGTACACGGCACAGTGACCCAAATTGCTTAAAGGCATAGAAATCGTACTGTATGTAAACTGACTTTGAAGAAGTCATGAAAAAAAAAAAAACTACCAAAGAAATCCTCTTATTATTCTGGCATGTAGCAAATACAGTGGATGGGAAAAGCATGTGATTGTGTTTCTCAAATTTCTGCATACATTGGTCATACAATTTCATCTGAGCTTGATCTAAATCACAAGAATAAACAGAGTCTGCTTAAAAAAATACCACAGAAACAATTATACTTTTTCACGTACACAGCATAACGTAAACATTCACGGGACAGGGAGTAAAAAGTAAGTGAACCCTTGGGTTTAATAACTGCTTGACCCTCCTTTGGCAGCAATAACCTCAACTAAACTTTTCCTGTAGTTTCAGATCATACCCGGGCCAACGATCAGGATGGATTTTGGACCATTCTTCTTAACAAAACTGTTGCAGTTCACTAAGATTCATGTGAACAGATCTCTTGAGGTCATGCCCCAGCATCTGAATCAGGCTGCGGTTAGGATTTTGACTGAGCCACTCCAGAACGCATGTTCGTCTTCTGAAGCCATTCTGTTGTTGAGTTGCATCTATGTTTTCGATCATTGTCCTGTTGTAACATCCATCCTCTTTTGAACTTCAACTGTTGGACAGATGGCCTCGAGTTCTTCTGCTCATTATCATGATAACCTCATGAATTTGTTTTTGCACTGGTGATAGCAAGCTGTCCAGGCACGCCCATACCATTATGCTCCCCCTACATTGTTTCACGTTGTACATTGTTTCTTCACAGAGGACTGGAAGAAACCGGTTTTATCAGGGAAACATGGAAGGTGGGGTGAATGCGGAGAGAGGCAGGGAGTTTAAGGCGTACGGCGCATGGATTTACCACAGCCAGAATCTCATAGGGGCCAATGAAACGGGGGGATAGTTTTTTTGGATTCAACCTTGAGTGATAGATGCTTCGTACTGAGCCACACTTTCTGAGCAACCGTGTAAGCGGGCGCAGGGATGCGGCGACGGTTGGATTGTACCTGAGACATGGCAGAGGACCGGAGAAGGACAGCGCGGGCCTGCTTTCAGACGTTGGAGCACCGGCATATGTGGGCCTGCACCGAAGGGACTGCAAGCTCATGCTCCTGCCGATGGCAACAGTGGAGGTTGGTACCCTAAGGAGCATTGAAAAGGGGACATGGCCAAGGAGGTGCTGGGCAGTGAATTATGGGCATACTCAACCCAGGCAAGGTGGGTGCTCCATGAAGCGGGACTGGGATATGCAACGGAGCGCCATCTCTAGCTGTTGATTGGTGCGCTCACATTGCCCGTTAGTCTGAGGATGATAGCCAGAGGATAGACTAACACCTATACCAAGCGCTGTGCAAAACGCTCTCCAAACCTGCGAGGCGAATTGGGGGCCCCTGTCAGAGACTATATCAGATGGGATGCCATTCCGGCGGAAAACGTGCTGGACCAGCAGGTCGGCAGTCTCCTTGGCAGATGTAAGCTTGGAAAGTGCCAGGAAGTGTGCTGCTTTGGAAAACCTGTCCACCACAGTGAGAATGACTGTGTTCCCATTTGACGGGGGAAGCCCAGAAACAAAGTCCAGGGCGTCTGGGAATGGGAAGCGGACACTGTAAACCAGAGCTTGGTTTAGAGGATGTCTGATTTTGAGCACATACTGTGCATGCAGAGACAAAGGACCGGGTATCTTCTTCCATGGTGGGCCACCAGAAGCGTTGACCAATGTTCTGCGGATTCCAGGGTTAGTCCACGAACAGGATCCTCACGTAGGTCCCCGTGCCGTCGAGGTGTTCTAGAATGAAGTGCAGTCCCATGATGACTGCGTCATCAACAGATCTGTTTGCTCAGCAGGCAAACTGCAGGGGGTCTAGCAGGGGACCTGTGATGCTCTTCAGGCGGTCCAGCACGAGGCGTTCAAAGGACGGCATGACCACAGATGTCACGGCGACAGGCATGTAGTCGTTCAGACGCAAGATTGCAGGTTTCTTGGGGACTGGGATGATGGTGGAGCGTTTGAAACAGGATAGTATTTCACACAGTGCCAGAGATCTCTTGAAGATCTGTGCGAAGACTGGAGCGAGCTGGTCCACGCAGACTTTGAGGCAGGATGGGGACACAAGGTCTGGGCCTGCCGCTTTGTTGATCTTTTGTTGTTTGAAGATACGTCTCACCATTGCATTTTTAAGTTTAGCCTCCTAATGCGATTTTACATCGTATAAGCTATCACCCCCTCAGTATGTTTGATTCCTTTTGGCGCATCCATTCGTCACGCCCACAGCGTCTGAGGGCTGAGAGGTGGCCCTTATTATTCAAGTTTTGAAGCCTGACTCTGATTCTTAGCATTTTCTTGTTTTTTTATTTTATTTTATTCAAATTTGGCAGGCTTGTTAACATTTCTCTGTGGTGTGTCGGATTTACATGACATTTTTGGGGCCTGTTTAGTGCCACTTTAAGTGTGGCGGCATTAATATGAATCACACTCACAATAACCCACCCTAATGTTAACCTTATAAGGTCTTTTCACACTTTCATTATTTCTTTTAGAGAATATGCTGGGACAGGGAAAAGGGGAGTACTGCAGGCTATGTCCACTGAAGACCCTCTTCCAAGACACTGCAGCCAAATGCAATAGGTCAACATGGGTTTTACACACTTAAAACTTAGACTGGACTAAAGGAGTTCACTGAAAGATATACAGGAGGATGAAGGTCTAAAAAAATGTAATTGAGTTTATTAGAAGAGCTTAGAAGAGAGGCAGGGTACACTCTGAACTGGTTGCCGGCCAATCACAGGGCACATACAAACAAACAACCATTCGCACTCACAGTCACACCTACGGGCAATTTTAGAGTCAGCTTGTTTTTCGACTAAAAAAAAAAAAAGATATTTTTAAACCTGTGGGACTGTACTTTTGTACAACAACTGTCATTTGTTGCTATATTCCAATATTTTCTGATTCCCTCTCACCATTATGAGAGCGTGGACTGCTAATCAGCACTAGCCTGCTATTACCAACAAGACCAGCAATCAAGATGTCTCCCTTTTCCACTGAGGACTATCACGGATTGCTGCAGAGGATGTCATTCCTGGAAACGAAAATCCACCGTCTTGAAGTGTATGTGGATGTAAATGGACAGCTGGGGAATGAAACCACTCTACCGATGTCTCAAAATGGTGAGCAGAAGTGTGCTAACAGACAGCCACTTATCTCAACAAGGAGGACGGATGTGGACTGTGGAAACGGTAATGGACCATCCCGCAGTTCTCCCTTGAATTTACTGGGAGCAAAGCCCAAAGATATGGGACAACATCTAAAAGGGAGGACACAACACTAGCAGATTACCGATTAATCCGGCTGGCCTGCGTTGCGGGCTGCTTCAACGCCGAGTGAGCGGCCGTGGACGGTCGCTACAGCGAAGGGCAAGAAAGAATGACGCGAGTCAATGCAAAACATTGACATCAGACTTACAAATAGATTTGAGCCACTTTTACGAGACCCTGGCCAAGAATGCTCATCCCCCACCACCCCTGAAAGGTATGAAACTAAATCATACAAGAAAAAATGGCACCCCAAACATTAATAGTTGGTGATGGAGCTGTCAAGGATGTGAAACGTTTTTGCAGTGAGAAGAACACCAAAGTACTGTGTTTTACCAATGACATGGTGTCTGATATCTCTATAAAAATCCTGGAGATCATTAATCAGCACCCAACTGTGAAGTTTGTCATTATACACACAGCGGCCCTGGATGTTCCCAAGCAGCAATCAGACGTACTGAAGCGAGATTTTATTGATCTCTTAACAAAAGTGCAATGTTTGGATGCTGAGGTTTTTATTAGTGGACCTCTACCATTTGTACGATTTGTAGATGAACGTTTCTCTCGGCTCAGTCAATTAAATAAGTGTCTCAAAGAAGTGTGTACAGCATTATCCGTTAGTTTCATGGACAATTTCTGCGTTGCTTTTGGAGTGCAGACATCTTTACAAGGCAGACGGTTTCTGTCTAAATAGACAAGGGGTTAAGTTATTGGCTGCCAACATTTTTTACTGTGTACGTCATTCAGCGGCCCAAAAAGAAAACACTGGCCTTGGTGAAGGACAAAAAGATGCAGTTGTTCCCAAACAATCAGAGGAACAGGAGATAAGGCGACACAAGGCGCAGACGAATTCATCGGGGTCATCCAAACAATCGGAGGAGCGAATGACAAATGAGATGAGCCAGCACGTTGAATCTCCCACGCCCCTCCCTGCCCCATTGGAGCAAAGCCCAACGCAAAATTCACTCTCTACTAGCCTAAATTCTCTGCTCGGTGTGACGGACAGGATGAAGACGATTGTCAATATTGGAATCCAACGCACACCATGCCAATATCTTCCTCCCATCCCCCTCGCCTGAAACCACCGTCCACTAAGATGCGAAGGGCCCCTTCTCCACCCATGAAGAAACTTATCGGACTGATCTCTGCGGGGTCTTTTCCAGAATAAGTCAGACCCCTATAGAGATCAGGCATTTTTGATCCCTGTAATTACAAGGGACAGAAAGTTGGCACAAAAAAAGTAGAACTACAAACTTAGCGAGGATAAAATGTGAATCTATCAAACCATTGTCTCCAGTTGTCTCTGTGAGACTAGCTCTTCTCCATATCAGGTCACTGGGTAATAAATCAATGTTGATTCATGACATCGTTACAACCTATGATATGGACGTTTTGTGACTAAATAAAACGTGGTTAACAAAAGTAGCTGCAATACCATTTTAAATGAGGAGACACCAGAACATTTTTATTTTATGAACAAGTGTCGAATAGGGAAAAAGGTGGTGGTGTTGCTTTTATTTTTAAGTCATTATTTCAGTGCAAAGAAATGATACTGGGTGATTTTAGCTCTTTTGAATATTTCAGTCTTTTTAGTGAAAGGTGACCCAAAGGTAATCGTTTGAATAATTTATAGGCCTCCAAGATACAATGGAAAATTTAAGGAGGACTTCTCATCACTGCTGTCAGTTATTTGCACTGACGAAATCTATTTTGTCATGACGGCAGACTTTAACATTCGTGTTGACGATAACATGGGGGGAAAAAAATCGAAAGAGCTCTCTGCTGTACGAGACACATTTGACCTCTCTCAACATATTCAGAGTCCAACCCACACTCCAGGTCACATCTTAGACCTGGTCATCTCTAAGGATGTTGAAATTCTATCAATTGACATGAAGGATATGGCTATTTCTGACCCTTTGTGTGTATTCTTTGAATTACAGATTCTCCCAAAAGTTCAGACAACCTCGATGTCTATTAAGAAAAGCTGCATAAACGAGAGCATCGCCACTAGGTTTATGGAGACCGTTGCTGCGCCGCAAACTGTCAATGCTGAGACAGTTGATGACATTTTGGATAATTTCATCTGTAAAATCTCAAATGTCAGGAATGCTGTCGCTCCTATGAAAACTAAGACAATCTTGAGGCGGGAGTCACTGATGGTGTAGTGGTACACTCGCCTGACTTTGGTGCAGGCAGCGTGGGGTCAGTTCCCACTCAGTGATGTTGTGAATGTGAGTGCGAATGGTTGTCCGTGTCTATATGTGCCCTGCGACTGACTGGCGACCAGTTCAGGGTGTAGTCCGCCTTTCGCCCGAAGTCAGCTGGGATAGGCTCCAGCGTCCCGCGACCCTAACCAGGATAAGCGGTGTTGAAAATGGATGGATGGACAATCTTGAGGCGACCTAGAACACCGTGGAGGAGCACAATGATGGTAAAGACCTCGAAATCAAAATGTAGGAAAGCAGAACGTAAGTGAAGAAAAACTAAACTCCAAATTGACTACGACCTCTACAGAAAAGTCTTTGTAATTTTACCAAGAGTTAATCAGGGCTAGACAGCAACACTTCTGAAATCATCAGTAAGAACTTCAACAATACCCACACTCTCTTTGCTGTGGTTGACAAGCTCACAACCCCCCCGAATCAGATAGCTCCAGAAGTCCTAACAGCAGATAAATGCAATGAATTTGCTTGTTATTTTAGTGAAAAAATATGATCCATCAGGTTAAATATAAGCACAAATCAGCAAAATTATAAAATGATACTACATCTGAAGCCACCCGGAAAAACTCTATTACCATGTCAGAATTTGATTCAGTTGACCAAAAAACTGCAGCTGCTAAACTGCAGCTGCTAAACTCAACTCTTGACTCAATACCATCTGACTTTTTCAAAGCTATTGCGAAGTCTGTGCTCGCTGATTTGCAGCAAACAATCAATTGCTCACTTCACTCAGGCGCGTTTCCTAAAGCTCTTAAAGTAGCTGCCATGAAGCCTCTGCTAAAAAATAGAACGCTGGACGCTTCCATGTTAGCAAGCTATAGACCCATCTCAAATCTCACTTTCATAGCCAAGACTGTTGAGAAAGTTATTTTTAACTCAGCAATTTCTTGAACTTTTTGACAGGTTTCCGAACTCATTACAGTACAGAATCTGCTCTTATCAAAGTGCTAAATGATATAAGGTTGAATACTGACTCGGGAAAGGTGTCAATTCTGGTCTTGTTGGACCTCAGTGCGGCTTTTGATACGGGAGATCATAATATACTGCTGAACTGGTTGGAAACGTGGGTAGGACTAAATGGAACAGTCCTTCAATGGCTCAGGTCCTACCTGGAGGAAAGGAGTTATTTTGTAACCATTGGAAGTGTTCAATCTCATTGAATGGCAATGACCTGTGTGTCCCTCAAGGGTCAGTTCTTGGACCCCTCCTGTTCAGCCTGTATATGCTACTCTTGGGTCAAATTCTTCAGAACTTGAATTTTGACTATCATAGCTATGCAGATGACACACAGTTATATCTAGCAGTGTCTCCAGACGACTACAGGTCAATTGAGGTGTTGTGTCACTGTCTAAAACAGATAAATATCTGAATGAGCCAAAGTTTTCTTCAATTAAACCACAACAAAACTGAGTTAATTGTTTTTTTGGCAATAAAGAAAAGAGGATTGCTGTTCGTAAATATCTGGTGTCACTTTCTTTAAAAACCAAAGACCAAGTCTGAAACCTTGGTGTACTGATGATAGATTCCGATCTGACTTTCAACAGTCATATCAAATCAATTACTAAAACGTCCTTCTACCATCTGAAGAACATATCCAGAGTGAAGGCTTGCATGTGTCAAGCAGACCAGGTGAAGCTCATCCATGGTTTTATCTCAAGTAGACTTGACTATTGTAATGGTCTTCTGACTGGACTCTCTAAAAAGAGCTTTAAACAGCTGCAGCTCATTCAGAATGCTGCAGCTCGGGTTCTGACCAGAACAAAGAGGTCAGAGCAATTACTGCAAATCTGAAGTCCTTACACTGGCTTCCAGTCAGCTTTAGAATAGATTTTAAAATTCTGCTACTGGTCTATAAATCACTAAACGGTTTAGGTCCTGGATACATGAATGAAATGCTAATGGACTATAAACCCAGTAGGACTCTGAGATCGACAGATTCAGGTAGAGCACAGAGTCCAAAGCAAACATGATGAAGCAGCATTTAGCTATTATGCTGCACACAAATGGAATAAGTTGCCAACAGAAGTGACGTCAGCCCCAAGTGTGCATGTTTTTAAGTCCACGTCCTGGAGCATTTCCACTTTTAAATGATATTTCTTGCACTGTACGCTATTTTAATTGTATTTTTATTGTATTTGTTTTTAATTTTTTTCATCATGTAAAGCACATTGAGTTACCTTGTGTATGAAATGTATATGTGTATGTTTTGACATCCATCCATCCATCCATTTTCTTTACCGCTTATCCTCACTTGGGTCACAAGCTGTTGGAGCCTATTCCAGCTATCTTCGGGCGGGAAGCGGGGTACACCCTGAACCGGTCGCCAGCCCATCGCAGGGCACATAGAAGCAAACAAACATTCGCACTCACATTCACACCTACGGGCAATTTAGAGTCTTCAATCAACCTACCATGCATGTTTTTAGGATGTGGGAGGAAACCGAAGTCCCCGGAGAAAACCCACGCAGGCACAGGGAGAACATGCAAACTCCGCACAGGCGGGGCCGGGATTTGAACCCCGCTCCTCAGAACTGTGAGGCAGATGTGGTCACCAGTTGTACACCGTTCCACCATATTTGGTCCAATAAATGAATAATCCCAGACTGCACACCATAAATAAATATATATCAATCCATCTTGGCGGCGCGGTGGATGACTGGTTGGCACATCTGCCTCACAGTTCTGAGCACAAAGCGGTGTTTGCATGTTCTCCCCGTGCCTGCGTGGGTTTTCTCCGGGTACTCTGGTATCCTCCCACATCCCACAAACATGCATGGTAGGTTAACTGGAGACTCTAAATTCCCCGTAGGTGTGAATGTGTGCGAGTGGTTGTTTGTTTATATGTGCCTGGCAACCAGTTCAGGGTGTACCCTGCGCCTCGCCCAGAGTTAGCCGTGATAGGCACCGGCACCGGCACGCCCGCAACTCTAGTGAGGATAAGCGGTACGGGAAATAGATGGATAAATCAAGTCACCAATGATTTAATTAGATGAATGAATAAATAGTCAATCATAAATCAACTGGTTTATTTTTTTCAAATAAAATAGTTTATTCTCATTTTCAAATGTAATTATTTAGAATGAAGCCAAAATGTATTGTGAGGGTCTGCTGGGAACGTCTGGCCGAATGCCCTGTCAGAAGGCGTTTCGATGCCCACCTCCGACAGAACGGGGTGGGGTCCAGGGTCCCTTGCTGAGGCGGCCGACCGGAGCTGTGGCCGTAAGGTGGTCGGTGCCTTTCGAGGCTGCAATCCCCGAACCTGTTGGTGGACACCAGCGGTAAGGGATGCTGTCAAGCTAAAGGAGGAGTCCTATCAGGCCTTTTTGGCCTGTGGGACTCATGAGGCAACTGATGGGTACCTGCTGGCCAAGCTCCTATCTGTGGGGTTGAGGTCACCGAGGTGGTTAAAAAGCTCCCTTGTGGCAAGGCCCCGGGGGTGGATGAAATTCGCCCGGAGTTCCTACAGGCTCTGGAAGTTGTAGGGTTGTCCTGGTTGACACGCCTCTGCAACATCGCGTGGACATCAGTTAGTGCCTCTGGATTGGCAGACCGGGGTGGTGGTCCCCCTTTTTAAGAAGGAAGTTGAATCTGGGATTCGGGACGAGCAGTGTGGTTTTCGTCCCGGCCATGGAACAGTGGACCAGCCCTACACCCTTGGTAGGGTCCTCAAGGGTGCACGGGAGCTCGCCCAACCAGTCTACATGTGTTTTGTGGACTAGGGGAAGGCGTTCGACCGTGTCCCTTGGGGAATCCTGCGGGGTGTGCTTCGGGAGTCTGGGCTACCGAACCCCCCGATACGGGCTGTTCGGTCCCTGTACGACCAGGGTTAGAGTTCGGTCCGCATCGCTGGCAGTAAGTCGGACTCGTTTCCGGTGAGGGTTGGACAGGCGAGGCTGTGTTTGAACCCGGTTCCTCAGAACTGTTAGGCAGACGTGCTAACCAGTCGACACTGTGCCGCCATTATTATTATTATTTTGATTATTTTCGGTGGTACTTGGTGTAAAACGTTTGAGAACCTTTTGCAGTGCATGATCCAATCTGTGGTGTTGGTGCCACTGCTATTAAATAGTGTTTGCAGTATTTGGAATTGGTTTTATGATGAACTTTTTTTTGTTTCGTACAACAGCTTTGTATCCAGTACGCCATGCCACCGTGATACTGCTGTTATTATGACAGAGGTGGAGCATGACCAAAACGGCCGCAACGACGCCTCACATCTGGTTTTATCAGTCGCGAGCTGTTCCAGTTGGGAGGCTTCAAAATGGAGTAACGCAAGGTTCGCCTGCAACGAGCTAGACAGACTCCGTAGGGGAATTCCGCAGTCGTGGAGGATCCTTTTGAGAATACTACTTCAGGATAAACACTGCGGTAAAGCACGCCATTGTACCTGTCACCGAAGTTGTGACTCGTCGTCCACGACAATTGGTGAGTCACGACTGAACTTACTGCTAGTGGCTAATGCTAACGCCAGCTCTCATTTGTAAAGCAAGCAACGACGAACAGTCCCAATACAAGTCAAACTGCACTGATATCAGGCGTGCTTCTCATACTTGTTTTTTCTTTTTCTCCCCCCACTTCCCTACATTTACTCAATGCTCGGTGTTCTTTGCTAGAACGATTGAATGTCATTTCCACAGCAGTGATCGCATCAATCGCTCAGCATGTTTGGCTAACCGCTAATAGTTACGTCGTTTTTCATATTCCATCGTCTCATATTCATACGATAGCGGCGCGGCCGTTTTCGTTTCTTTTCATTTTGGAATATGTGTTGAACCGGTTCAGACCGGAATCATCAAGTATAAGTAAGACGCATTGACGTATAAAGTCATTTCAATATTTGTACGTACAGGCTTACCAGAGAGATGCCCGCTGTAACCGCATATGTATTGAATACGTAGTTTATCGTGTTAAGTGGGAGTGTAACGTTGCAAAAATACATTTGTACGAAGACCTCGTTCTTCTTAGGCCTAAGCATTCTTATGCTGATGTTCGAAAGGGTATCTGGCCTGTGGGGAGGGGGATGCTTTGGCAAATCGTTTTCTGACAGAATAAGTAAGGAAAGCAATCTTGTCTTCGTCTTTACTGGGGTTTTATTACAGAAAAGCAAGAAAGCTCTTTGCAGTGAGAGGAAAAGGTACAAGTCGTCACGAGTTGAGCGCCCTGAGTGAGAGAGTCGGAGAAGAAAAGGAAAGAAAACAATTAGCTTTGTCCGGGCTGCACTCAATTTATTGAAAAACAGCTAGTAGTCACAACATGGCTGGGAACAGCTAGTACACACGTGGCCGAAAAACAGCTAGTAGTCACAACATGGCTGGGAACAGCTAGTACGCGTATGGCCGAAAAACAGCTAGTAGTCACAACATGGCTGGGAACAGCTAGTACACACGTGGCCGAAAAACAGCTAGTAGTCACAACATGGCTGGGAACAGCTAGTACACACGTGGCCGAAAAACAGCTAGTAGTCACAACATGGCTGGGAACAGCTAGTACGCGTATGGCCGAAAAACAGCTAGTTGTCACAACGTGGCCAGAACAATAAAACGTGAAGGTAGTGTAAAACTAATAGAAGTCATATTTGGTGTATAGGATACATACATTTTGCAACTCCGCGAACAGAAAGATGCAGATGCCGCTTTTTCCTCCCCCCCTTTTTTTGGTGTGCATTAGTTTAGTGTTGAGTTGTTTTGGTGTTCTTCTTTGCAGTTCAATATGGAGCCATCGAAGCAACCGAGCCCCCAAGAGTCTGCTTCTCAGGACGTTAACCCTGTGTTTCTGCAACAACTTCGGGAGCTGGATATTCCAGAAGAGGCAGCTAAACAGGTACCGCAGGAGGCTCGTATCTTTTGGGGATTATGGATTGATTGGTCAGTGATTGGATAAGTGTAAATTGGTAACACAAGGATGGTTGGGGTCACAATGGTGCATGTTTTCTGTTTGCAAATTCCCATATCAGGAATTGGCTTCACGTGCCTACACACTGATTGTAATTCGAATGTTCTCCTCATTTCTAGGCACTCCTGCGCACACGGAATGTTTCTGCAGAGGAGGCGGCCATTTTCTACTTCAACAAACTGGAGAATGAGGTGCCCTTAAAGCTAGCCTTAGTCTCAACAGGTACACATTGGTTCTTTAGACCTCCTGAGTTTGTCCAAAGCCATATCTCAGTTTCTCGTGTGTCTCCTCTGCAGGAGGGAGATGAGGACCTCATGTACAAAATGGTGTTTGTGGTCAACATGGACCTTGCTATGGGGGTTGGAAAGGTACATTTGGTGCTGCTGCTCTGGGAAATTGTCAATGTCGGCCAGGGGGTCCTAAGTTGAAATTTGGTCAATGTCAATTTTTTTTTTTACAAATCGATACTATTAGTCAGTCCCCACTGGGGTCTGTAATTTGTACAAATTATTGACCAATCTAAAGTGTTAGTGGCTTGCTGTCTTTGACGATGCAATGTCAATGGCTCGCAAACATGCTGTTATCTTGGTTTCCTGAAAAGTGAGGTTTTTTGGGATGCGAGGATTCTGCCCGATGCCAGTGATATGTCTGTAAAACGGTTCCTTTGAGTATGTGGCTGTCCAAATACAACCAGGTAAATAGATTTTTCTATCTATTGATCCAACTACAGTATGTCTTTACCATATTCTTCACTAGAAAAGTACTAGTGGGACAGTTGCCTTAGTACAAATGACATTCATCAATCTTCCACAGCTTCCTTGTGTTGAATTGTGATGAAGAATGTTAAAATGTTCACAAATCTCAAAATGGTTCCAATAGGAATGTAGACCTCTTCACTGAGACATACAACAGCTGTCCTTTCAGCAGCAGCGCGAGGAAGAGGATGATGTTGTTGCTCCTCCTCAGTGCAAATATACTGATCACCTTCACAATATAATGATCCGTAATACAACGGCTACAGTCCTCTCGGAAAGTATTGGAACGACGGGGTCCATTCCTTTTGATTTTGTTGTCGACTGGAGACATCTGGGTTTCAGATCAAAAGATGAATATGAGACAAAAGTTCAGAATTCCAGCTTCTATTTCATATTTACATCTAGGAGTGTTAAACAACTCAGGGGAGAGCACCTTTTGTTTGAAGCCACCCACTTTTCAAGTGAGCAAAAGTATTGCAACCAACGTTATTAAATGAATTTAAAGTGAATAACATTTAATATTTGGTGGCATAACCCTTACTTGCAATAACTGCATTAAGCCTGCGACCCATTGACTTCACCAGACTGTTGCATTTTTCATTTGAAAGGCTTTTCCAGGCCTTTACTGCAGCCTCTTTCAGTTCTTGTTTGTTTCTCCCTTCTGTCTCCACTTCAGGAGGTAAAATGCACGTCTATTGGGTTAAGGTCCGGTGATTGACCTCCGAAGACCTTCCACATTTTTCCCCGATGAAGTCCTTTGTTGTGTTGGCAGTGTATTTTGGGTCATTGTCTTGATGCATGATTAAGCTTCTCCCGATTACTTCTGATGCATTTTTCTGTTAATTGCCAGACAAAATGGTTTTGTCGACTTCAGAGTTCAGTCCGCTGCTACCATCATGGGTTACATCATCAAAACAGGCTCGTGAGCCCATTCCAGAAGCTGCCATGCAAGCCCAAGCCTTGACATGACCTCCACCATGCTTCACAGATGAGCTTGTGTGGTTTGGATCAAGAGCACATCCTTTCTTTTTCCATACTTTGGCCTTTCCATCACTTTGGAAAGTGACCCGACAATGCCCGCATTGCATCTGCGTCACTTGTCGCGCATACTGCAAAAGAATTTGCTGCACGTCAAATGCCGCGGACAATAATCTCTCGTGATTGGTCCGTTTTAGTCACATACTGCGATGACGTACTCGGCGTTCCTCTCGGTTCCACATACCACCTACGCTGCCGCCTTCTTGATCGGTTTTGCAGCATAATTAAACGTATCATCTGGTCATCTAGGTCCATTTGTTCGAGCAGACACTGTTCCACGGTTGCCATTGTTGTTGCTTTGTTCCTTGTTACGGAAAGGAAAGGGGGGGGAAAAAAACGGCTGCTGGAAATGGCCCCAAAAAATACAGAGGAAACTCCACCCTGTGGCGTCCTAGCCAATACCAGCCGTAGCGACACCCCGACTTGGAGGACAACTGCATTACATTTTCAAAGCTGCGCGCGTGGGTTGCGCTCGACAATAAAGGCAAACTGCGCGCGGGATAGCCGCAGTGACGTCGCTGCCCGCGCGGGTATAAGGAAGCCTGAAGTTTTCTTCGAACTGTGGATTGTGATGCCTTCACCCCTGCCGTGTGGAGGTTGGCAGTGATGTCACTGATTGTTGTCTTTGGGGGTTTCTTCACAGCTCTCACAATGTTTTTGTAATCAACTGCTGTTGATACCCTTCACTGACCTGTTCGATGTTTGTTGCTCAGTACTCCCGATACTTTTTCTTTTTCAGTACGTTCCAAATTGTTGTATTGGCTATGCCCAATGTTTGTGCAATAGCGCTATTTGATTTTCCCTCACTTTCTCTCAAGCTTCAAAATGGTTTGCTTTTCTCCCATAGACAGCTCTCTGGTCTTCATGTTTGCTTAACAGCAAATGCAGTTTTCCCAGGTGAAACCCAAAGCCAAGCACAAACGCCACTGTTGAAGCAATGAATCTAAAAGGCAGCACCTGAGCAACTAGAAACACCATCAGTCACCTGTTGCAATACCTTTGCTCGCTTGAAAAGTGGGTGGCTTCAAACAAAAGGTGCTTTGTCCTGAGTTGTATAACAAATCGAGATGTAAATATGAAATAAAAGCTGGAATTCTGAACTTTTGATCTGAAACCCAAATGTCTTCAGCATACAACCAAAACAACGGAATTGATCTTGCCGTTCCAATACTTTTGGAGGGGACCGCATATCAAATATTTTGCCTTTCCAACGATACTGTTCAGTTATGGTTGACTGTGTCAGAGAGGTACGATAAGAATAAAATATTGAATATGTTTATTGTCCATCCATCTTGAGCTTCTCTGGTTTTGGGTGGCTTGGAGAGCAGCCTAAACAGACAAGCCACAGACTTCCCTCTCCCCAGCCATTTTGTCCAGCTCTTCCAGGGGGTTCCCGGGCCAGCTGGGGGACGGAAGTAGTGATGGGCTTGGCAGTTCTTTTGAGTGGATTGAATGATTCGAATCAGTTCTTTAAAAAGATTTGCTCAAAAGATTCGTTCACCAAATCGTTCAGTTCTTTTTCATAAAAACATTCAAGTGTTTCCTCAGGCGGCACGGTGGACGACTGGTTAGAGCGTCTGCCTCACAGTTCTGAGGACCGGGGTTCAATCGGCGGCCCCGCCTGTGTGGAGTTTGCATGTTCTCCCCGTGCCTGCGTGGGTTTTCTCCGGGCTCTCCGGTTTCCTCCCACATCCCAAAAACATGCATGGTAGGTTCATTGACAACTCTAAATTGCCCGTAGGTGTGAATGTGAGTGCGAATGGTTGTTCGTTTCTATGTGCCCTGCGATTGGCTGGCAACCAGTTCAGGGTGTACCCCGTCTCCTGCCTGATGATAGCTGGGATAGAGAGACACAGAGGGAATATGTATGTGTACGAATAAACATTTATTATGAATTTACTTTTATTTTAAATGTGTGCTTGACTGACTCAACATTAGCTGTTAGCGTGAAGAAACGGCTGCTAGTGAAAGCTATCCCCACGAGGACGTCGGGACTTGCGGTTAAAATAATTCATTAGTACATTCACTGCATAGTACGTCGTTCGTTGCGCAAACGAATCACTCATCGTATTGGTACATTGCTCCTTTGCGGATAAAAAAATGAAGCAGTTCAACGAACGAATCACTCGTCTAACGGACCGCTAACGATAAGTTCAACGAACAAATCACTCTTCAGTTCTTAAGTCCCTCTCCCGCCTGCACGGTGCTGCATGACGCTGGCCGCTCATTGGTCACTCGCCGAAGTGAATGTCAGCGCTGGTGAATCGCAAATCACATGGCAGTACATTTAATGAAGTCCCGCTCCCGGATGCACGATTTTCCGCTCATTGGTCATTCGCCAAAGATTCAGAAGAGAGTGACAGAATGCTTCAACAGTTCCGTTTCCGCTCCCAGCCGACTCGCACGCCTCACGGCGGCGGCCAAGCTAAAAGAACTAATCATCTCGTAAACTGATTCAGTTCAGTTAATTCACTGAAAAGATATTTTCTTCTGAACGAAACGTTCGCGAACGAAACAACACTCGATGGGAGACATGCCTCTCCAGCACATCCTGGCTCCTTCTCGGGGCCTCTTCCTGGTGGGCATCTTAAACACTTTGTGGATGTCATTTGCAGTGGTGAAGAACTGTACTGCATCATTCTGGCAGCTGATCCTAAAAAAAATTTTTTTTTTTTTTTAAATTAATTAAAAAAAAAAAAATTCTCAACTATACTGAAGGTTACCAAAATATTACACAAAGTAAACATTATGCACCACAGTCTACACTGCAGACCACTCTGAAATGCAACCATCATCATAAACTTTGGTGTGAAATTGCTTTTAATTCAGGTTGGACTTGCAAGTTTAACATAAACAAGCTGTATGTTTGGTCGCCCCAAACATCTTCCATTTAAGGCTTATGGAGGCCACTGTGCTCTTAGGAACCTTAAGTGCAGCAGAAATGTCTTTGTAACCTTGGCCAGATCTGTGCCTTGCCACAATTCTGTCTGAGCTCTTCAGGCAGTTCCTTTGACCTCATGATTCTCATTTGCTCTGACATGGACTGTGAGCTGTAAGGTCTTCTATAGACAGGGGTGTGGCTTTCCTAAATCAAGTCCAATCAGTATAATCAAACACAGCTGGACTCCAATGAAGGTGGCGAACCATCTCAAGGATGATCTGAACAAATGGACAGCACCCGAGTTCAATATTTGAGTGCCACAGTAAAGGGTCTGAATACTTATGGCTGTGTGATATTTCAGTTTTTCTTTTTTAATAAATCTACAAAAATCTCAACAATTCCATTTTTTTTCTGTCAATATGGGGTGCTGTGTGTACATTAATGAGGAAAAAAATGTACGTAAATGATTTTGATAAATAGCTACAATATAACTGAAAAAAATTAAGGGAGTCTGAATACCTTCCGTCCCCACTGTATGTGATATATATTTATTTATTATTATTATTATTTTTTTTGTAGGTTGCAGCGCAGGTTGGACATGCTGCTGTGGGGTTGTACCAGGGTCTGCAAGAGAAAAACAGCTGGAGGGAGATGGCCTGGAAGTGGGACCACGCTGGGTAAGATCTTCAAGATGCATCGGTGGCTTTGTGTAAATGGAGCTCATTGTATGCATATAAAACCGTGTCAGGATTTCAGATTTGTATACAATATAGTGGAAAAGCCAAATGCCCCAAAATTCGAATGTGTGTGCAGCTTGCTGTACAAGCAGAAAAAAAGTAACATCCAATTACTGTTAGTACGTTCACCCACTCAAAGTTGTACAGTCCCCTCCAAAGGTATTGGAACGGCAAGGAGAATTCCTTTGTTTTTGTTGTATCCTGAAGACATTTGGGTTTCAGATCAAAAGATGAATATGAGACAAAAGTTCAAAATTCCGGCTTTTATTTCATGGTATTTACATCGTGATGTGTTAAACAACTCAGGGCAAAGAACCTTTCGTTTGAAGCCACCCACTTTTCAAGTGAGCAAGAGTATTGTAGCAGGCATTATTCAATTAACATAAAGTGAATAACATTTAATATGTGGTGTCATAACCCTTACTTTCAATAACTGCATCAAGCCTGCGACCCATTGACTTGACCGGACTGTTGCGTTCTTCGTTTGAAATGCTTTTCCAGGCCTTTACTGCAGCCTCTTTCAGTTCTTGTTTTTTTCTGAGGGTTTCTCCCTTCAGTCTCCTCTTCAGGAGGCAAAATGCATGCTTAATTGGGTTAAGGTCCGGTGAATGACTCTTTGCAAAATCCAATCTGGCCTTCCGATTCTTTTTGCTGATGAGTGGTTTGCATCTTGTAGAATGGCCTTTATATTTCTTCTCTCGAAGTCTTCTTCGAACAGTGGATTGTGATACCTTCACGCCTGCCCTGTGGACGTTGGCAATGATGTCACTGACTGTTGTCTTTGTCTCGTCATCAACTGCAGTCGATACCCTTTGCCGACCTGTTTGATGTCTGTTGCTCAGTACGCCAGTCGTTTCTCTCTTTTTCAGGAGATTCCAAATTATTGTATTGGCTATGCCCAATGTTTGTGCAATAGCTCTGATCGATTTTCCCTCTTCTTTCACAGCTTCAAAATTGGTTTGCTTTTCTCCCCTAGACAGCTCTCTGGTCTTCATGTTTGCTTCACAGCAAATGCAGTTTTCACAGGTGAAACCCAAAGCCAAAAACAAGCACTCTCTCATGTTTACGCAATCAATCTAAAAGGCAACACCTGAGCAACTAGAGCCACATGGTCCACTACTTTTGCTCACTTGAAAAGTGGATGGATTCAAACAAAATGTGCTCTGTCCTGAGTTGTTGAACACATCCATCTATCCATCCATTTTCTGTACCGCTTTTCCTCACTAGGGTCGTGGGCGTGCCGGAGCCTATCCCATCTAACTGCGGGCGAAGGCAGGGCACACCCTGAACTAGCCGCCAGCCAATCGCAGGGCACATATAAACAACACATCAAGATGTAAATGCTATGAAGTAAAAGCTGGAATTCTGAACTTTTGTCTGCTAGTCATCTTTTGATCTGAAACCCAAAAGCGTCGCTTTAAATGTCCCAACATTTGAGGAAAAACAAGCAATATGACCAAGCTTCGTCTTATGACGTTTAAACGTACCGACTGAGCAGATCTTGGCTATTCAGTTTGGTCCGGATTTGAGCATTAAAATTAAAAAAAAGGCACCATTTGGACTCTTTGAGTCTAGCCACTGTTCCTATTAATGCCAGCTACTGTAATAGTTTTGTTGTTGTTGTTTGTTTTTAATTGTGTGATACAGAGCCAAGAAGATTGTGGTCCAGGGTACCAATGTGGCGCATCTTTTAGAGCTGCAGGCCCAGGCCATGAGCCTCAGTCTGCCCACTTACCTGGTCCGGGATGCTGGGCTTACTCAGGTGTGTGTGCGCGTGTTGTGAGAGAGAGAGAGAGAGAGAGAGAGATTAATAATGATTTTATCATGCACAACTTTTTTTTTTTTTTTTCTTCTTTTTAACTGTAAACACAGTCACGAGTCCCATGACTAAAACAGCCCAACTTGTCTTTGATAGGTGGCGTCTGGTTCCCGTACCGTCCTGGCTGTTATGGGTGAAGAGGACATAGTGAACAACGTCACTGGGAGTCTGAAGCTGCTCTGAAGGCCTCAAAGCCACCGGAGGAAGTAATGCATCTGTGATGCCTCAAAGTGTCCAACAGAGGGCAGCATTTAGCGAGCAAGTGTGTAACCTTTAAAAACAAACATGGAGGAGGAGGAGGGGTGCCCTGACAATTGTTTCCTTGAACTCTATGTATTGGTTGCTTTACTGGCCATTGTGAGTTGAAGAGGTGAGAGATGAGGTCTTTAACAGGGATCTAGTATAGCGGTTTGGGAGTTTTGAAGGTTTTGGTGGAAGTCTTACTCTCATTCAAAATGATGACTGCTGTCATGACTTAATTTGGCTTTATGTTGAAATCAGTCAATTAATTGCAGTTGGCAAGGAGTATCACAGTTATGAATAATTATTAAGGATGCTGACAATTCCGGCAAATAAGGTATTCCTGTGTAACTTGGCCGCCAACTACTGACATTTAAAACAATCGTGTCTACTGTAAATGCAACTTTGTTTCCCCCAAAATATGTAAAAGGCTGAATTCTCTAACTCTACTTGGTGTGGTCCTAAGTGGGTGTATTTTGGATATGTATGATAAAGGCATGGTTTGTTTTTGCCATAACTGATGAAATGATTCATGTTAACGTGCATGTACTTGTTCTACCGACTGTATTGTTCTTTACGGTTTGTGTGAATTTAATCAATACGCCAATAGTATCAATGAGTGTGTTCTCAATGAATATGTAACTCTCTCGTACACTAATACTGGTCCATAGAATGATCTTGTTCTAAGACTAATTTATCGTGATCATTTGCCATTTGAGAAATTCCTGCCTTTTCTCAGTTTAGCTTGTTAAATGACATGCATGCAGTATGACGTATAATTAAACAAAACGTAGCCTCCCATAGTCTCTGTGCCGTTTCATTATTAAACTTCCTTGTCGACGTCGCACCAATTTGCACTGCTTGGTTCAATGGCCATTTAGATTGATGTTTTATTTATTTTTTTGCTCTCAAATGAGAAATTTGATATGCTTTACGGAGCCTGGAAGGTGGGGGGGGGGGAATCTTGCAATAACTTGGCGTCACCTCCCAATTGCAATGCGAAATAACGCAGCGATTGCGTTATCCTGCGTTCCGACGCAGTCTTTTTGAATACGGTTAATGTACTTCCCGGTCAACTTTCAGGTAAACATGCAACGACGAGTTAATTGGATTCTATTTTGAAATTGGCCTCAAATATACAAAATGCAATCAGTTCTTGATGTTAAACGCGGTTTCCAAATTGGCAAAAGAGATGTGAAACGAGTGCTAAACAATTTGGTCGAAAACGCCTTGTCAACTGCCCTGCTGGAATTTATTGAGCGAGAGAAAGTCGGCTGGGTGTTTGATATTCGCCTGACCTTCAGTTTTCACGCGCTCGTACTGGGCCTCATACCTACATTTTCGACTATCACGTCGTATGTGGAGGACCATTTTGCAAACTGTCTGTTGCAAACTGTCCACTAATGTGCCTGAGGAGCATCTGCACCATTTGCACAATCGACTGAGTAGTATCTGCAACATTTGCACAATCGACATTGTCCCAGACTATCGCACGACTTGTCACGTTAAACGGCGTACGTTTCTTGAAGTCTCGGCGCCCTTTGCACAATGGTCACTGCGCCGGACTTGCGCTATTAGTCGTTCAAACTGCTCTAATTGCTAGAGGACATCTTTTTGCACAATTGTCAAAAAAATAACACAAATTGTACCGGCATTACCAGATTACTAGCAACCTTTTATTGCTCAGTCACTGTTTGTCTCCATGTCTTTCTGTCTCCAAAGTGTTCTCTGTCAATTGACCGTCTGTTGTCGTACTAGAGCGGCTCCAACTACCGGAGACAAATCCCTTGTGGGTTTTTTGGACATACTCGGCAAATAAAGATGATTCTGATTCTGATATGCAATAACGGCGCTTGATTCGACATGTCTCTGACCATCTGTGTTAGGGGCCGTCTACAAATTACCCATCCCATGGCGACATGTCTAACAAATTACCATACATGAAACAAAAGATGGTTTTTTTGTTGTTGTTGTTGTTGTTGTTGTTTTTCCACTCATTTTGCTGTAGTAGTTTGGAATGGGAGTCTACCACTTACTCCAGGTCAAACTTTGTTGATATCTTGCATTTTGGTTAAACTGTGTGCAATTAATTGTAAAAAAAAAGAATAATAATAAATATTCACCAAAAATCAGTAAAAACACTTTTTCTCCTTCAAATTGCTGTAGTAGGTGGCAATGGGAGTCTACTACTTACTACAGGTCAAACTTTGCTGATATCTTGTATTTTGGTTACAATAGTGATCGTAAAAAAAATAGTTTCACTTATAGGGCTCTAAAAATGCTCGAGTAATCTTTCAAAATAGTTGAATTAAATATTGATATAATACAGTGTCGGGATGGAATGTATGCAGTTTTACATGTTTGGAATAAATTGTCACATGACCAGAGCTCTTTGCCTCCTAGTTGCACCTTCAAAGGAGGATGGCTGCCTCAAACCTCCCCCCGAAAAGGTGAGTAAACTATGTTAAAACAAAGGTAGGACAAAGATTTTCTGTACACGTGATCTTTCGGGTGTTTAGTAATTATATATGTATTTGCAAGGACTCAAATGTGTTTGGAGAAGATGTAAACATGCATGGTCACAATGGTGACAGCATAATGAACACATGGGAGGTGTAGACCTTCATGACCAACAGGTCTCCAGATACCGCATCACAATCAGGTCCGGGAAGTGGTGGTAGCCCATCTTTTCATGGCCTTTCAGCAGTGCGCTCGTAATTAGCCATGACTGATGATGCAGAGGTTTGGGACAAGGCCTTAGTCTCACGGAAGGAGATCGCTACTGTCTGCTACAGTGCAAGATATGACCAACACTCTCACTGGTCAAGCAACACAGGGAATAGATTCTGATTCTGATTCTGATTCTGAGATCGTTTCTATGATAAACGCACAACCTTTGCCTTTGAGAACTGCAACGCATCGGTTCACATCGAGTGCTTCAAAAAAGATGACGGAAAGTAGAAAAGGAGCCGAAGGACTCGACCCGAGAGGAGCGGCGATAAGGCGGGCAAAGACGTCTGAGACGACGGTGCTCGTTCTCAAAAGGGCCAAACTTCTTTTGGCACACGGACTCTCCTATGATAAACTGAAACCGTGTGGAATATGTATCACTGGAAGTCTAGATGGCTTCTCGAGGAAAATAATATGGCTCAATGCTTACACAACCCGATGTTGATTGGAGGTTATTATTAGGGGTCTGTCCGCGAATGGTGAGAGTTTATTTTGGAACTGAAAATGGCCATGTTAGAGGCTCCCGACGTTTCCTGGCCCCCGTGCACCCACAGGCAGCACCCTTGACAGTTACACCGCCAATCAAAGACTTGCGTATTGGACTGCGGTCAAGCCAGCCGCCCCTAATATTCTTCATACTTGGCATTACGGTAATAAGCTGCCAACAAGCGCCGAAAGCCAACTTCAAACTAAAAGCCTCCCGGTCATAGGCCGACAGGGACGTCAACGCTTCGGATTTAAAATAATTATATCAAATGAGGTCTCTGTTATAACGCAACCAGTCCACGTCCAAGAGAAAGTAAACTGTGCCAAGATTGAAACCAGCAAGGGTAATTCGAATCTTGAGATGCATTAAACAAATAGTTTATTTTTTCTTAAATCTGCATACATGACCGCAAGTATACAGTGGGTACGGAAAGTATTGAGACCCCCTTAAATTTGTCACTCTTTGTCATATTCCAGCCATTTGCTAAAATCATTTAAGTTCATTTTTTTCCTCATTAATGGCGCCCCATACTGACAGAAAAAAAAACGGAATGTCTGAAATTGTTGCAGATTTATTAAAAAAAATGAAAAATCAAATACCACACAGCCATAAGTATTCAGACTCTTAGCTCAGTATTTAGTCGAAGCCCCCTTTTGAGTTAATACAGCCTGGAGTGTTTTGGGGAATGATGCAACAAGTTTTTCACACCTGGATTTGGGGATCCTCTGCCATTCCTCCTCGCAGATCCTCTCCAGTTCTGTCAGGTTGGATGGTGAACGATGGTGGACAGCCATTTTCAGGTCTCTCCAGAGATGCTCAATTGGGTTTAAGTTAGGGCTCCGGCTGGGCCTTTCAAGAACAGTCACGGAGCAACTGCTTCGTTATTTTAGCTGTGTGCTTAGGGTCATTGTCTTGTTGGATGGTGAACCCTCGGAACCAGTGTGAGGTCCTGAGGACTCTGGAGAAGGTTTTCGTCCAGGATATCCCTGATGATGCTGCCACCACCATGCTTCCCTGTTGGGACTGTATTGGACAGGTGATGAGCAGTGCCTGGTTTTCTCCCCCCATACCGCTTAGAATTAAGGCCAGAAAGTTCCATCTTGCTCTCATCAGACCACAGAATCTTATTTCTCACCATCTTGGAGTCCTTCAGGTGTTTTTTAGCAAACTCCATGCGGGCTTTCATGTGTCTTGCACATGAAAGGAGGAGATGCCACTCTGCCATAAAGCCCCGACTGGTGGGGTGGCTGCAGCGACGGTTGGCTTTGTAGAACTTTCTCCCATCTCCCGACTGCATCTCTGGAGCTCAGCCACAGTGACCTTTGGGTTCTTCTTTACCTCTCTCACCAAGGCTCTTCTCCCCGATTGGTCAGTTTGGCCGGACGGCCAGCTCTAGGAGGGATTCTGGAGGCCACTGTGCTCTTAGGAACCTTAAGTGCAGCAGACATTTTTTTTGGAACCTTGGCCAGATCTGTGCCTTGTCACAATTCTGTCTCTGAGCTCTTCAGGCAGTTCCTTTGACCTCATGATTCTCATTTGCTCTCACATGGACTGTGATCTGTAAGGTCTTATATAGACCACACCAGGTCTCAACCAAAAGTGGGCCCATCCAAATTTGATGTTGCATTTCAAAATAAAACTCCCTTGAAATGTTTATATTTCATTGACACTACCGTTGATTTCAAAATTTCACACAAAAACATGTATTCGGTATCCCAACACCAGTCCAGTTCTGGGGGACACTCTACCACCCCAGGTCTCCACCAAAAGAGGTCCCATCCAAATCTGCTGTTGCATTTCAAAATAAAAGTCCCTTGAAATCAGCATATTTCACTTTCATTACCCCTGATTTAAAAAAAAAAAAAAAAACATCTTTCAAATAATTAGGGCTGTCAAAACGTTAACTTTGGAGACAATATTAAATGATTTAAAGCGTGAAACAAAATTAACACAGTTAACGCAGTTGTATTTACTTCCTGTAGCGGCCTATAACCTCTGCTCGCGTACGTGTACAGCCTAACTTCGAGGAGTCACTGGTGCGAAGATGGACAAAAACACGGACGACGGGTACTTTTACTTTGCAGTTTTACCTGCTCGGCGCTTGTTGGAGGAAGTCATCTGTGCCCTTTTCACAGCCAAATTCAAATAGCATCATCTCAGAGCAAAAGACCCTGCTCAAGTGACCTCCACGGGGCCTCGCAAATCAACGCCGCTGGAGCGGACTGGAAAATAGTAGATGTAGAAAATTGGGATTCATCGAGACGAATGACTGAAAATTGTGCAATGAATTAAACAGGTCACCGCGAGCTGGGATAGAATTCAACTTAACAGCAATACAAATGATACTTTCGGTATCGCAAGACCAGTTGATTACAAAAAACTATTTTAAAAATCCAAGTGGTTCTCACCTGTTGTCACCCTGGGACCCACATTTTCCTATTGTCACTAAATTGTGACCCAATTTTATATTATTCAAGAATAAAGAAAATGTGTTGTTGGAAAATTGCCTTTGTAAATATGTGTACTGTATCATATTTTCAACAAACACACTATCGGACGTGTCATAATTCATAACACAGTCAAATTCCAAACTCCACTATGGCCAAGACCAAAGAGCTGTCAAATGGCACCAGAAACAAAATTGTAGACCTGCACCAGGCTGGGAAGACTGAATCTGCAATAGGTAAGCCGCTTGGTGTGAAGAAATCAACTCTGGGAGCAATTCTTCGAAAATGGAAGAAATACAAGACCATTGATAATCTCCCTCGATCTGGGGCTGCACGCAAGTTGTCACCCCGTGGGGTCAAAATGATCACAAGAACGGTGAGCAAAAATCCCCAAACCACACGGGGGGGACCTCGTGAATGACCTGCAGAGAGCTGGGACCAAAGTAACAAAGGCTGCCATCAGTAGCACACTACGTCGCCAGGGACTTAATTCCTGCAGTGCCAGACGTGTACCCCCTGCTTAAGGCAGTACATGTCCAGGCCTGTCTGAAGTTTGCTCGAGAGCATTTGGATGATCCAGAAGAGGATTGGGAGAATGTCATATGGTCAGATGAAACCAAAAGAGAACCTTTTGGTAAAAACTCAACTTGTCGTTGCATCCAAAGAACACTACTACTACTACTACTACTACTACTAATGTGAAGCATGGGGGTGGAAACATCATGCTTTGGGGCTGTTTTTCTGCAAAGGGACCAGGACAACTGATCCATGTCAAGGAAAGAATGAATGGGGCCATGTATCGAGAGATTTTGAGTGAAAACCTCCTTGCATCAGCAAGGGCATTGAAGATGAAACGTGGCTGGGTCTTTCAGCATGGCAATGATCCCAAACACAGTGCCCCGGGCAACGAAGCAGTGTCTTCGTAAGAACCATTTCAAGGTCCTGGAGTGGCCTAGCCAGTCTCCAGATCTCAACCCCGAAGAAAATCTTTGGAGGGAGTTGAAAGTCTGTGTTGGCTGGGAAGCCATGTTGGTTCTATCCCAGCTCGCGGTGACCAAGCCGTGTGCCCACACAAAAGACAGCGGAAACGGGTTTAAAATCATATTCATCTAAAACACTCCCAACGTATTACTCTCACGAATCGAATCATTGTTTAAACTTTGGTAGGGGCGGATCGGTTGCTTATTGTTCAATTCAGCATTTCGTACTGTTTGATTTCAAATCACGAGGAACAGTTCTCAACATCTTGCAGAGGACCTGTAAAACTGACAATAGTGACACAGACACCAAGGCATACATTTGGAATATTTCTACAGAATTCGTAAGATATCAAAACGGACATTTTATCTTCAAGCGTTACCAAACATCACAGGCGAGGCCACGGATTTGAGCTTGCAGTTCCTCTCAACGCCAGTTGGTGGTGTCTTACGTGCGTGTTTGAATATTAACCACACAGTCTTCTCGGTGGGAGGATCCCTCAACCTTTTGGTCGGGGAAGGAAGGAGTCTTTTGAAGCCAGGAATCAAGATTTGACGGGGAAACTGCTAATTAGGTTAAGGTCCACTTGACGTACACCAGGCATTCTCCTCGTGGCCGTCTCACAGCAGGGCGGCGTGGAGCAATGGGGCTATCAAGTGGTTGGGAGTCCTTGTGGCACCTCTCATCGCGGGAGTATATCCGCTACAGTGGGTCACATGGAGGACTTGGAAAGGCCCCAGCCAGCGCCGATGTCGCCACATTTTCCGCCAGAAGTTCTTCATCAGCATGAAGTCGCCAGGTGTGACGGCATGCGGGGATCCGTCGGCCAGCCTTGGGAGTGCCGATTGGACTTGTTTGCTGAAATTGATTCGTCGATAATGCGCAATACCTGAATGACTTGTATTGCCCGTCGGCAGATCTGGCTTTGGTAGACCCAAATGGATCCGGTCCGATCCGGTCAATACGCTCCAACCCAATATCCATTCTCAACTTTATACGAAGACTGATAATCAAAACATGACTAAACGTAAATACTGTACATACAAAAAATGTTGAACACACTGACAACCAGCACAAGCAAGTACGCTCCAGAGTACAGAATTGCTTACGACTACCAAACAGTACCTTGTAGAGCATTGCAAAATACAATTGGCCTAATTGTATTGACTGGATGGTCACTTGATTACACACACTCGACACTCACGGTTTCATCATGACATAGTGCCATAAATCATTTATAAATACGAAAGAAGCATACATGTTAAATAACACATGCATGCAGCTAACAATGAGGAAAACACACATTAATAGCAAAGATAAACGTCTTTTTTTTGGCTGGAATAATTGCCATTTGCATGTCGCAATGGATTATGGGAACCGCGTGGCTTTTCCGTCATCATGCCAGCGGCTACTAAGCCCGACAGAGCGCACCTGTTGTTGCCCGAGCTCGCAGCTTTCCGTTGTTCGGGGGTGGAATGCTCGTTGCGGCTAAATACGATGCGAATGTGCGTTGTAAGCGCAGCATAGGTCACTGCTCATCACCTCCATGGCAGCCGATGAACGACATTTTCAGACGAGTACCGTAATAACGAAGGACGGGTTAAGGGTGAGACAAGAGACAGACGGCAACGCCATGCTAATCGCTAAGCTAGCACATGAAGTCGGAAAACCCCCAAAATAAGTGATCGGGTGGTACGGTACACTCGTCACATTGGTCTGGCCGGAACCGCATTATACAGAAGGTTAGCCAACTTTCAACAGCAAAATAGCAGGCACATTCATGTGTTTATAGAGGAAGATAATCATATTTGATGCCGGGCAGCCGTAACAGCGACCGGAAAGGAATGAGCACGTCACTGCTATTACGTCACATGAGAAAAGGAACCTATCAAAAGTACATTCATATCATACATCTTTAGGACATAAGAAAACCTTTGTCAGTGCCACAAATGGGGACATTTGCATCATTTCAGCAGCAATAATGGCGAGAGCAAATACAAAAATAGCACGCAAGAGAAGACGTTTGGCTGCAAATGCATCCGCCATTCCAAGGTTGATGCAATAAATAACGTTGAAATAACAAACGTTGAAGTCGTAATTTATTCACCATTACAAAGTAATGGTTACGTTGTGAAATTGAACAGTAGGCAGAATTATTTGGATCCTATTACATCACACCTATGTATAGTGCAAGAACTGTTCCCCGGTAATGTGCTTGACATAATTGAAAACATATGGAAATTCAGACAAATTGTTCTAGAAGTGAATTTCTATAGGTTGGCAGCTCTGCAGTCATAGCCATAAATGCAATTTTACGAATAATAATTGACGGGTTTGGTTTATTTTTATATTTTAATAAATGTAGAGCGCTTTGTGGTGTTTTTTTTTTTTTTTTTTTTTTTTTTGCATGAAAAGTGTTTCTAAATAAAGGTTCATTGATTGATTAATAATTGATTTCAGTATTTTGTCTTTTGGCTTTCCGCCCCACGTTCCCCAGTTTCGGTTTTTCGGTTTCGGTCAAGAATTTTCATTTTGGTGCATCGCTGACATAATGCAACCAAAAACAAAAATGTGTATGGTGTATTTATATTCCATCATGCTTTGTTATCATTGTATTGTTTGTGGAAAGAAAAAATATGTGGTGAATTCCAATGATCTATGGTTTTAATCCAAGGGATGCATTGATTTAAAAGTAAGAAAAATATAATGAAATGTACTTAGTTATATTACGGCGGGCGACCGGTTAGCACGTCTGCCTCACAGTTCTGCGGGCCCGGGTTCCAATGCGGCCTCAGAACTGTGTGGACTTTGCATGTTCTCCCCGTCCGTGCCTGCTTGGGTGGCTTTTCTCCGGGTACTCCGGTTTGCTCCCACAAAACCCGCAAACACGCAGGGTAGGTTGAAATTGAATGTGAGTGCGAATGGTTGTTTGCTTCTGGGTGCCCTGCGACTGGCTGGCGACCAGTCCAGGGTGCCTCTCTGGGATAGGCTCCAGCGCGCCCGCGGCCCTCGTGAGGAGAAACGGTACAGAAAATGGATGGATGGTTATATTGCCTGGACAAAGCGATTAGAAATAATGACATTACTGTTATATTTTCAACAAGGTAACTTGTCATTGTAACCAACTTTATTCCTGAGTAACTTCCCAACACTGGTTACAATGCAGTAAAGTGAACGAGCGATAAAAGCGTATACCTACCCCCCCAAAAAAATCCCTTTTAAGAATACAAAACCATTTATATACGAATACAATGATAATTTCTCGGGTCAAATCCTTTGTTAATCATCGAATCTCCAGAAACGACTTTGCTTGTCGTGCGACTTAATGGCATTCGCACATACAATGCGCTATCCGCTTCTTTCTCCCACCACTCCTCAAAGCAAATAACGCCCCTTGTTGGCTTATTCGGTGAAAAAAAAACAATCGACGTTTGACTCGCAGCCAATCGGTGAAAGGTACGGCTGCATTTCCCGCGACTGACACACGAGTAGCCAATCAATGGACGTAGACCGATGTCGTGGTAAGCACCACCCAATCCAGAGCCCCTGCACGGTCGCCAGGGAAACCCCATGGCGTGGCAGTGTGTCAGTTTCGCTTGGACCCGCGGTCGATGCCGGCGAGGCGAGGGGGAAGGGACGGGGAGGGGAGGGGTGGGGGGGGGGGGATGGGCGCTTCTCCAATGCAAAGATCCGACACAGAATCAGAGCCCTGTAACATATACAGCAGTACCCCCTATTAAAAAAAAAAATTGCATTTGCAAATACATGGTACTTTGAAATCAATCGAGTTATTAACCTGGAATATATCGGAGGCATCCAATGGAAGTAACACATTTGGAATTAACAGGGGATTTAACTTTCCCTTTTTTGGTGGGAGCCGCGGAGAAGTTTGTTTCCTACTGCTGGAGAACGAGCTACTTTTAAAGGCAAAGGATACAGGAGACACCGCGGCCGACGGACGGGCCTAGTGGCTTGATTGGAATTCATGTTGGGTTACTCCAAGGAATTCTATGAATTTGCCTCGTTTGTGCAAGATTATGATGCATCTTTAGGTGAGTGACTCGTTGTTTTGTAACACTAGAATCAGTTGTGCGAGACACTAACAATATAAGCAGACACGTTCTCATGATAGCAGTCATCTCGACAGAGCTAAGAAGCTAACCTAGCTAGCTAACTAGTTAGCATCCACTTAAGTTGAGCAGAAGTAGTCGGATAGCGTCCACTGTCTTTCCTTTTTCACGATTGTGCGGGTGACCTGAATGTCCCTCAAACATGAGTCGATCATGTCGGGCTTCTCCTGGTTTGGGACTGGACTTCGTGGCTTCTTGGGAGCTCCTCGTGTTGTTGTTGTTGTTGTTTTCTTAGAAATATAGCGATCTCCAACGCTCATATAGCAATTTTATATATATATATATATATATATATATATACACACACGCACACATATGTGTGTGTGTGTATTTGCATATATGTGTCTGTGTTCTATATATATATATATATATAGGGAGAAAGAGAGAGCACACACACATATATACATATACACATATGTATATGTATGTGTGTGAGCTCTCTCTCTCTCTCTCTCTCTCTCTCTCTCTCTCTCTATATATATATATACACACATATACATACACACATATGTGTTTGTATATATATATATATATATATATATATATACATACATATATATAGACAAATTCCTTGTGTGTTTTGGACATACTTGGCAAATAAAGATGATTCTGATATATATATATATATATATATATATATACTCACACACACACACACACATCACAAGATGATCCGATCACAAGATGGAGGAATGTGTCTATTTATATGACCTGTTCATTTACTGTATATACTTGTGTACTTAATTGCTAAAAAAAAAAAAATCTATTTACAATAAATAATGTATCTTTGTTCCTCTATTCATGCCAGTGAGGCAAAGTGACAGGCAGAACAAATGAATGGTCTTCTATTAGATGGCAGGAAGTAAATACAGTATTTAATGTATCCACTCTTTGTGACATTGTTGGTGTGCCGTGAGATTTTTCAATTGTAAAAGATGTTCCTTGGCTCCATAAAGGTTGGAAATCACTGCTCTTGTCAGATCGTGTATTCTAATCCGTCAGGTCAAAGCAACATTACAACATGACAGAAATAATGGGTGCTAACTTACTGTAATGCAATTACTTTATTTTTAATTAAATGACTTCACCCACACCTAAACTTCAGAGCGCGATTCGACAGAACGGCGGCATGTTGACGTCCAACCGTTCGTGCTACCGCTGGCTTGCTAGGCTACGTAACATTTTATTGCCTGCTTGTGAGCCGTGTCGTATTAAAGGTACGTGAACATACCTCAAGCAACCCTTAAAGGAACATCCTCTCCTGTCCTGAGCACCGGTGACCACCAACACACGTTTTTCCCAATATTTTGTCCTTATATTACAAAGTTCCACTCTTGTTGTCGTCGCCACGGTAACGAGTGTATCCGTTCGCATTTGAGTTGACAAGATAAAGCCCAATGATTGTAAAAAACGGGATGCGGTGGTATCGGAATACAAGATTTTATTGCAGTAGTCTGACAATGCAATCGTTAAAGAGCAAATTTGTCTTGTTGTTTGATCCGGGCATTACGTGTTGCCTGTCGCAGACATGTTGTCTGTCCCGCACCGCCGACATGTTTTTTTAAAAAAAATCATTTAATTGGCCATCAGATATTTACAGTACTAGGTCAAAAGACTCGCGGCTACAAATAAACTAGCTTTTGGATTCATATATACTGTGGACACGGCGACGCGGAGTAAATGTCTTTTGCGGAGCCGATGAATGACGTCATTGATCGGATCAGCGAATTATGATCAGCCGATCAGCATAAAATGCTCAATATTGGCTAATACCGATCAGCCCGATAAAATTGGTTAAAGTCTAGTGTGTGCGTGTGTGTGTGTATATATATATATATATATATATATGTATATATATATATGTATATATATGTATATATATATACATCAAGCGATGATGTGTCATCATTGCGTTGTATATTTGTACATACACCTATGATCCAAGTATAGTGCCATTTGTTGGAGCCCAAACATTTTGTGGCCCAGTCGAGTTTTCCTATCAAATACCCACGATGCAGTTAGTGTTAGCTAAAGCGACCAGGTGCTGTTGTCGTTACCTTAAAAAAATGTGTGTGTGTGTATAAAATTATGTCCGTCTTCGGTGTTTTGCTAGCATATGTCTCTGGTTACATTCCTAACTTCACTCGGGCGTGTGAATCCAACTCAAAGGCTCTGTTGTTTTTTCCTCTATTTGTGCATTTCCCCCCTCCTGCGTGTGGGTCGTCGACTGAACAGATCCGCTTGGTTGGTGACTTGCTGTTCTCCTCCCCCACCTACCAACCCCCAGCCTCGGTGGCGGTGAAGATAAATGCGTAGGTATTTTAGAGGGGAGCTCTTGCTTCCTGTTTTAGCCTCCGTTTTGTTTGAAGTGCAAGTGCAAGTCAAGCCGCGGAATCGAAATGTTTTCAATCGAGCTTCGTCAAAGTGAAATCTGATAGACATTCATTGTCTTGCCATCATCCGAAACGTTTTCAACCAACACGAGTTCAGGTGATTTCCTGTGATAGAATTGGAACACGCAGTACACTACAGTACAGTAGGCACGTTTGTGCGGGAAGAAAATGCAATTGGCCCGATTTAGCATTATTGTCAGCGATTTTAGATTCAGACACTTTCTGACTCAATAGCTGTGCGCTGGTGTATCCTGGTTGTAGTAGTCAAGAAATAATTCCTACTTTTGCTCAGTTCATGTACTCCGTGATGTGAGCCTTTCCAAGCAGTTAGTCTGTCATTTGTGACACCTTTCACATTACAAGTCACGTGAGCTCAGAAGTTAGGCACTATTTTTTTAGACAAATTGATATCGTGCCATGATGATGGCACGATATCGTGTACTATGTTTTGTAATATGTGTTGTGTATTTGGGCCGCGTGTCTCGCCGTTTGCCACCGCAAAAGTTGGGTTGCGAGGCAGCAGCCGGACAAGATCCGGACCGGACGAGACCCGCCTCCCAGCGGCCCATTGCCAACCCGAATGCGGTGAGAGAAGCAGCTGGAGGTCCGGTAAAACAGCGTTACAGCCGTCAGCCTCAAAGTTGCCCAACCGCTCGTCGCGAGGAGGAGGAGAAAAATGTATGCACTGGGGACCAGTGCGCGTCGCACGCTGAGGCCGCATATGGCGCACCCCTAAGTGGCTACAGAAGCGCGTTGTCCCGCTGAATTTCAACGGAGGGAAATTTGTCCTGGCGGGCGCGGCTTGTGGTCATTATGCCAGCTCGGAGGCTGCTTCCCTGCAGCCTGTGGGAGCATGTGCCATCTCCGTCAGTGGAAATTCCGCTGACGAGCCGTGAGAGAAGAAAGCAGCCTCCGTGTATTTGATTGACAGCTGAAAGGTCCGGGGAGGTGGGATTTTCAGAGCTCTCAGCGACCTGGCCACAGCGCCTGGAACCTAAAAGAACGTCTCAATTCGTGACCATTTTGAAGCCTGATTCCACATTGCGATGTTTTAAAAAATCGATTCATTCATTGTCCAGCTTGTTAACGGGTCTTTTCTGTGATGTGTAAAATTTACAAGACATTTTTGTTGCTCTCATTTTGGGGTGTTTAACTGCAATCAACCTTTTCATGAACATTTTTAAATATATGACCATTTCATCTGCAAAACTGCGGGCGATTCTGATTAATTTTAAAAAGGGCTAAAATACCCGATGAATCGGTCGGGCCATTATTAGTTTGAGGTTTTGCGTTACAACGGTGATTTTAACCGCGCCACACTAACATTGTATGAACGATGAATGAAGGTTAATGTAACTGCTAGCAACACAGTACTGCGCTGTAACATGTTTACATCACTCGCAAATACCCGTTTCCAGCGCTGCTCGAGGAGCATGAATGTAAACATTGGACATTACATTACAATGTACACAACAGCAGTGACCATTCCTTGAAAAATCGTTGTACGACCGGTACACTACCTGGTATTTTCCCCTGGAAATATGTGTTTTATTCTATTTTTATCTTTTATTCATTTTCATTCCTTTCATTCAAAAAATGTTTTCTAAATAGAGAAAAGAGAGGAGAAAATTCCCATTAATTTCATGTCATTTTAAGGAAAAATACTATACAGAATAGGAATACATATCGCTATCGTTTGATAAAATAACCTGTATTGCGATATAGAATCTTGTCCATATCGCACACCATTGGTGTGACCACTGCAAACTGCACCGATAATAGAAAACACATTGCGAGGTAACACAGCTCATGTATTATATGTTATTGCACATGTATTTTACCCACTGAGATGCTCGTCTGCTTGCTGGCTACTGTCAAGGTGGCCTTGAGCAACCGCCCCAGCTCAAGTGGTGCAGCACTCTCTGTGCACCTCATTCACTCTGAATATCTCCTTGTATGTCTGCATGTATGTGATCTGGTTCTGTGTGTGGTGTGCAACACGAAGTATACATCAGAGTGGGAGACAGATTTCCCCATGAGGGGCTTGAATAAATATACAAACTAAATAATGTATTCAGACCCCCTTAAAGCTTTCACTCTATTGCTATCTATATTGCAACCATTTGCTAAAATCCCCCTCATTAATGTACACACAACACCCCGCATTGACATTTTTGCAGATTTATGAAAAAACAAAAACTGAATTATAGGTGACTGGTATCGGCTGATAATTGGCATTTATGCTGATCGGCTTTAATGTCGTAATTCGCCGATCCGATCTATGACGTCATTGACCGGCTTCGCAGAAGACATTTACTGTGTACAATATATTTGAATCCAAAAGCTGGTTTATTTTTAGCCTTGTCGCATGTCTTTTGATGTAGTACTGTAACTATCTGACACCCAATAAAGTTGACATGACAAAAACATGTCGGGGTGTGGGGCAGACAACCCGTAATGCCTGGATTAGACTACACGACAAATTTGGTCTTTCTCGATTGCACTATGTCAGACTGACTGCAATAAAATCTTGTATTCCGATACCACCGCGTCCCGTCTTTTACGATCACTGGGCTTTATCTTGTCAACTCAAACGCGACCGGATACACTCGTTACCACGGCCACGACAACAACAATTGATCGCGTCGTGTGTATTATAAGAATAAAATGGGGGAAAAAACGTGTGCTGGTGGTCACCGGTGCTCGGGAGAGAACTTTCATTCAAGGCTTGCTTGAGGTATGTTCACGTACATTTAAAAACGTTGGTTTTTGTTGCCTGGTACCGTGACACCACTAGTCAATACGCAGGTGGTGGCCCAACACGGCGGCATTAATGTCGGACCCTGCAGTGCCGCCTGTGGGATCGAAGGTCACGGGCCTCACGACCTTGCCGCTTACGTGCAGATTTCTCCCGATTCTCGGAATCTTTTGTTGATATTATCCACTGTAGATGATGAAATCCCTAAATTCGTTGCAATTGAATGTTGGGAAACGTTCTTAAACTGTTGGACTATTGTCTCATGCAGTGAACTTAACCCCATGTTTGCTTTTGAACAACTGAGCCTTTCGGGGAGACTCCTTTTACACCCAGTCATGACACTCACTAGGGCTGCACAATATGGAGAAAAAATATCGTCATTGCAATATTGGCACGTGCGATAAATTAATGCTGTACGTACAGTTATATGGTATTGTATGCTTTATGCTTTACGTGTGGGGGCGTTAATCTGAGTTTGACCAATCAGAAGCGATTTTAGATGCATATCACCAACCGCCCCCCTAGTACTGGCATTGGTCACCTATTGGCTAGCGCGGGCCCATAGGCGTTCAGTGAGAATCTGAGCGGCGGCGGTCATAGGAAGAATGGCAGACGCAGGAAAGGAGGACGGACATGAACGAGGCCAAATTGAGCTGTGTATGTATTTCAAGAAATATGTATGAATATTTCTATATTTTAGTGCATTAGTCAACACAACACACGCACGCAAATCAGTCGCCTTTTGGTGAAATCCGCCGTTTTTAACTCAGAATAAGCCATTTACGTGAATCGTATAGATCCGATGCGTTTTTCCTGGGGGGGTCGCTGCAACCGCTGACGTCATCGGATGTTTCGTACTCCTTGGACGCTGGCAGCTAGATACATTCCACATATCCACCATCCACACACACGGAATTTCTGAATATTAGTCCGCGGCGGACTGATACATGTGAGCGCATCGGCCTGAGCTTCCGCCTGCTTTCGATAAGTCGCAGGAGTTGACGAGACCAGAAAAAACACTTCCGCTGCTGTTGTTAAGAAATAACGGCACTTTGACTCCGTTACAATGATCTAAATGTCGATCGCTGCTTTTATTTATCAATGAATACTTATCAACTATTTCGTGCGCGAGACTTCGACCTCCGCATTGGGCGCTGTTTGCGCCAATCGTTTAAGCCTAGTTCACTCGTCATGTGACCTCACACGTCTTCCATTGGGCACGCGCGCGCACATACACAGCAACATCAGAATTTGCATATTCACATTTTATTTTGTAATTGTTTTTATGTATGTTCATGCTGTGGTTAAAGTTTACTCACTATTTAATCAGTACTTGAGTATTTATTTTACTGTGTAGTTTTTATTCTCAAGTATTTTTTTTCTTTTTACTTGAGTCACATTATTGTCAAGTAACGTTTGGCTACTCTACCCACCTCTGGAGCGCACATCCACTCTTTTGCTACTCTTATGTTTGAGCAATATTTTTGCTCATCAGATCAGCCATTGTCGTATTTGTTGCACTGGTCTTATGTATCTTCGCATTGAGGTGCGGCGGGTCGTGACCCTGGTTGCGGTCCCAGCGGAACCGCGAAGCACACGTAACATCGCCGACAAGAGTTGATCCGCTAGTACATCTTGTATTAATTGGATGGAGAACAGATGGGATGTGCCAATGTGATTCTAGAGGAGTAAGGGGTTCTATTGGTGCCACGGTGACCTGAAATCAGTGATGCTGGTAACGCGTTACAAAACGCGTTACTCAGAAAATGTGGTCCAGCGACGCCATAAGTACTTTTTATAGTAGAATAGTCAGATTACAGTTACTTTATCTTCCAATAGTTACTTTTTTGTTCACGAGAACCAGCTAAAATACACTATTTTTGCTTCGGCAACAGATATTTATCGTTAACAAACTTACAGTGCTTGGGAACACGAGGCAAGTCAATAGCCAAGACACTTGATTCAGTCAGGGTACATGTCATAAGTGTCGACTAATTTTCAGCCTTTGTTTTAGTCATGTCTAATGAAACACAAAACACACTATTTTCTTAGCTATCCATAACTAAAATGCACACGACGACTAACTTAAATCTCGAAAATATCCTCGCGCTTGGCTATCGGACGCCTAATTCCACGGAGATCATCATCTCGGTGAACGCGGATGACATCATCACAGCATGCGACTAAAACGGATCCGTCACGAGAGATGATCTCCGCGGCATTCTACACGCAGCAACACTTTTTGCCGTGTGCGCGTCAAGTGACGCAAAGGGGCCGCGCGGGCCAATTCGTCGGTCACGTGATGCAATGCGGGCGTTGTCGGCCGCGCGAGCGTGGGAGTATAAAGAGGCCTTAAGTCCAAATGCTGTCAGTCGTAAACACAATCTCAAAGTATTTTGTATTTTTTGTATTTGCCGCGTGGCCGCAGTTACAGCTCTTGTCAGAATAAAGTAGTATGATATTCTAAGATTTGTCCTGATTCGAGTTCGAAAATTCTGATTTGCTGATCGCTTTTCCACACCCACTCGAATCCCAAGTCAAGTCGCCACCGATTCGTGGACAGTATAGCCCTACTAATGACCCAATGCATCTGCGTAACTCGGGACCGTGTGCTATACTGCGCTACAAGCAGTGCTTCGTCAAATGAAACTGGTGGGCAATAAATAAGATGCTTATCATAAAATAATTCACGCACGCTTGACATGAAGGAAGTGATAGAAATGTTTTACAAATTAACCTGTACCTCTTTGAATTGGTGGTAGAATTCCACTGCATTTTTTATTTTATTTTTTTCAAATGCCGGGACTTAAAAATGGAAGTACCAAATAATGGTTGCCAGCTAAAACTCACGGTTCCGTTTTGGTACTTGGTGCAACCCTACAATAAAACACAAATATCCAGTGGGAAAAAAATACAATTCAGAATACACTATATTGCCACACTGGCTTGACTTACATATTTTAAGTGATATCCCATTCTAAATCCATATGCTTTAATATGATGTTGGTCTACCCTCTCTACTCTTTTCAAGGTTTTCAACAAGGTTTAGGAGTGAGTTTATGGGGATTTTTGCCCATTCTTCGAAGAGCATATTTGTGAGGTCACACACTGATGTTGGACGAGAAGGCCTGGCTCACTGTCCACTCGAAATCAACCCAAAGGTGTTCTATCGGGTTGAGGGCAGGACTCTGTGCAGGCCAGTCAAGTTCATCCATTCTAAATTCTCTCATCCATGTCCTGGGTCATCCCCGGGGTCTCCTCCTGGTGGGATGTCCCCGGAACACCTCACCAGAGAGGCGTCCAGGAGGCATCCTAAGCAGATGCCCGAGCCACCGATCCGCCTGTCGATCTCCCGTTCCATTCTTCCCTCACTCCTGAACAAGACCCCAAGATACTTGAACTCCTTCACGTGGGGCAGGATCTCATCTTCGACCTGGAGAAGGGCACTCCACAATTTTCCGACTGAGGACCATGGTCTCAGTTTTCCAGGTGCTGATTTTCATCCCGACCGCTTCACACTTCCCGAACCGCTCCAGTGAGAGTTAGAGATCACTGCTTGATGAAGCCAACATAACCACATCTGCAAAAAGCAGAGACGCAATACTTAGTCCACCAAAGCGAACCACCTCTACGCCTCGGCTGCGCCTCGAAATTCTGCCCATATAAGTTTATGAACTGAATTGGTGACAAAGGGCAGCCTTGGCACAGAGTCCAGCCTTCATCGGAAACGATCCAACTTACTGCCACCAATGCGGACCAAACACCGGTCGTACAGGGACTGAGCAGCCCATATCAGGGGATTCGGTACCCCATACCTCCGAAGCACCCCCCACAGGACTCCCCGAGGGACACTGTCAAACGCCTTCTCCTCGTCCACAAAACACATGTATACTGGTTGGGCGAACTCCCATGCACCCTCGAGGACCTTGCTGAGGGTGTAGAGCTGGTCCACTGAAAACCACACTGCTCCTCCTGAATCTGAGATTCAACTTCCCGACTGACCCTCCTCTATAGCACCCCTGAATAGACTTTACCAGGGAGGCTGAGGGGTGTCATTCCCCCTGTATTTGGAGCACACCCTCCTGCCCCATTCTTAAAAAGGGGGACCTCCAGCCCAGTCTGCCGGTCCAGAGGCACTGTTCCCGATGTCCATGCGATGTTGCAGAGGTGTGTCAACCATGACAGCCCCACAACATCCAGAGCCTTTAGGGACTCCGGGCGAATCTCATCCGCCCCCAGGGCCTTGTCACCGAGGTGACCTCAACCCCAGACTGCTTCTCCATTGCAAGGCGTGTCGGTGGAATTAAGATCTTCTTAGTATTCTCCCCACCGACTCACAACGTCCCGAGTTGAGGTCAGCAGTGCCCCATCCCCACTTTACACAGTGTTGATTGTGCACTGCTTCCCCCTCCTGACGCCGGATTGTTGACCAGAATTTCCTCTGAGCCGTCTGGAAGTTCTTCTCCATGGCCTCACCGAACTCCCCCCTTTTTGCCTCAGTGACCACTAAAGCTGCCTTCCGCTTGTCCAGCTGGTACCAATCAACTACATCAGTAGTCCCAGAGGCCAAACAAAAGGACTCCAAAAAGGGTGGGTACTCTGAACTGCAGTTTTGTACATCGGCACAAACAACAGTCAGGACCTGTCCCTCCCCCTGAAAGCTGAGGGAGGCTACCATCTCGTCCAACGGGGTGAACCCCAATGTGCAGGCGCCGAGCCGCAGGGCAACAAGTACACCCACACCTGCTTAGGGCCTCTCACCTCTGGCAGGGAACATCTGCCTCCTTTCTAGCTAGCTAAGTGGCTGCTGCGGTCGCCCACTCCATCAATGACTCTTTGGTTGTTTCGCTTTGGTTGTGGCTCTGGTTGTGGCACACCTGCTTAGCGCCTCTCCAGAGTGGGAGAGAGACAACCCCTCTCGAGAGGACTGGTACCAGAGCCCAAGCTGTGTGTGGAGGCCAGCCCGACTATATCTAGTCCGAACGTCTCGACTTCACACACCGGCTTGCGGTCATTCCCTGCTTGAAAGATGACGTTCCAGATCCCTAGAGTCAGCTTCTGTAGCCGGGGTTCGGATAGCCAAGTTCTCTGCCTTCGGCCACTGCCCAGCTCCCACTGCACCCGGCCCCTATGGCCTCTTCACAGGTGGTGAGTCAATGGGAATTAGAAAACCATGCACTTCTGGAGTTCAGTTTAAAAAAACTATAAGAAAAAAAACCTACAGATTCAATAGACACAGAGTAAAATCCTTTTATTTGCGGTGTCCCGATCCAATCTTTGAAATCGGTCGAAAGCGAGTACCGGATCGGATCGGACTGGATCTAATAGCTCCGATTTTACCGCTCTTATACCAGCAGTCCATTCCATGCCCCGCTCCAGCACATCTATCTGGCAGCACCTGGACGGCATTAGGGTTTGGAACGATAACGTGAAGCGACCGGATATCCTATCGTAAAGGTGAGAGAGACGACTGTGTCGGCAGCAGACTGGACTATCGATACAACATTTGCCAGCAACCCTTAGATACATCGGTTGTAGGGCTGTGGACCAGATATTGCGAGGCTACAAATCGGTTCATGGTTTCCTCGTAAAACAAGCACGAGCGCTCTCGCGCTGTGCGCCGCAGTTAACGTGATGTTTACAAACAAACAGCAGTGGTGGAGACTAGCGACACTACTAGTTTAACGAGTATAATCATCACAAAGCAATAAATTACTTGTCCTTGCAGGTATTTCAAAATATAACAATCTCAAAATTAGTGATGCATGAAATGAACATTCTTTACCAAATGCTATAGTAAAATGTTGATTCCTTTACCAATACACCGATGAGACAACTTATATTTTATTTTTGTGTCTGTCGTCACGTTGGTGTGAAGACTAAAATAAACGCTAAAAATCATCAGTGCAAAAGTGAAACCAACCGTATACCTTGTTAGCTGTCTCAATGTTGGGATAGACTAATTTTATTGTTTCACTCACCCAACTGACTTAAATTCTGCACGGAGTAGGCAGAGGCTCGGAGCGGGATGGAGTGCATGAGACTTCTACACCTGGTGAAAGCCTCCTTTGTACAATATAATCTTAAGCCAAGTGTTGCACTGAGGTGACTGGTCATGTATTTTAACAAAGTTAACACTTTTGTTCACCGCTGCCGTTGGGCACAAGCACGTCTTCGTGTGCGTTCTTCTTCGTTGGTTTTCGCCACTTTCTACTTCGGGGTCGGCGGACGGGAGGCATCAAAACTGAGAACCGGAATTTGTGAATTTGAACGATTCGGGGAGAACCGGAATGTTAGTCCGGTTCCTATCGGTTCTCGATTCTCGATGCCCAACCCTAATAATATACATAGCGTACAGCATTCATAACATCAAGGCACAAGATAAAGCATTGTTGGAATGTCATGGCTAAGTAAATATTTTTATAATTTTGTAATTGATTTATTCTTTGAAGCATTATTATTAATTTGTGCAATTGCCATGCCTTGATTTTAGTGAGGTGAACAGAGTCCTAGCCATGAATGCAGTTGACTACTAACAATTTCTTCAAGGGTCTCAAATAAAATAATACAGTATAAAGAGGCTAAATACAAAATAATGACTCAAATTGAACATATCAGGAATATACCAGGCCAGTAACCGGTTCTGACAGGGCCACCACAACTTGGCTCATGGTGGAAAAGGCCACCACTGAAAAAGGCTTCATGTCGGACTCTGCTTCGTTATTTGCTGGAAAATCTTGTGCAGACATCATTTGGAAAAAAATATATATAATGGTTGCCTTTGGTGTGGAAGACTGTGTAGAACAACTTTCTCCTCCTCATAAAACTACTCAATCGTTAAAAGAATCTTCCATCACAGGGGGAAAACTCGAATCCAATATGACATTGTATTATGCATAGGTTATTTTATTAAATTTTTTTTTTTTCCTTATCCTTCTTAAAGGTAGCGTCCTGATGTTTTTTTTTTTTTTTATTTTTTTTTTATTTATTTTTTTTTTTTTTACTGTTGTGTCCTTTTCTTTCTGTCACTCCCTTTTAAAACCTCGTTCTGGCCAGTTTTCAATAAATATCCATTGTAATAGAAAAAAAAAATAGTGGCAGTATAAAATAAAACTGCACTGTTGCAAAGGAAAACTGTTCTCGCATCAAAGGGATGCAGTCTCCATTCGGCTTGACCGAGCAGCTGAACATGACAGGTTTTTAAAAGAAAGAACTACATAAATAAGGAATTGGCTTTCTGAAAAGTAGTTTCTTGTGTTGGATGGCTGTATAATTCACGAGCGTCACTTTTGGAATTGCAATGCTGAAATACAATGACCTCTCCGACGGTGTTCTAACTTATTGAGGTGCACTTGTCTGTGGCAATTTTTGTGTGCTCGCTGCAACAAGCTTTGCAGACACAAACAGACGTCATACACCAGAGCACAGTAGTGCGGACGCGCCTACGCGGGCAGTTAGGTGGGGCTACGTTCCCATGAAATGCAATGCATGTATAGTACTTTGAAAATAAGTCATAACTTGCTCTTTTCTCAACCGATTTTCACGAGGTTTATGTTTTTGTCAAAGCATGTGGCGTTAAGAAAGGATGTTTGAAAATGAGAAAAAAAAAAAATCTTTCCTATGAAGTTCCCTCGTTTATTTTGCTTTTCCTGCCGTCCACAAACGGAATGCATTGACACGTCGTCCCGCTCCCCACTCACAGCTTTGCTTCACGGCCGTGGGCCATAGGCAAGATGCTCAAACAATTTGCACAAAAGCACACTTCTCCAAGCTTCTGTCTGAGATTTACAAAAAAAAAAAAAAAAAAAAAAAAAAATTTGACTCCCATCAGCCCTCGCAGCGCTGTTTCATCCAATTCAAACAATTTTAGTATCTGACTAAACTGAGCTCTGACGTGTGCGTCAGTGTAATGGGTGTACCAGGAAATAGTGTACTAGCAAATGTTGCACATTGTTTGGAACACAAAATGCGATTAAAAGGTATGTGTTTTTTCTTCTTCCAACTAACTAGACTATGCAGTTTTCGGAAGAAATTGCATGTGAATTCTGAAATGCTGACTGATATGAAATTACGTTGAATGAGCTGAACAGTTTGAAGTCGGAATGGTTTGAATCAGGCAAGAAATGTACATGGAGGAGTGAATAATGTAGAATGTGTCAATGTGGGCAAAATGTGGGTATTTTAATGTTGAAAAAATATGGGATTTGGGTAATGTGGTAATTCTGGGAAAGTGAAACATTTTGTAGTTCGAATGGTTTAAATGGGTCAAGAAATGTTGAAGGGGAAGAAATAATGTAGAATGTGGGAAAAATGTGGAAAATATTTTCTAGTTTGAAGCGGTCAAGAAATGTTGAAGGGGGATTAATGTAGAATGCGTGTTAATGTGGGAAAATGTGGGTATTCGAATGTGGAATTTTGGTAATGTAGGAAATGTGGAAATTATTTGGGAGTTTGAATCGGTTAAGAAATGTTGGAGGCGGGACTAATATGTAATATGTGGGAAATGGGGGGTATTTTAATGTGGGAAAATAGGAAATTTGGGTGAAAAATGTGAACTTTGGGTATTGTAGGAATTTCTTAAATGTGGGAATGTGTTTTGAATATGTTCAGAATGAGATGAACATTTAGAATGTGGAATGTGAATTAATGTGGAACTATTTTGTTGAATGTGTTATTGGAAGTGAATGGGGAATTTTGGGTATCAAATGTGGATTTGTGGGAAGTGTGGGAATTTTTTGAATGAGAAAAATGGATGCCTCCTTCTCCTTGGTGTAAATTTTCGGAATATGTTGAAGTTGGAATGTTGTGAATCGGATGAAAAATGTGGAAGTCGTAGAAGCATCGATCGTTTTACGCTTGAGACTGAGTCCCGGGATGCACACGTCATGGAAACAATGAGTCCCAGCCCTGGAGCAATGACACCCTTGCAACTTATCAGCACGGAATACAGATACAGTTCTGCTCATAAGTTGACATACCCTGGCAGAATTTATGATTTCTTGGCCATTTTTCAGAGAAGATATGAATGATAACACAAGAACTTTTCGTTCACTCATGGTTAGTGCTTGGGTGAAGCCATTTATGATCAAACAACTGCGTTTACTCTTTTTCAATCATAATGACAACAGAAACTACACAAATGACCTGCTCACAAGTTGAAATACCCCAGTTTTCAATACCGAGCATTGCCCCCTTTAACATCAATGACAGCTTGGGGTCTTTTGTGGTAGTTGTGGATGAGGCTCTTCTTTTCTCTGATGGTAAAGCTGCCCATTCTTCTTGGCAAAAGGTCTCCAGTTCGTGGACATTCTTGAGCTGTCCCGTATGAACTGCACGCTTTGAGATCTCCCCAGAGCGGCTCAATGATATTGAGGTCAGGAGACTGAGATGGCCACTCCAGAACCTTCACTTTATTCCGCTGTCGCCAATGACAGGTCGACCTTGGCTTTGTGTTTTGGATCATTATCATGTTGGAATATCCAAGTACGTCCCATGCGCAGCTTCCGCGCTGATGAGTGCAAACTTTCCTCTCGTATTTTTTGATGACATGCTGCATTCATCTTGCCATCAATTTTTGACCAAGTTTCCCATGCCTTTGGAGCTCACACATCCACAAAACATCAGCGACCCACCTCCATGTTTCACAGTTGGAATGGTGTACTTTTACAGTAGTAATGGCTTTCTTCTGGCGAGTCGACCATGCAGCCCATTTTTGTCCAAGTGCCTCCTTATTGTGCATCTCGAAACATCCACACCACTTTTTTTTTTTTTTTTTTCCCCCAGAGAGTCCCGTATTTAAGTTGAAGTCATCTGTGGGTTTTTCTCGAACAATTTTCCTGGCCGTTGTGGCAGAAATTTTTGTTGGTCGACCTGATTGTGTTTTGGTTTCAACAGAATCTCTCATTTTCCACTTATTAATTAGAGTTTGAACACTGCTGATTGGTAGTCTCAGTTCCTTGGATAGCTTCTTATATCCCTTTCCTGGTTTATACAGTTCAATTACCTTTTCCCGCAGAACTTTTGACAATTCTTTTGCTTTCCCCGCGACTTAGAGTCCAGAGATGTCAGTGTAAGGGTCTGCCAGGAGCCCAGAAAACTCACTGAACCTTTATACACACACTGATTACAAGCAGACAGATCACAGGTGTGCATGGTTACCTTTTGTGCCAACTTGTGTGTTATCAGGCCAAAATCTCAAGGGGGTGTACACTTACGATCAGGGTCATTTGTGTAGTTTCTGTTGTCATTATGATTGAAAAAGAGTAAAAAAAAAAAAAGAAGAGTACTTCTTTCATCACATCAAATGGTTTATATGTGCAAGTTTTAACTTGACTTCCTGTTTTAAGCTTGTAGCCTTTTATTTCGAAGGGTACGCACTGGAACTCAGCATTTTGGCGCGAAAAGTAATTTCACACGGCACTGGTGAATTCATTTTTTTGTTTTTAAATGGATGGAACCAAAGGCTATAAAATTGCTGATTCCTTTCCCTACCCACCGATGAGGCACAAGGTCAGTGTTTGTGATACTGTGAGTCAACGTTTATGTGAATTTTGTCCCAATTCGTCGTGATGTAAAGTTGCTACAGTGAAGTTTTAGCCCAATGTTAAGCTCCCCCCCCTCCTCCCATCGCCGCTCACGTTGGTTTGAAGACTAAAATAAACCCGAAAAACCATCAGTGCAAAGGTGCAACCAACCGTTTACCTTGTTAGCTGTCTCAATGTTGGCATAGACTTATTGGGTGTTTCACGCACCCAATTGACTTGAGAGTTGACCTCACTGAAGCTCCATGCGGTGTTGCACTGGGGCGACTGGTCATTCGTTTTAACAAAGTTAAGACACACTTTTGTTCACCGCCGCCATTGGGCACAAGCACGTCTTCGTGCACGTTCTTCTTCGTTGGTTTTCGCCACTTCTTTTTCAAGGGCGGGCAGACTGTAGGCATCGAAACTGGGAACCGAAATGTTTTAATTTGTACGGTTTCGGGGGAACCGCAACAATAGTCCCGGTTCCAATCGATTCTCGATGCCCAACTCTACGTCCTCAGACCTGTGAGGCAGATGCGCTAACCAGTCGTTCACCGTGCCGCCCGTGACGAAACCTTGACAGAAAAATATTTCCTTCATTTCCCTTCATCAAACCCTCCTCTCTTTAGGTACATGATGATGATCCATTTTACTCTCATTTTATTCCTCTCTGGCCACATTTGCCACGTTTTCCACCTACTTGACTCAAAGTTTTGCAACTTACAGATCATCAGATTGGCCATATGTCACACAGTGACTACACTGAGAAATAAGCACACCGTGTGCATCGTTATGGTTGCGTAAGACTGTCCTTGTCACGGTAAAAAAATAAATAAAAATAAGCCACACATTTTATATTACTCCGCGGCGGACGAATATGCCAGCGCGTTTGCCTGAGGTTCCACCTGTGCGCTCGGGACCTGGTTTGGACAAGTCACAGGAGTGGACGAGGCCAGAAAAACACGTGTGCTGTTAAGAAGTAACGGTACTTTTACTCCATTACAATGATCTAAATGTCGCTCGCTACTTTTATTTACCAGTTATTGCTTATTTATCACCTATTTCGTACGCGAGACGATGACTTCGACTTCCGCATCCAGTTTAAGCGCTAGTGACTTTTACGTCGAGTTCACCAATCAAACGACACAAGAAAGTCACATAACCTCACACGACGTCTTCTTTTGGGCTTCCCGGGCATAGGTAGTAACACGAGATAAGCCAGCCCGGCCGATTGGTGCGCCTACGTGGCAGCCATGTTGGGAAGGTCGTCGTTACCACGAAGGGAATGGCGAACTGTTTACATTTAGACGAACAAAACGCTTTCATGTATTGTCGTATTTGTCTGGCACTGTCTCCCCAAACATGGATATTTCAGCTCACTTATAACTTCAGAAAACACCGTGCAGTAAAAAACATTTTTTATTGATGTTCATGCTGTGGTTAAAAAAAAAAAAATCTGAAGTTACTCACTAGTTACTCATTATTCACTTTTTACTCAGTACTTGAGTAATTATTCATACATGCAAATCACTCGCCTTTTGGCGAAATTTGCCGTTTTGAACTCAAAATAGGCTATTTACGGAATCGTACAGATACGATGAGTTTTTCCTGGGGGGGTCGCTGTCGTCATCATAGGCTCTTTCGTACTCCTTGAACTCTGGCAGCTAGATCCGTTCCACACATCCACCATACACACACAGATGTAATTTCTGAATATTACTCCGCGGCGGACGAAAATGCGAAAGCGCATCGGCCTGAGGTTCCGCCTGTGCGCTCGGGTCCTGCTTTGGAGTCACAGGAGTTGACGACACCAGAAAAAACACTTCCGCCCGCCGCTTCAGCTGTGTAGTTCACCAATCAAACATCACAAGAAAGGCACATGACCTCACACGTCGTCTTCTATTGGGCTTCCCGGGCATAGGTATTAACATTAGATAAGCCAGCCCGGCTGATTGTCGTGCCTACGTGTTGGCCATTTTGGGAAGGTCGTCGTTACCGTGAAGGCAACGGTGCACTACTCGTGTTTACATCTAGACAAACAAAAACAACAGCTTTCATGTATTGTTGTATTTGTCTGGCACTATCTGCCCTAACGTGGATATTTCAGCCCACTTATAACTTGAGAAAACACCTTGCAGTAAAAACATTTTTTATTTTATTGATGTTCATGTTGTGGTTAAAAAAATATATATCTGAGGTTACTCACTAGTTACTCAGTAGTTGAGTAATTATTTCACTGTGTACTTTTTACTAAATACTACTACATTTTTTAGAGGACCCCTTTTTACTTTTACTTGAGTCATATTATCATCAAGTAACAGTGCTCTTACTTGAGTGCAATATTGGGCTACTTTACTCACCTCTGGAGCAGACATCCTCTATTGCTACTCTTACGTTGAAGCAACATTTTTTGCTCATCAGATCAGCCAGTGTCGTATTTGTTGCACTGATCTTTTGTATTTTCGTGTTGACGTTGTGGTCCCAGCGGAACCGCGAAGCACACGTTACATCGGCGACAAGGGCTGATCCGCGAGTACATCTTGTATTAGTTAGGAAACGCGCCTACGATTATCTAATTAGTTTACGGATGTTGATGTTAAACGTGTTAAGCGACGGAGCGATGTTAGGGGTTATGTCACAACACAGAATGAACTAACTTCAAATTCAGAAATGGCCAAAAAAAAAAAACGTAACATTTTCTTGGAGGATGCATTTGGGATTAGCCTTTGAAGTTGGTAATTGTAAAAAATGACGTGAAACAATGAGTTTAGTCAATTCTTTTCCAGAATGAGAGTGCTTAAAGAGGAGGATGCTATTCATGTGGCACAGCTTGAAGCAGGACTCCGGTGCCGGTGGAGATGGGCCTGGCTCAAGTTGGAGGCCAGAACAAACAGACAAACACAATTTTGATCTGAAATTTGTACGTCAACATGTACTTGAGCGGTGTAAATGTTTTTCTGCGTGATTATTTATTTTTTGCCTTATTGTACTCTTCAGTCTTCCAGATTACTTAATTTAAGTTACAATTAAAAAAAATATACCTGCGGGGGCCCCGGGGATCCTCCCGCAAATCCCCCCCACTATGTTTTTTTTTTTTTTTTTGGTCACCTTTTTCATGCCTTTGGTGTTTGGATGTCTGTGTTCTTCACCCATCTTCCTCCAAACCCTTGGACCTTGATTCTTGGATGAAAGGCACACTTTACTTTCATCGGAAAAGAGGACCTTGGACCACTGGCCAACAGTCCAGTCCTTCTTCTCCTTGGCCTAGTTGAAACACTTCCTTCATTGGCTCAGGCTCAGAACTGGCTTGACCCGAGGAACCCGACAGTGGTAGCCCATCTCCCAGATGCTCCTGAATATGGTGTTTTTTTTTTTTTTTTGTGGTGGTTTTTGAATCCGTGACTCCTACCTCATTGCACTCTTTCTGGATCTCTGCTAGAATCTTGAATCTTCTCTTGTTTGATAATCCACTGACACCCACGGTCATCTCTTTTGCCAGTGCATCTTCTCCTGACACATTTTGTCCTTCCGCTAGACTTTCCATTGATATGCTTGGATTACAGTCCTCTGTGAACAGCCAGCCTCCTTAGCTATGAACTTTTCTGGCTTACCAATGCTATGGCGGGTATCAATGATGGTCTTCTGGCCAGCTGTCAAGTCTGCAGTCTTCCCCACATTGAACCCAACTGAGACAATTGAACCAAACTGAAGCAATTTAACGACACCTGGGGAAACCTGCGGAGGTGCTAATGAGTTTAGTCGATGATCAGTGTGTGAAACTCAGTTTAAAAGATTTTTGGGCTGATTTCTTCACAGTATTCACATTTTTGGAATTCCTGATTTTGTGGGTTTTATGAGTTGGAGGCCCAAATTATGTAAAAAAACAATAATAATAATGAAAAAATAAATAAATACTTGAAATTGTTTAAATTGTGGGCACTGAATCTATAACCTGTGAAAGTTTAACATTTTGAATGGAATTATGGAAATAAATAAACTTTTCCATGATATTCAACCCAAATAGATTTTTGTTTGCCACTCCAGCACACACTGGCATACAAATTTGGCTAGGACGCTGCAGAAAGAATTGCATTTGATGGCATTCTTCATGTCTTGCCAACGTTTACTTGCTTTGTCATGTGGCACGTGTTTGCGAAATGACTCGGTGAGGGTTTTCTGAGTATTCCTCGTACTCGGGGGTCGGGAGGGTGACTTAAGAAATGTATTCCGATACAGTTACTAGTTACCCATGACGATGACGGTATGTGACGTCATTACCATGGAATCTCTTTTTATTTCCTGTGACAAGTTTAGCAGCTGGAATTGGTAATAGGTTTTAAATAAGTAAAGCAATGGGTGATCGGTGACGGGATAGTGAGATATTTACTTATGGTGGGGCTGTAGGCCTATGCTAGCTAGCTTCTCCATTAGCCTCACCATCAGTCGGGAAGACTTTGACAGCAAACAGTTTACCACCTATATTTTGGTGAAGTTTGGTTGCAGTTTTGTGTTGCTAAGCGACCTTAAACTTTTTCTGTAGGCCTATAGTGAGTTAAATGGAGAGTTGGGGCGTTCCAACTACCATAAAATCCAAAAATATGAGTGATTTCGTTCTGATATTTTCAAAGGTTGAAGTGGGCATTGGTAGACATGTCCAAATATATTCCGGTGACGATTGATCGCAGTTTTGTGACATTAAGAGACCCTAAGCTTTTTCTCTATAGTGAGCTCCTATGGGGAGGAAAACGCTTAATGTTCATAAAATAAAAAAATATTAAGGATTTCATTCTGATTTTTTTCAGATCAGGAAGAGGGGCATAATTAGAGATGTCTCCATACATTTTGGTGACGATTAGTCGCCGTTTTGTGACATTGAGCAACATTTTAAAAAAAAATTACATTAAGCGTGGACTGTCTCAACACGGGGATGAAAAAAAAAAAAGATTAAGTACTTCGCACAGTTCCAGAGATCTATTGAAGATCTGTGTGAAGACTGGAGCGAGCTGGTCCATACAGACTTTGAGGCAGGATAGGGACACAAGGTCTGGACCTGCCGCTTTGTTAATCTTTTGTTGTTTGAAGAACATCCTGTTCGTGGAGGGTCAACGCAGAAGGCAGAGGTGTGCTTATGGTCGGTGGTGCGGCTGTGTGGGTGTGGGGTGTGAAAGTGTCCTTTTCAAATCGTCAGTAGAAGGGTGTTCAAGTCGTCGGCTAGTCTACTATTGTTCTCAGCTTGGGGTGATCGTCTCTTGTAATTAGTTAGCGATTGTGATGCATGCCAGACTGATTTAGATTCGTTAGTGCTAAACTGCATAGTTTCTCTTTGCAATGTTAATTTCTTTCGTCGGCTGGTTACAGCCCTTCAGCCCGATTACACAGGGCCCTGTCCCCACTTCGATATGCGTCCTCTTTAGCCTGGCGAAGTTGCTTAAATTTGGCAGTGAACCACGGTTTTTTGTTATTGAATGTACAAAATTACTTTGTTGGTACACACACCCCTTCACGCCCCACAATATCAGATGGAGAGAAGCCCATCTTATGCATATCGTACCGAGTAAAGTGTGTTCTATGGAGCACTTTATATCGTATAAAACTGTATATTTGTTTTTTTTGTAATTCTAAACGTATTGTTACATACCTGTATCCAGTAGTTACGATCAACGGACATGGAAAGGTCTTGATTGGTAAGTGCATGAAAGTAGTTTAAAAAGTTTTGAGCGATTTCTTTTACTTTGCGGAGGAAGCTTCACAATTTGCTTGACAAACTCCGTCAGTTCGAAGGTACTCTCAACTGTTGGTGTTGTTGTTTTTGTTGCTGCTTTTAATGTATTGTATTGAAGGTTTCCGCCTGTTATTTGAAATTCTTGTAACAGTTCATCACGTCCTAAAAACGTTATCGTTAAATAGTTGTTGTAGGTGATCAATTCCATGTTGTTCCCATGTGCTAAAATGAAGGGGTATATTATTAATTTTCAAATATGGGAGCGCATACTGGGAGCTAATTGAGATCCTGTAGCTTCTAAACTTTTCCACCAAGCCGTTAAGGAGGATGTGATTATTGGTTTCTTGTTGGAAAGAAATGGGAGTTTGATGTTGTTGCAGTCCATTTGTTCCAATTCTCGCCAAGAATGATACTCCTCATTGTGGTGCATCCATTTGATGAGGTCTTGTAATCGGTTAGCTCAATAATAGTGCTTAAAGTTGGGAGCATTTAGGCCTCGCTCCTGTTTACTTTTCTGAAGAGTGGCTTGACTAATAATATTTTTTGAATAAAAATGTATTACATCAGAGTCTAATGTTTGAAACCATTTAAATGTGGGTTTAAATGGTATCATTGAAAATAAATCATTTGTTTGAGGTAATGTGTTCATTTTTATTGTGGCTATTCTTCCCAGTAGTGGTATAGGCAAGTTATTCCAGCGTCTTAAGTCAGCTGAGAGTTTTTCCAGAAGTAGTGTGTAATTTAAATTGGATAGCTCTGTAAATCTTGGCGAAATATTAATCCCTAAATACGTAATGTTTCCTATAGGAATGGGGTAATCTGGGATTTGATCTGCAGGAGTCCATGAGTTTGCTATTATTGGGAGTATTGTTGGTTTTGTCCTGTTGATAGAGTAAACTGATATTTGTGTAAATGTTTTAATGAGATTGAAGACTGTCTGAAGAGAAGATTTGGATTCCTGTAAATAAAGAATAATATCAGCATACAGATTGAGTTTGTGTTCTGTCACTTGCGAGCAGATACCTTTAATCAGAATCAGAATCATCTTTATTTGCCAAGTATGTCCAAAAAAAACACACAAGGAATTTGTCTCCGGTCGTCGGAGCCGCTCTAGTACGACAACAGACAGTCAATTGACAGAGAACACTTTGGAGACATAGACATTGACAAAAAAAAACAGTCACTGAGCAATAAAGGGTTGCTTGCTGTCTGGTAATGCCGGTACATTATTTTTTATTTTTTGACAATGGTGCAAAAGATGCAGAGTCCTCTAGCACTTAGAGCAGTTCGAATGACTAATAAATCAATAATCCGGTGCAATGACCATTGTGCAAAGGGCGCAGAGACTTTAAGGAGTGTATGCGGTTTAAAGTGACGAGTCGCGCGATAATCTGGGACGATGTTGATTGTGCAAATGTTGCAGATGCTACTCTGGCATGAGTGGCCAGTATTGGTCAACAACAGATATGCAAATAGTGCAGCGTGGCAAGACAACTACAGTGAGTGCACGAGTAATGTATAATTGACCCCACCGAAATGTGACGACAAACTCAAATCAAAAAATTGCCCGAATGTTTTAATGGAATTGTAGGTTAGGTGTTTAAGAAGTTGATCGCAAGAGGGAAGAAGCTGTTGGAATGTCTGCTTGTTCTAGTTTGCATTGATCGGTAGCGCCTACCTTGAGCGAAGGAGCTGGAAGAGCCGGTGACCGGGATGTGGAGGGTCCGGGAGGATTTTGCACGCACTTGTCTTAGTTCTGGCAGTGTGCAAGTCCTCAAGGGTGGGCAGGGGGGTACCGATAATCCTTTCAGCAGTTTTGATTGTCCGTTGCAGTCGGAGTTTGTCATTTTTTGCAGCAGCACCAAACAAGTCTGTGATGGAAGAACACAGTACTGATTCGATGACCGCTGTGTAGAACTGCCTCAGCAGCTCCTGTGGCAGGCCATGCTTTCTCACAAGCCACAGGAAATACATCCTCTGCTGGGCCTTTTTGAGGACAGAGTTGATGTTGGTCGCCCACTTCAGGTCCTGAGAGACTGTAATTCCCAGGAACTTGAAGGTCTCGACGGTTGACACAAGGCAGCTGGACAATGTGAGGGGCAGCTGTGGCGAAGGACGCCTCCTGAAGTCCACGATCATCTCTACACTCTTGAGCGTGTTCAGCTCCAGGTTGTGTCGGCCGCACCAGAGCTTCAGCCGCTCCACTTCCTGTCGATATGCAGACTCGTCACAGTCCTTGATGAGGCCGATGACAGTGGTGTCATCTGCAAACTTCAGGAGTTTGACAGCCGACAGCAGTAATATTAGCCTTCTGACGTATAGCGGTAGCAAAAGGTTCGATGAATATTGCAAACAGCATTGGTGAGAGTGGACATCCTTGTTCGGTTTGTCTTTGTAAAGTAAAACTTTGTGAAGTAATCCTATTTGTGGTGACTGTCGCTTTCGGCGACCTGTATATTGTTGCTATCCAATGTATAAATTTGCGCAGTACTGCAAACAGGAAAGCCAAGTTAACTTTATCGAAAGCTTTTTCTGCGTCAAGTGACATGATGATTGCATTTAGATTTTTACGCTGTGACATGGTTATTAAATTTAACAGAAGTCTGACATTATTTGTGGAACTTCTACCTTGAATTAAGCCTGTCTGGTCATCGTGGATTATCGACGGGAGTACCTTTTCAAGTCTCGGGCTGATAATTAGCCGGAAGAGTGGGGTCTTTACCTGACTTTATTAATAATTTAATTGAAACTGTGTTCATGTGGCTACTTATTTGACCTTTATCGTTTATCTCCTTGACTGTTCTGAAAAATAGAGGCGCTGGTATTCGCCAGAAATGTTTAATGAATTCAACGGCGATTCCGTCCGGGCCAGGCGCTCATCCCAATTGCATATTTTTTTGTGTGCATTATGTAATTCTGTGATGGTTAAAGGAACACAAGGGTGTCTTTAATTTGTGTATTTAATTGTGGAATGTTTAGATCCTTAATAAAAGTTTAAATTCTTTTTGGGCTGGGTTGTTCGAACATGCGTATAAGCTGCTACAATAATTGTAAAATATTGAATTTTTTTCTAGCGGTGGCTGTACACTTGCCGTTTGAATCTTGAACGGCTGTAATTAATGTCTTTTCTTTATTGCGCTGAAGTTGGTTCGCAAGAAAATTTCCCGATTTATTACTGTACTCAAAGTTAGTGTATCTTCAAAACAGGGATGTGTTAAAGTGCCATGTTGGTGGGGGTCCCAGACTTGGCTCAATTTTTAGATTGAGAAAAATTGGTGCATGGTTGCTGATGATGATTGGATGTATTTTGGAGGTACATTGTTTGAGAGAAAAAAATCTATTCTTGAGAAAGAGCGGTGAACCGACGAGAAAAATGTATATTCTCTTTTTGTACGGTATTATGTCAACAAGACCAAAGTCGTCCATATACTGCTCTAGTATAGTGGGGCATTGTGCCTGATTGCTATTTTTGAGACTTGAGCGATCTATTAGGAGATTTAGTGGAAGGATAAAGTCACCTCGCATGATAATTGTAGAATTGGCTGACAAGTTTAGCAAGTGTGAAAAGAGCATGTGAAAAAAGGCTGCATCATCTTTATTAGGAGCGTATACATTGACAAATGTGTGCAGTTTGTTAAATATTGTAGCCTGTATAATTATGTATCGGCCTTTTGGATCTGCTACTGTACTTACTATTTATTGTAAAACGTTGTCTTTTATGAACTTGTATTGAGACTCCTCTTTGTCTGCAGTTATAAAAGGCCGAGATAGCCGGAGGGAAATTAGAGTCAATAAGGCATATTTCTTCTGACTCAATAAGGTCTTGTAATAGGAGGAGGTCTATTTTAAATTTAGTGATATAATCCATAATCTTAATCATCTTTGCCTGTGATCGAATGCCATTGACATTCCATGACACAAAAGTTAAGTGTGACATATAATGGGTGCGGGTGTCGTAATTTTAAATCGATGGGGTACTATGTATTCTCTGTTGTATTTTTTTTGACAGTTTTCGGGAGATTTTTTTGGGTTGTGTTGACAAATGTTATTTGGAGAGGGTGATAGCGATGCTATATTTAAGTACAGCAAAGCCAGGGATCATAGAAGGGTAACGAACAAACACTGAACATAGAAAACAAACATTAGTGACAAGGGGATAGATAATATGGTGTGTGGTGGTTGGTTGTCATGGGCAAGAAGAGTTTTGAGCGACTTGTGTGCTTAGTGTGTGCGGAAACAAGCAGCGCAAGAAAGCAGACATAGGAGTGAGAATTCATTCTTGTGGCATGCGTGATTCCGTTGTTTGTTTGTTTGTCTCAGCAAAAGTGGAAAGAATGAAAGCAAAGACAATACGCTTTTGACAATTAATAATGACAGCAGATCAAAAGAAGTACTTGTCTCGAAGAGCCAGGGCGTGACGGCATCACCAAACAGTCGGCCATCGACATATAGTTTATCGACAACTAGCCATGCTCATTTGCCTTTCTCACGGTAATTCTTCATCATTGAGTAGAAGATTTTACGCCTCACTTTGATTTCCTTAGGGAACTGGTCGTTCATTCCTAACGAAGTCCCTTTGAGCTCACGACCTTTTGAGTTCACGAACACTTTTTGCTGAAACTATTCAAACTTTGCCATGATGGGACGTGGTCGGTTTCCTGGACGAGGGCCTCCCAATCGGTGAACACGGTGAAAGGTAATCTCGTCGACTGTATCTTGAGCGCTGACATCATGAACTGTTTAATCTGCGCCTCAAGGCCTCTTTATACTCCCGCAGAGGACCCGACAAAAATAGTTGCTCCGCGTCGAACGCCTCGTGATTGGTCCGTTATAGTCACATGCTGTGATGCCGTACTCAGCGTGCCCCTTGGGTCTACATACCATCTACGCCGCCGCCTTCTCGATCGATTTTGCGGCGTAATTAAACATATCGTCTGGTCACCTAGGTCCATTTGTTCTGTCGCGGTCGCCATTGTTGTTGCTTTGCTCCTCGTTACTGAAAGGAAAGTAAAAACGGCTACCGGAAGTAGCCCAAAAAAAATGCAGACGCAAATGTGGTGTCCCATTGTCACAAGAGCGTGTGCGGGTTGCGCGCGACTATAAAGGCAAACTACGCGAGGGACAGCCGCAGTGCCGTCAGCACGGTCGCCGTACGCGCGAGTATAAAGAAGCCTTCAGGGTCTTCTGGAGCATTTTACAGTGAAATTGAACTGCAGTGTCAATGGACAACTTTAAGCAAGCAACATTCACGCTTAGTCCTTGTTACTGAGGTAGCACCTTAGCAGCCTGTTGTTGTGATCACGTGGCTTTGCATGCTTTCTGGATATAAGTACTGGAGTGGAGCATGGAGTGGACTGCTTCTATAAGAACGGTAAAATCGGCGATTTTAGATTTGTCCGATCTGATCCGCTACTCTTTTTTTTTTTTTTTTTTCCTCCTCTTTCTTTCCTGTCATCGGACTGATTTCGGATCCCATACGTCGGATCGGGACACCCCTAGTTATAGTCGCGTAATATTTTAACCTTACCTTGAATTTAAAGAGTGGTGGGTGATGTTCTTGTGAACGTGATGTCCATCGTTTTCCAAGTCGCGGCACCCTCACTGACCGATGGAAAGTTTGAACGTTTTTGAAACTGACTTTTTAAAACCATGGTATCCCTTGAAACCGGTAACTGGCCCATGCCTCATAGAGGCGTTACAAAAACATGGTTGCTAATTAGACAAACATCGAGTCTCATTTATCAGGCTGAATTGGTTCAGTAAAGCCTGACATCGGCGGCATGTGGCATCTCCAAAATGTGACAAGCAGCCAGCATCACTTGTCAAAGAGCCCGTATCTCCCCAAAGGACCCGAATTGGCTTCAGCATCTTATGACTAGCAACAAGCTATGAGGTTGAAGTTTGGTCAAATTAATTGTTGACTCGATGATGACAGAGCCGACATGAATTGACATTTGAATGTTCCATATCCTACGGTAGACTGTGGTTACTCGCTGTAGATAGCTTATTTTGACAGACACCAGTAAAGGGCACAGGTGTAATTTACAGTGTTTTGATTTATGGCTGTTTTAATCGGCCCTAAAATAACCCAATATCTCCATACGATATCGTTTGGAATGTGTTGTTGGTCTAACATCAGACACGTCTGTCTTTCATGTCTGGCAAAATAAATGTATCCATTTCTGTAACAACTGCCTCCATTCCCCTCTTCTCTGTCCTCAGGTCCCCAATGACCGCAAGCCGAGGGCTACGGCTCAGCGGCTCCCCACCATCGGAGCGGTTTGTCACTGTCGTCGGAGCCCTGTGATTTCTCTCCCCGCTATTGCCCCCCCCCTCCCCCCTCCCCCCTCCCCCCCACAATTCCATCCTGTCTCTCCCCTCCCCCCTCCCCTTTCCCTTCCCCCCTCTTCCCCTTCCCCCCAAGTGTCGCTGTGCTGGACGTCATGAGCATAGTAATCGCTCTGGGAGTCAACACACCTGAAACGTCTTACACAGAAATGGCTGCTGGATCAGAGTAAGTTATCATTGGCGAATGAGTTATTATGACACCAGTATGTATATATGTCAATATTTTTCCTCCCAGCAACACCACAAACTAAAAACATTGCTCTCTACCTTTTAGGTATAATAAATAATACATTCACATAACACTCGGTCCATAACATTACAGGGATTTCAGTTTCCTGTCAGCTTTGTTATGAGTAACCTGGGCATTCTAAGGTTATCCCAAGAATTTCCTTTTTTTTTTTTTGTAGGTCGCGATTTGGTTTTACAACAATAGACATCATGCTGTATTGAGGAGTTCCTGGATTGTTTTGTCTCTATTTCACAGTCCCATCTTCCCATGTCTGTCATGAAACGTTCTGCTTCATATTCATAAAAATGTATCACACCTATTGAGGAATACGAACGGTCGAGATTTCAACCGAACACTTGAAAAATATTGGTTCTTCTTTTGAAGATCTTTTCTTCATTGGAGATCCTGGAGGGAAAGGGAAAGGTTTTTCACTGTTGGAACCTATCTGTGCAAAGCAGAGGGAGTTGCATAACAAAAGTGACACCCACATTCTGGTTGCTAAATTCTTGCTCAGCCTTCTGGAAGCAATTTCTGGGTTTTGGTTCCTTCTAGTGGCGAATCGTGTCCAGGTACATCTCAATCAATTCGAATCGTGTCAAAAGCTTAAAGCTGTGGTTCCCAGCCTTTTTTTGTGTCGTGTACCCCTGGAACAATTTTGTCATACCGCGAGTACCCCTTCACTCGTGCGTGTTGGTGATTCTCCAAGAGTACAACGGAGCACAACTGATTATTGAACACAAATAGTTTTATTTGATCTCCTGAATTTGAACAGTTAATTCTCAAGCATTGTCCTTGTTTCAACTCAAATAAAAAAAAAAAAATAAAAATGTCACTTTGTAAATAAGTCATAAATAGAATAAATGTGAGCGCTAAATAGATGATGAACCTCCTTTTATGATGCATAAATCTTATAATATAACTCCCACCAAGTGTTTTATGAACCCCCTCCTGAATCCAGACCAACTGGGTGGATTTAAGGACATTTGAAACAATTGCTGATAGTTGCATCAGCAAAGCTGCTTTCGAACTGTCCCAGAAGGCAACACCTTACGATAGATGGGTAGAGCTACAGTGCCAACAGAAAGTATTGTCACCCCCTTCACTTTTCGCCACATTTTGCTACGTTACAGACTTATTCTAAAGCTGATTAGAGTATAGTTCAAAAAAAAAAAAAAAATACCCCATAATGACAAAGTAAAAACATATTTTCAGACAGTTCTGCAGATTGATTGAAAATGTAAACATTTCAACATAATAGGTACCTAAGTATTCAGACTCTTGGCTTAATATTTGGTTGAAGCACCTTTTGGCAGCAATCGCAGCCTCAAGTCTTCTCTGGTATGTCGCTACGACCTTGGCACACCTGTTTTGGGGCATCCCCCCCGCCCCCCCCCCCCCCATTCTTCTCTGCAGATCCTCCCAAGGTCAGTCAGGTCGGATGGGACAGCCATTTGTGGGTCTTTCCAGAGATGCTCGATTTGATTCAAGTCCAGGCTCTGGCTGGGCCTCTCAAGGAAATTCACAGGCTGCTCCCGAAGCCACTCCTTTGTTACGTTGGCCGTGTGCTTTGGGTCATTGTCGTGTTGGAAGATGAAACAACGCCCGAGGCGCCGAGTTCCAGAGCACTCTGGAGCACGTTTTCTCGAAGAATTTCTCTGTATTTGGCGGCTGTCATCTTACCCTCTATGCGGACCGGTCGCTCAGTTCCTGCAGCAGAAAAACAGCCCCACAGCATGATGCTCTCACCGCTACGCTACACAGTAGTGACGGTGTTAGCCAGGTGATGAGGAGTGCCTCGTCTTCTTCAATTCAGGCCAAAAAGTTTGTTTGTGCAGGTCTGAGAATCCTTAAGGTGTCTTTTGGCAAACTCCAAGCGGGCTGCCACGTGCCCTTTCGTGAGACGTGGCTTCCGTCTGGCCACTCTAGCATAAAGGCGGAGGTGGAGTGCGTCAGCTAGGGTTGACCTTCTGGACGGTTCTCCTATCGCCGCAAGGGATCACTGGAGCTCCGCCTTAGTGACCACAGGGTTCTTGTTCACCTCTCGGACCGAGACCCTTCCTCCCCGGTTACTCAGCTGTGTCGGACGGCCAGATCTAGGAAGGATCCCGGTGGTTCCATTTCCGAATAATCGAGACCACAGTGCTTTTCGGGCCCTTCAGTGCTGCAGAAATTCTTTTGTATCCTTCCCCCTGATTTGTGCCTTGACACAATCGAGTCTCGGAGGTCTGCAGACAATTCCTTAGACTTCATTGCTTGGTTTCTGCTCTGATATGCACTTCCAACTATGAGACCTTATATAGACAGGTGTGTGTGCCATTCCCAATGATGTTCAGTCAACTGAATTTACCACAGGTGGACCCGATTCGAGTTGTAGAAGCATCTCAAGGATGATCAGTGGAAATCAGATGCACCTGAGCTTAGGTTTGTGTCATAGCAAAGGATGTGAATATTTATGTACTCATTATGTTTGAATGTTTGCATCTTTTTTTAAATTTACACAACTGTCTCAAAATATGTTTTGACTTTGTCGCCATGGGATATTTGACGTACATATTTTTATTTGAAAGAAAACTACACTCAAATCAACAGTCTGTCTGTCTACAATATAGGCCCATTTAGTGAGTTCAATTCAAAAAGCGAAACTCATCGAGATGCACAACACAGAGTGAAATATTTCACAATTTAGTCAATTATACTGCATGGTGTTTGTACTTTACAGCAAACGAAAACCTAAACTTCACCATCTCTAGAAACTAGAATATCACGTGACAACCAAGAAACATTGACAATTATTTTGAATGCAGTAATTAGGCAGGAACTTTTCCTCTGGAAATGATATTCCCAAGTGTTTAATGAATCCATAGAATGTATGAGTACTGAAATAGATGAACGCTTAACCTACCAGATTCTAATTTATTGAAATGTACCGGTATATCGAAAGGCATGATGTTATATACAGTGTTCGTCATGCCTTGTATTCATGCAGGTTTGTCCTCACAGTACATTTTTTTTCAATTTTTTTTTTTTTTTTTATTTCAGCCCGGAGTCCGTTGAAGCAAGCCCTGCCGTAAATGCGAAAAACTTCAACAACCACAGTTGTGGAAGTGCACAAAGTCATGGGTATCGGGGCCTACCATATGCTGTGAGTACAAATTCACATTTCCTTATTCTATTAAAATTCAGGGAAATACACAATTTGAACGTATGCACGCGCGTTTGTACAGTACGGCACAAACAGTAAGTACACCCCTCCCATTTTTCCCAAATATCTTTTTGTGGGCGAAAATTCAACTTTGCTGCAATGTAGTCCAAGTAATCAGTCAAGTCAAAGTCAAAAGTACTCCTCCAAATAATTCCTTGAGTTAAGAGTCAGTATTCAGTGGGGGGGGGGGAAAAACAAGTAAAAGCACTGACTAAACTGGTGAGGAACTTTCCGATGTATCCATCCATCCGTTTTCCATACCGCTTCTCGTCACGAGGACGCGTCGGCGAGTGCTGGAGCCGATCCCAGCTATCTCCGGGCGAGAGGCGGGGTACGCCCCGAACCGGTCGCCAGCCCATCGCAGGGCACACCCAAAACAAACAACCATTCGCACTCGCATTCACACCTACGGGCAATTTACAGCCATTATTCAATGAACAAAGTGAAGAACATTTCATATTTGGCGGCATAACCCTTACTTGCAATAACTGCGTCAAGCCTGCGACGACTTTGACTTGACACATTTGAAACGAGCAATAATGTCAAGGGTGTATGTGGTATCATAACTGGGGAATGATCATGTTTATCATAAGGTGTCTTCATTAACCCATAGTAGGCAGTTTATTTTGGATCTTGTACCTCCAAAAATACTCAGGACTTCAAACTTAGTGCTCTGTTATAGTTTTCTACATTCGTTGCACTGTTGAATGAAAATTGTTGTATTTTTCTCAAATTATTTTACTTGCTTTATTTACTTAGTATGACAATACCATACATATATATCACATTATTGACTGTGAGGAGTGTTGTTAACCAAAACTGGCTTTAAAAGTTAAAAAAAAAAACAAAAAAAAAAACATTAAAAATGTTTTGATAATATTCGAGATTGAACGATATAAAAAAAAGAAAAATTCATCGTGATTTTTTTTTATTCTTGCCAGATCGCCCAGCCCTACTCTCAGGCATATATTCGTCAAACTCTGTGAAAAACGAGTTTTATGAACAATATTCCATCGTGACTACTTCTACTTTCAAGTGTGTATCTCATTATCTGCACCACACTGCCCTTAGCGGTTAACAGCAGCAACAGCGATCCCTACGTCATTCCTAACTCCACCACGACATTGTCAGTAAAACTAAACCCAAGAAGTTCCAAAGTTCCACTTTTATTCATTGCTTATTTATCAACTATTTAGTAAATCAAGGGCTTGTACTTTATATTGCAGCAAAGTGTCATTTCCCCCCCCCCCCCCCCCCCCCCATGTTGTCCCATGAAAAGATGTAATACAATATTTGTAGCGTGTACTCACTTTTGTGACATACCGTGTTCTCCATTTGGAATGCATTTTAAAAATCGAATTAAACAGCAGAAGAAAAAGTTAACATCTTCACAAACCAGGGTTGCGATGAACAAACAACATCCAAAGCTTTTTCCTCCACAATTTTTACTTTGCGTGTGCTTTGTTTCATTCTTTACGTCACATTTGTCGAATTCTGCTACGGCCTTTGCCCCCAATCTCCATAACACTTGTCCTTAATCATGTCAACAAAGGTGTCGTGAACGCCCCCAAACCAGGTGTTTTTTCATAACTCGAGAATGCCACCAATGTTCTCCAACTCAAACTTTTTCCAGAAGAAAACGTTTTCTGCTGATGAAAGTTGGCGTCATGATATAGATATCATTTGTGTACCTGTGGAACTATTGCTATGATAACTTAAAAAACCCCCAAAACAGCCCTGATGTGTGAAGACAATATACAGTCTAGTCAACCTCGAACCTTTGTAACCGCAATCTATTTCTGTTGTTAACAGCTGTACTGTTTCACATACTTGTTTTTTTTTTTTTGTTTTTTTTTTTGCCCTCATTTTCATTCGTCTCCATTTTTCCGTTTCCCTTTTTTTGCCTGAACACCCGTTGTTTGAAGAAGCAACAGTCTTCCGTTGTGTGTTGTCAGGATCACAACTATGGTGCGCCCCCTCCTCCCACTCCTCCCGCATCCCCGCTCTCTCAAACCATCATTCCTCGAATGGATCTCAATGGCGTGGTACGCAGTTCCTGCTACATCCAAACGGCAGAGGACAACTCGGCAGACAGCGATAGCTCCTCAGAGGAGGACGGAGCTATAGCCGGCTGGTGTCACTGCACTCTGATGCCAGATGGCTCGTTACTCATTAAATGTGACAACTGCAGGTGAGATTTGGAAAATGTGCTCCGTCTGTACGGGAGCGTGTATGTGAGTTGGGTCAGCAGGTTGCTTCAACTTTCCCCTCATTTGCCATGAACGTTGGACAAACAAATGGGAACTGAGATGCATCTTCAAAGTCCATAATATGGGAGTTCACAGAAAACGTCATGAGGATAAAGTACAGAGGCTACACCAGAAGACGCAAACCGCCCATTCGAAGACCGTTAAGAAAGCCAGGGTAGAATTCACTCCAAAAAAATAAGCAGACAAGCCGAAACAGTTCTGGAAGTTTATCGGACTGGTCAAAGATGAACCAGAAAAAAACGGATTCGGAGATCCTTCATCGTGCTTCTTCACCATGACCTCAAATACGTTGAAAAAACAACACAGGAGTTCATTAATAAGGTCGAGAAGGTGGGAAGGCTTTAGACTGGTGAAAAGTGTCACGAAAGAACAACTAAATCATCAGTCTCATCCACTTTGATCTATTTGAACTCCATCTTTTCCGATACTTTGGCTCAGCTGAAAACCAGGCGTTTCGTATAATGTTTATAGAAGATATTATATATATATACAAGTTGCGTATCAGTAATTACCTGCTGAAATATTGATCTCCTTTCGCATATTCATTTTTACATTTAAAAACATTTTTTGTTTTGTTTTTTATGTCAAACCCACCTACCGCAAAAATACAATGGGGCAAAAAAAGAACCATCTCGACGATGAGCAGACGAAACGGACAGCACCCGAGTTCAATATACGCGTGCCACGGCAAAGGGTCTGAATACTTTTGGCTGTGTTATGTTTCAGTTAGTTCTTTTTTGAATACATCTGCACAAATGTCAACAATTCCTTTTTTTGGTTTTTGTTTTTTTTTCTGTCAATATGGGGTGCCCTGTGTACATTAATGAGGAAAGAAAGTGAACTGAAATGATTTTGGCAAATGGCTGCTGTATAACAAAGAGTAGGAAAATAAAAAGAAAATGTATTTAATATATATATATATATATATATATACATCATTCAAATGCATTAAGATGCACCTGCAATATCTATATCTATCTGTAATGCTGTTCTGGCTGTCGTCTTGTTGCAGAGGACTTGATGGGAGGAAAGGAACAGATGGGCAGCACAGGAAAAATGAAAACGTCTCAGGTATTTGCCTTTGTTTCTTCAACCACCTCAGTTCAGTTTCTGGATCTGTTACGAAGACCATAAAAACAAAACAACAACAACCAAACAATACACTTGTGCTGTCATGGTAGCTGGAGAAAGCAGTGCCACAGAGAGTGGTGATGAGGAGGTGTCGCCTTCCACGATCTCTTACACTGCCACCCAGCATACGCCCACCAGCATCAAACTCACTGTCAACAGAGTCAAGAGAAGTAAATCGAAAAAGAGGAAAAAGAGCACGGAAAAAGCCAGTGGAACACCAAAGGGCAAGAAAGTCAAAGTATGCCAAACTACGTCACGTTCGTGTTCGCGCCGTTTCTTTCCGAACGAGTATATACTTTGAATTGAAAGCATGAAATGGATTCTTTCAGGCTTTTCGAGAGGGTTCTCGAAAGTCGATGAGGATGAAGGTACGGATGACGTACAAGTACGAAGGAAGTGCGGTTTGGGTTTGTGCCACCGTGACCTCCGCGCGTCTTTTTTCTTTGTCAAGAACTCGACGACAGACGCCAGCGTGCCGGACGAGAACACGGCAGAGGGATGGGAGAATAGAATCCGCCAGTGGACCGACCAATACGAGGAGGCTTTAGCCAACCAGTACAGCGCTGACATCCAAACGCTGCTCCAGCTTCACCGCACTGCCGGCACCGCTGTTGGCGACACAGAAAGCGGACCGACGAGCCTCCCGTCGACTGCGCAGACCTCCGCCGACGCCGTGGACACTATCAACCGCACCGAGCTGGCCTGTAACAACACCGTGCTCAGCTCGCAGATGCAGGTTGGCCCAAAAATCATATTCAGTAATAATACCTAACGGTGTATCGATTCACTCGGAAAACAACTGCGAACAGCACTGTCGATGCGATCGTTTGACCTATCGACTTGCGGCATTTAGCATGCTCGTGTATACTATATAATACGTGCACCTTTTTCTTCCGTGTGTAGCTGCAGTTGGGGCGCGTAACGCGTGTTCAGAAGCACAGGAAGATCCTTCGTGCCGCCAAGAACCTCGATCCTGACATTCTGATTATTGAGTATCGGGGGAAGGTCATGCTCAAGCAACAGTTTGAGGTCAACGGGCACTTCTTTAAAAAGTAAGTGCGAGTATGTATCGTACCTCACAGAGGTGAGTACGCCTCACATCGGAAGAACCCTCGTGCGTCTTCTTGGGAAACAGGAGTGTATAAAAAGCGTTTTCCTTTGTTGTCCTGCATTCCTGCTGCAAAACTGCAACGCTATTGACTATCGTTTCGTGCATGATTAGATGAGAGACATGTCAGTTTATTAAAAAAAACAAAATGATTGTGATGCCATTTAGTGTGTGTGTGTGTGTGTGTGTGTAAGTGATGGGAACCATATTCGACGCTTGGCAAGAAATCTTATTCCCTGCTTAGTACAAAATTGGAGTCCCAAAAACATGACCATTTGGCGAAATTGCACAATGACGGGGATTGTAAGTGTAATTACTTTTGGGTGAAAGTTGTATCTCGCGCGACACAGTTGATGAAGTTTTCCCATCTTTTAGGCCCTACCCTTTTGTGCTGTTTTACTCCAAGTTTAATGATGTTGAGATATGTGTGGATGCAAGGACCTTTGGAAATGATGCCCGCTTCATTAGAAGGTCCTGCACGCCCAATGCTGAGGTCAGTTAATCATTGAATTTATTCTCACCCTCATAGGTGGCCATCTTGCTTGCCTTCTATTGAGTTCATGAGTCATGTATCTACTCCTTTCTCAGGTGCGACATATGATCGCTGAGGGTATGGTGCATCTGTGTATCTATGCCATCAGTCAAATCCCAAAAGATGCTGAGGTCACTATTGGATTTGATTATGAGTTCAACAGCTGGTCAGTACTGTTTCCCGCCACACAATATACTTTCCACCCTCATTGAATTGATAGGTTTTGTCTTTCTCTGACATTTTACCGCTCAACCCATTTCTTGACGGATCGATGCTTGCCTTTCCACTGGGTTGTTTACTGCCTTTTATTGGCATGTTCTCCAGTTGATATTAGCTTTCTGTTCTCCTAACGATCCATCAGTAATTACAAAGTGGACTGCGCTTGCCATAAGGGAAACCAGAATTGCCCTGTGCAGAAACACAACACGAGCCCCAAGGAGAGCTTGCCGAATTCCCCCGCTGTACCGTCTCCCTCACCTTTGGTTGGGGCCGAGACACGGCAGAGAAAGGCCCGTAGAAGAGAGCTAGAAGTTTGTCCAGATAGCAACCAGGCTATTCAGCACCAAGAGTCGAAAGAGCTGCAGGGAAACAGTGATGCAGAGGTATGTGGCTGATAAGAGATTTCTATATATATATATATATATATATATATATAGAAATATTTGGTGAACATGAAGGCTAAACAATCAAGAATTTTACTTCCGCCACAAGCATTACACTCCATCACATCGTGCATGTCCCCAAAACTTCAGTTATACAGACAGATCCGTAAATATTGGAACGGCGACAGAATTCCCATCTTTTTGGCTCACGACATCACGACCATGGATTTGAGATGAAACAAACTGGATGTGCTTCAACCGCAGACTTTTAACTTGAATTGGAGGGTATTTACATCCAAATCAGGTCTGTAGGTATGCCTTCCACTTTGTGATGGCACAAAATAACAATCATGAATCGAACTTTGACTTTTCAACTTGATTGCAAATCCTTTGCCGTCAATTAGAGCCTGATGTGTGGAACGCATAGACAGAAGGCTGGATTTCATCCCTGGTGATGCTCCGCCAATCCTCCGCCGCGACTGTCAGTTCAGCGCCTTCTTTTTCTTGCGGCATTTTCCCTTCAGTTTTGTCTTCAGTGAGTGAAATTGCATGCTTCGTCGGATATTCAGGACAGGTGATTGTCTTGGCCGTTGCATCACGTTCCACTTCTGTGCCCTAAAAAACAAAAATCCTTTGGTTGCTTCCGCAGTATGCTTCAGGTCATTTTCTCTCTGCGGCATTTGGCTGAATAGGAGCAGATTCACCATTCCTCCTGCCGTTTTTGTCAGCACATTATCAATAAATACAAATTGTGATTTATGATTGTTAATTTGTCCAATTACCTTTGGTCCATTTAAAAAGGAGGCGTATGTACACAAACTGTTGTAAAATGGTACACCGTTCAACAGATGTGGATGTAAATACCTTCGAATTAAAGCTGGATGTCTGCAGTTAAAGCACATCTTGTTTTTTGTTTTTTTCCCCCTCCCCATTTCAAACCCACGGTGGTGGTGTTTACACCCAAAAAGAGGAGAATTGTGTTCCTCTCCCAATATTTACGGACCTGACTTCATGTTCGAACTCATTCATTCACCTTCCGTTCCGCTTGCCCTCACAATGGTCCCGGGCCCATCCCAGCAATCTTCGGGCGAGAGGCGGGGTACACCCCGAACTGGTCGCCGGCCAATCGCAGGGCACATAGAAACAAACAACCGTTCGCACCTACGGGCGATTTTAGAGTCTTCGGTCAACCTAGCGTGCATGTTTTTGGGGTGTGGGAGGAAACCGGAGTGCCCGGAGAAAAGCCACGCAGGCACGGGGAGAACATGCAAACTCCACACGGGCGGGGCCGGGATTTGAACCCCGGTCCTCAGAACTGTGAGGCAGACGCTCGAACCGGTCGCCTCACCGTGCCCTTATGCTCTAACTGTTGCCCCAAAATAACCTTGCCTGTGTGTCACCTATTAAGATTAATTCCGGATCTGCCATATGTCTTTTGATATTAGGGACCGCTGGATGAGATGAAGCTCGAAGAGGCTGAGGAAGGAGAGGTGGATGAAAATGGGATTGTCATCTCCAATAAAGTAGGATATTACTTTGTTTCTGTTGAAAAGTTATTCATGCCGTGTTTGTCTTTCCACTGAAAACACATTCCACGAATTTAGTTCAACTTTGTCTGTGATTTCAGATATTAAACAGTCTGGAAAGGAGGCGGAGAAAGACAGGAGGAGATATAAAAGAGGATAGTGTCGAAATCGAAGAGGGCACAAGAACGACCCCCATTGCCCATAACGTAGGGGTAGGCGTGAGCACACGACGTGCTAGCTATGTCACGGTCAGTACTGGTATTAAAAACATCTTAGATTTTCTCTCTTTGAATACCCCATATTTAATAGTGTTTGAATTTTCCATAGGAGGCACCATCTATTGAAGAAAAGACCTCATTACCAAATCTGCCTGCCCCACTTGCCCCTCCTAAACCCGTACGCTCTTCTAAGCCTCGTCCCAAGAGCCGAATGTCTCGGTACCGCTCCAGCTCATCCCAGCGTGCCAGGCGGCAGCGTCAAGCGCTTGCCCAGCAGGCTGCTGCTGCCGCCGCCGCCGCCGCCGCCGCCGCCGCCGTCGCCGCCGCCGCCGCCGCCGCGGCGGCTCCGTCCGCCGAGCAATAGTGCCGTTCTCGACGAGGAGGGTTCTCACGGCCCGTATGGTTCTGAGCTGGGCCACGGGGAGAGTGGGCTGGCCACTGGTCATCTCTTAGATGGAGATTCCCAGAGTCTTAACTGCATAAACAGAGGCAACTTGCGTTACCCCAAGACCAAGAAGGTTAGAGGACATTGGACTTTTAAGTTGTTTATTGTCATTCCCTGTGAAGCAACAGCACAACATAGAATTTGGCGCAATTGAATGTGTTCAGACCAGACTGCCTTTCAAAATGCATCTTTGATGATTTTTGCACAACAATAGTACACGTTTTGTAAGTTATCTGCATGAGCTCACGGTGAAAGATGAGATTGTCCGGTATAGGTTCTTGCTATAAGTTCCTCAACTCAGATTCTTCGAACCTAATCATTGTATCCCACTATGGATTTGCTCGTTGAGATTCAACTTCCTAGGGGGATTCTCCTCTCCAGAACACTCAAATAGACCTTACCAGGGTGGCTGAAGAGTGTCAGACCCCTGTAGTTGGAACCCACCCCAAAGTCCCCCTTCTTAAAAAGTGAGACCACCAACCCCAGTCTGTCAATCCAGAGGCACGGTCCCCAATGGTCACGCAATGTTTGCGGAGACGTGTCAACCTGGCCTACAACAGCCGGAGCCTTGAGGAACTCCGGGGGGGATCTAGTCCGCCCCTGGGGCACAAAGAGCATTTGTAGTTGATCAAATTCACGAAATTACCATTGGAAGCCACAGAAAATATGAGCGCTTACATTTCTCTGGTCCGCGTTATGTCACAGCTTCAAGCAACCACGTTATGCGGTGGTTCTAATCAAAGTGCGGGATCAGTTTACATCACATTTTGCAGAAAATGTACAGCGGTGTGAAAAAGTGGTTTTTGCTTTTGTTTTTGTTTTGTTTTTTTGCATGTTTGTCACACTTAAATGTCAATCGTCACACAAATGTAAATATTAGTCAGACTACACAAGTAAAGCCTCACTCGTGAACAAGACCCCGAGATACTTGAACTCCTCCACTTGGGGCAGGATCTCATCCCCGACCCGGAGAGGCCACGCCACCCTTTTCCGACCGATGACCACGGTCTCATATTTGGAGGTGCTGATTCTCATCTCAGCCGCTTCACACTCGGCCGCGAAACTGCTCCAGTGAGAGTTGGAGGTCCGTTGTGGTAAATTAAGGAGCTAAGCCGAAAGGCGAAGCTCTCAATGTACCGCTCGATCTACGTTCCTATGGTCACGAGCTGTGGGTCGAAAAGAACGAGATCCCGGATACAAGCGGCAGAAATGGGTTTCCTCCCCAGGGTGTCCGGGCTCTCCCTTAGAGAGAGGGTGAGAAGCTCGGTCATCCGGGAGGATCTCAGAGTAGAGCCGCTGCTCCTCCGCATCGACAGGAGCCAGACGAGGTGGCTGGGGCATCTGATTCGGATGGCTCCCGGACGCCTCCCCGGTGAGGTGTTCCGGGCACGTCCCACCGGGAGGAGACCCCGGGGACGACCCGGGACACGCCGGAGAGACGACGTCCTTCGGCTGGCCTGGGAACGCCTCGGGATCCCCCCGGAAGAGCTGGATGAAGTGGCTGGGGAGAGGGAAGTCTGGGCGTCCCCGCTAAAGCTACTGCCCCCGCGACCCGACCTCGGATAAGCGGTGGAAAATGGATGGATGGATGGATGCACAAGTAAACACAAATTACCGTTTTTAAATGCTATTTATTATTAAAACAAAATCCAAACCTACATGGCCCTGTGTGAAAAAGTGATACCCCCCATGTCCCCCGTTAAAACGTAACTGTGGTTTATCATACCTTAGTTCAATTTAGCTGGCCACACCGAGGCCTGATGATGCCACATTTGTTCTCAATTAAGAAATCACTTAAATAGGACCTGCCTGACAAAGTGAAGTAGACCAAGAGATCCGCCAAGGCTAGACATTATGCTGAGATCTAAAGAAATTCAGGAACAAATGAGAAATAAAGTAATTGAGATCTATCAGTGTGGAAAAGGTTCTAAAGCCATTTCTAAAGCATTGGGACTCTAGCGAACCACAGTGAGAGCCGTTATCCAAAATTACCCCAAGAGCGCAGCGACGACTCATCCAAGAGGTCACAAAAGACCCCACAACAACATCCAAAGAACTGCAGGCCTCACTTGCCTCAGTTCAGGTCAGTGTTCATGATTCCACCATAAGAAAGAGAACAGGCAAAAATGGCCTGCATGGCAGAGTTGCAAGAGGAAAACCACTGCTGAGCAAAAAGAACATGAAGGCTCGTCCCAATTTTGCCAGAAGACATCTTGATGATCCCTGAGACCTTTGGGGAAATACTCCGTGGTCTGACGAGACAAGTTGAACTTTTTGGAATGTGCGTGTTCCATTAAATCTGGCGTAAAAGTAACACCACACTTCAGAAAAACAACACCATATCAACAGTAAAATATGGTGGAGGTAGTGTGATGGTCTGGGGCTGTTTTTGCTGCTTCGGGCCCTGGAAGACTTGCAGTGATAAATGGAACCATGAATTCTGTCTACAAAAATATCCTGAAGGCGACTGTCCTGCCTTCTGTTCGTGACCTCAAGCTGAAACGAGCTTGGGTTCTGCAGCAGGACAATGATCCAAAACACACCAGCAAGTCCTCCTCCGAATGGCTGAAAACAAACAAAATGAACACTTTGGAGTGCCCGAGTCCATCTGACCTAAACTGACCTGAATCCTATTGAGATGCTGTGGCATGACCTTAAAAAGGCGGTCCATGCTCAAAAACCCTCCAATTTGGGCGAATTACAACCATTATGCAAAGATGAGTGCAGCAAACTATAGTTAGATAATCATCGGGAATTGAAATAAATATCTTACTCGCCTTTGCTTTTGACGGTCGTTTTCAACTGTACATTTTGGGAAAGGTTTGGGTTTTGTAGCATGTGTATTTCTTCGATACGAAAACTTTGAAGCCGTGGATAAACTAGGAACTGCGAGCGGTTTGATGAGTGTTGCACAAGAAAACGTACTCGTGCAAACGGCTCATTGAGTGACAACTGCCAACAGCCCGCCAGCGGGGGATACACACATACTATAATTTCTCGTGTAAAATGCGCATCCCCCCCAAAATTGTCAAAAGTCAATAGTGCGCATTATACATAGGTATTGGAGAAAATGGGGGGAAAAACGTTTTTATTTTTATTTTATAAATGTATGCCGCCATCTAGTGGTTATGAAAAAGCTGTGCACTCCAATATGCTACCACCACCTAGAGGTTATGAGGAGAGTGTACACTTTCATTCTAATATGCCATCGCCACCTAGAGATTATGAAAAAGGTGACGCCTACGCTTTCATTCCAATATGATGGGTATGTATGACTGCATATATGTGCAGTTGTACTCATAAGTTTGCATACCCTGGCAGAATTTGTGAACTATTGTTTTTTTTTAAATACGACTGATGACTGAACAACCATCATTAATTTCTTTATGGTTATGTTTTGTTAAATGATAATGCTTTTCTGAAATGCTTGACCGTTTCATTTGAATCCCTTTAAAATAAAATTGTTTCGCTTGGCCCTTCATGTTTTCTTTAAAGAATTGTACCCATCTTATAAATTCTGCCTGGGTAATCAAACATATGAGCACAACTGTTTTTTCTCATTTACTAAATCATAAGTAGGGCTGTGAATTTCAAAATAAGAGCAAGTAAAAAGAAAGTATGTGTTCAAATAAAGTGCTTAACGTCAGAATAATTCTTTGGGGGGGCGGGGGGGGGAAACCTAACAAAATACAGATACTTCATGTTTTGATCATATGGGTAGAAGCAAAATCATTTATTGTAAACATGCATTATACATAGAAGGGTTTTCCAAAATTTTGAGGTCAACTTTGGGCTTGCGTATTATACATGGGTGTGCGTTATACACGGGAAATTGCGGTACGTACACCTAAAGCACATACTTCATCAAATCAGATTTGATTCGACATATGGACATCTGTATGTTTGCATGTGGTATTTGTTATGGACCATCCATGACAAGCATAAACACCCCAATAACAAAGCAAATTTCTCCATGGCAACTACTTCTCGCATCAGCCGCTCACTGTTAATTAGTGATTGATTGCTCCATTTGAACCGCAGTTTTTTTTTTTTTTTCACCCAATCGCTTTTAAGTACACCTATATTGTATGTGCAATACACATTTATACTTACTGGTCGTCATTAATATGTGGCATACGCATTTCTCCTTACCGGTGATGATTAATATGCGGCTCTGGTTTCAGTACCTGGTGACCGAGTGGTTGAATGAAAAGATTCCCGGAGTGGAGAAGATCCAACAAGAACCGCCGATTGAGCGGCCACTGCGGATAACCTCTGATCCGACAGTGCTGGCCACCACCCTCAACATGTTGCCAGGCCTCTCACACTCATCTGTTATCTGCACCACACCCAGACACTATGTTCGCTTCGGATCGCCTTTTAATCCAGAGAGACGCCGGCCCCGTCCACTCCAGATGGACGGAACTTATGGCTGCTTTAAAAAGGTGACTGATGTATTCTTGACTTACTGAGGGGTGTTAAATGTTGACTCAGCTTGTAAAAGTCTCAATGGCATATACATCTGTTACATTTGGTTTTCTGTTTATACTGTACAGACGTTTCCCTTTATCGTCGTCAATATCATTTTTGACACGTTGTATCTTGTTGCAGAGATGGATAAAGCAGGTGGAGGATGAGAGCTGTTCAACCAGTGTGGCGGATGGCACAGAGTCCACCTCCTCCCAGCAAAGCACCAGCAGCAGATCCACTCCCAATCCCTTGTCCAGTGGTATACGTTTACATTCCTCAATTTTGAATTCTTCACACAACATTGGAACCGTTCTGTGCCGTTTTCAAATTGTGTTTTTGAGACTGAATGGCCTACTCAATAGTTTGCCTGTCCTGTGCTTTTTCCATGATAGAATTGAATACACCCTTCAAGAAGCGCCATGCCAAGTATATGACAGAGACGATACCAATGTCCTCCGACCATCTGCTTCGCCCACTGTCACCCATCACGCCACCCGTTCCTGGGAACCCCCTACTTTCACTGCTTCACACCCCCTCCAGCTCCTTGCTATCAAATGGCCTCGCATACTCACCAATGCCCTCACAGCCGGTCAGCCGCTGCAACACGCCACTGCAATTTGAAGTAAGAGGACACACAGAAACATAGGAAATAGCAGCATAACAGTTTATAGCAACAAATAAGGATCAGATATTTTTAAACCCAATGCTGGCGGGATGTAGAAAAACATGCTAGCTGAAGTGACCTATTGCGTAGTGCTTGGTGGAAATAAGGCTTTATACACTCACATCATATAATTATAATCTTCTATGCTTATCACTTGTATGGTTAGGTTGTATAAGATTTGGGTTTTACGTTTGACACTGGCAAGCTTTTCAAAGCCACCTGTGTTTTTTTTTTTAGAATATATCATCCCCCGAGGCATCACCTGTTCGCCGGCCGGAGTCCATCTCTCCTGAGGTATTTCCAATTTGAGTTTGAAATGATGATACGCCACAACATTATTTTACAAATTATTTTGTGTGTTTTTAATACTCCCCCCCCCCCCCCCCCCTCTTCCTGCCTGTCCCACTTCTCTGCTATCAGCCATGTCTTCAGACAGACTTCGACATCCCTCGTACCCAGTTCCCGGATCTTTCGCTGTCCAGCTTAGAGAGCCCCATGGCTGTGGCCTCAGATGACTTTTGCATTCCTGGGTCCTCTTTAACCAACGATTGCCAAGACCCGTCTGTTGGGATCAAATCCTTAAAGCCAGTGTCAAGTTCCACCTTAGAGCAAACCCTCCAAACTCGGGAACAGGCCTTCAGGACAGAGTTCAACCTCATATACACCTGCTCACCCCTCAATGCAAACTTGGGAAACACTGTGGCCACTGACCAACGCCTCTCTCGATCAGATGGGGGGTTCTCTCCTGCAGAGTCTTTACATAATTCTTTGACTGGCCAGGGGCTGTTTGGGGACGTAGGGCCTGGGTGTATGTCACCATACAGTGATCTTCATTATGGTGGCGGCTACCCAGAGAGTAGCACATCTCCTCACACCAACAACCCACCACAAAAAAAGAAGGCAAGTACACAACATTCTTCTGGCTGATGCATTTTCCCCTCAGTTTTTAAGTCAAATGGGTTTTGTAAGGTGGCCGAACCCACGGACAATAGGCTTTTAAAAAAAAAAAAAAAAAAAGATTTTTGCATAAATTTAACAATTTAAGACACTGTAGCTTTTACCCTTCCTCTCTCTCACCTACCCCTCTTCTTCTTCAGTTTCTCCTTCCCCCTTGCTGCTCTTTGATACTTTTTGCCAAGTCTTTCTTCCACTTTTCTTCCAAGGCAGAGGGCCAACCAGCATACCATTAGTCTGCTGACAGGGAAGCCAGATTACCAGGCTATAGCTGTAAGAAGTGAATACAAGGCAGTACAAAATATGGTGAATATTCTCCCTACAACTACATCTCTAGAAGTGTGCATGTAAATATATGTATATTTTTTTGGTCCATCTGCATAAAGCACGCACCCCATGTTCAAACAACATGACTTTTGTCAAAACTTACATTGAGTTCTGACTCTAAAACTTTTCCTTTTAGTTCTGACATGAGATGGCTGCGTACATAATCATTTTCAGAGCTCCGGGAGCCCCATTTTTCCAACTGATCAGATTTGATAAGGTCACACGTTAAAAATCTGTACGTTTCCTTGTCAGCAATCTGACAGACCACTCATCCTGCAACTTCAAAAACCCTGTGAAGTGAAAAAAAGTATTGTAAATATTTGACACACCACAGAGAAGTGTTGTTAACAAGCCTGCCAAATTTGAATGAATTAAAAAAAAAAAAAAATGGACAAGTATATAAAATGAAATCTCCAAAATCGTGAAAAAACCCCACTCCTCTTGGCTGTTGTACATGTGTCCACTGTGTGCTGAAATTACGCCGCACTCGAACTTCACCTATCGATCAAATACGTTTGTTCGGTATTTGCTCAAATGTCTGTTGTGTGAGCTACAGGCTGTGTGCCGTCGTGTTTGATGAACAGTGAACTTTCCCTGAAGTGTCTCTCATGTGGTGACTCGGGTTCGGGATCGATAAAGCTGCATCGGTAGCAGACTACGTTATCGATACAAAATCCCCCAGGAATCCTTAGATACATCGGCTGTGGACCGGATATCGTGAGGCTCGGAATCGGTCGGCTGAGGCTTTATGGTTTTCACCTCGTAAAACAAGCTGTCTCGGGCTGTGCTCGGCAGGTATCGTTGTGTTTACAGCCAAACGTAGCGATGGTCGGTACTAGCTACATTTCTCCGTAGCGTCACGATTTCAACATCAAATAGCTTTTCAGTAGTTAAGCTACTTTCGTGGTCACAGCGATAGCAAAGTAGAATTCCTCCAGGAGTCGTAAACATTGAATGCAACGTCACGTTACGTACCTTCTCTCATGTCCGCCGTCGACGCTGGGGCCGGCGGCGCAACGTGCACCGCAGATTGTAAACATGCAGACAATATGGCAAAGGTAGGTACATCTCGACAATTTCCACGGGCTACAACACAGCAAAATAATGCTTCTTCTCGAGTCCTTGCGTTCCACTTACACCTTCCAGTGTTGGTACTGTGCGACCCGAAGAAAAAAACACCCAGGTATGTCCTGAAGCTGAGACAACAATTGCCAGTTAAACTAAGCTAGTCATCGCGATTTCCAGTTCAAAAAGCCAGTCAAGTCACCACTCGGCAAGCAAAAAAAAAAAAAAAAAAAAAAAAAACAGTGCCTGTGTGTAGTGGCGGTCCTAGGTTGAATGGCACGGTGTGTAAATGTCGACAACATAGATAAATGGCAGCCACAATGGCCACTGGCTGAAGGGCTGTGTTGCCTTCCCAAAAGCGGCTTGTTTAAAAGCGAAGGAATAGACGCTGACTCCGGATTGAATTCACTGGAAGACTCATTCATATTGGATAACATTTACAAAGAAAACTGAGCTTTCAAAGTCATTCGGACTGCTGCTGACTTAGGGTATGGGGGATCTAGCGTAGCGAGCTAGCCCAGGAGTCCGCAGCTAAGTTGTCCATCCATCCGATCAGTTGACAGCGCCGACCCTCTCGTCACCCGAGTGTCCAAGACATGCGGCCCCATAAGTCCGATTGACACGACCGCAAAGTCGATCATCGAACGGCGACCTACGGTGTCCTGGTGCCAAGTGCGCGTGTGGGCACCCTTATGCTTGAACATGGTGTTCGTTATGGACAATCCGTGATGAGCACAGAAGTCCAATAACAGAACACCGCTCGGAGTCCCCGGCGGGAGCGCTCTCCAGCACCTCCTCCAAGGACTCCAAAAAGGGTGGGCACTCTGAACTGCTGTTTGGCGCATAGGCACAAACAACAGTCCTTAAAATCCATCCAGTTACTTTGGATTCAGGAGTGGGTTCATATAGCACTCGGTAATGTTATAAGAGTTATGAATAACAAAGGCAGGTTTTATTATTTATTTTGCCTTCATATTTGTTTTATTTGATATTACTTATTTTCAAGATGACTTTTTGATATGTTTAATTTGCATTAAAAAGAAGACAATGCCTGAGAATTAAATGTTCAAAGTAAGGGAATAAAATGAGGTGATTTGTCTTCAATAATCAGTTGTGTTAAGTTCTACTTTTGGAAAATCATCACGTATGAGTGAGGAGGGGGTACTCTTGGTATGACAAAATTGTTCGAGGGTACACACAAGACAAAAAAGGTGGTGAACCACTGCATTATAGGACCCTGCCGCTGGTCTAGTGAGCTCACTAGTCCAACAGCGAGTGAGCTTAATGAACTAACTTTCCCTGAAGTGTCTGTGTGGACACGCGCGGCACATGGAGCGAGGCTGTGGCGTATTCGACGGCCCCAACGGCGATCCGCTAGCCCGCTAGCGTCTTCAAGGAAGGTGCATTTTTTTTCTGGTTGTAGGCATAGCTTGATGGCCAACTGCATGCTACCGTGGTAGAAATGGGTCGTTATTACTCAGTAACCCGTCGATTAGTCACTGATGGAATGAAGGCACTCAGTGCTTATATCGTGGTTAGTATATTTTGGATGGATGGATGGATGGATAGTTACAACTTTGCACCGATGTTGCACACTGAGGACGACACAGTCATCAAAGGGGGTATTCTTGCTATCAATTGAGGTTTATCCTTCGCAAGTGGTTAGTGTTTCTAAGTTCTGAAGGAGAAGAATGTCCTAAAGTCATGTTTCTATTCGTGCCAGAATGAGTGTTTTGCTGGCCAGTTAATTTGATTCAACTCCCCCTGCCAGCAAACGTTGTCATTTAATCGCCAATGGAGACATTTGTTTTTCCCACATAGAGGCCCTTGGTATGAACATGGGATCGACAGTATATTCTGTTCTCACACAGCTGACAACCTGCCCAATTGAGAATGATCTCCTCATTATGACCTGTGTTACCAACCTTGTTCTGTGCTTCCTCTGTCCGTCATGCCAGCAGGGAATGCATTGAAATGAAAAAAGCTGTTTGAAGATATGACCAAAAAACAGTTGTACAGTACAGCAAACAGTAATCCCATGGCGCTGTTACTAGTGACGTGCGGTCAGGGTAGGCAAGTGAGGCAGAGCCGCACTTGCCCCCTGATGGTCTTTCCTTTCCACTGCATGTGAATAGTAAAAAAAAACCTTACGATTACATGAAATAGTTCTATGGTCCGTGTTTTACATTGATTTTTTTTTCAACCCGATAATTTCAATGATTTCATCATTAAAATCGGTGAATTTTCATATTTCCTGTTCAAATGCAGAGGAAGCGCCGTTACGAGTCACGTTGAGTCATTGCTCGCATGATGCTTCAAGAGACGACGCACACACGACTGGCACGCTGCATTTCCGCTGTACTGCAAAGCAGAGCGTTTCAGCTATTGAGAAGCATACAATTCAACAATACAACATACGAGTAAATCAAAGTTTGAACTGCAATATAAGGGCGGCTTCCTGTATCTGAAATTTATTTTTCAAAAGGCTAATTTAGCAGTGATGGCAAATCTAAAACCTGACGCAGGGAAATATTACAGATGACTTCCTGATGTCAAACAAATGTAATGATCTTTCTTATACTGTCAACGCAAAAGATCGTATTTGTTCTTATCGAAACACAGGCATCATCAAGCACAATAAGGCAAGTCTGAATTGACCACAGTGATGGTTAATGTTTGGTAGTTATTACTGCCATGAATTCCGGTTTTCTCATCTTTTCTAGATGTCACACACTTTTTCTGTAAATTGCCAGACCAAATGGTTTTGTATACTTCAGAATTCATTCTGCTGCTACCGTCATGGGTTACATCATCAATAAAGACGAGTCAGCCTGTTCCAGACGCAGCTATGAAAGCCCAAGCCATGACATCGCCTTCACCATGCCTCACATAGGAGCTTGTGTGTTTTGGATCCAAAGCAGATACTTTTTTTCTCCATACTTTTGGCTTTTACTATCGCTTTCTTTGAGATCGATCTTGGTCTCATCAGTCCATAAAACTTTGTTCCAAAACCTTTGTGGCTCATAGCTGTACTTCTTTTCAAAGTCCAATCTGGCCTTCCGATTCTTTTTGCTGATGACTGGTTTGCATCTTGTGATATGGCCTGTATATATATTTCTTCTCTCGAAGTCTTCTTCGAAAAGTGGGTTGTGATACCTTCACGCCTGCCCTGTGGAGGTTGGCAGTGTGATGTCACGGACTGTTGTCTTTGGGTGTTTCTTCACAGCTCTCACAATTCTGTCATCAACTGCTGTCGATACCCTTGGCCAACCTTTCGATGTCTCTTGCTCAGTACACCGGGAGTTGCTGTCTTTTTCAGGACATTACAACATTTTGTATTGGCTCTGCCCAATGTTTGTGCAATAGCGCTGATCGATTTTCCCTCTTCTCTCAGCTTCAAAATGGTTTGCTTTTCTCCCATAGACAACGCCCTGGTATTCATGTTTGCTTAACTGCAAATGCAGTTTTCACAGGCGAAACCCAAAGCCGAAAACAAGCACTAGCTAATGCTTAAGCAATCAATATAAAAGGCAACTGAGCAACTGCAAAAACCCATCAGTCACATTCCAATACTTTTGCTCACTTGAAAATTGGGTGGCTTCAAACAAAATGTGTCCTGATTTGTTTAACATATCTAGATGTAAATACCATGAAATAAAAGCTGGAATTCTGAACTTTTGTGTCTTCAGTATACAAAAAAAAAACAAAGGAATTGACCTTTCCGTTCCAATACTTTTCGAGGGAACTGTATGTCAAGAACATTACCGCAGGACAGTTATGGCAGTATATTATCGAATAGGATAAAAATAATTCTGCACACTGTTTAACTGCACAACATAATAATTACTCTGTAATTGTCATCGTTAATAAATGATGGCTTCAGTATTGATTTTAATGTATTTCTTCGGGTTTGGCTCTGTTGTAGGTGTTCATCACTTAACCCTTAGGTGGCAGCCATGCAATTAAACATGCCCAGTCTGCAAGAAATCAAGAAGAAGAAGATGAGCAGAAGAAGAAGAAACGTCATGGGAAACGAATACAATGCGATGATCTGTAAATACAGTGAATAAAGAAAGAAATCCAAGATTGATTCTTGAGAATGCCACACTGTGCAAACCCAACTATCTGGAACAGTTATCTGAGACGGCGCGGGCCGGCCCCTGGCAAACTATTTTGGTGATCGCTCGCGCAGTGATGCTAGCTAGTATCTGCTAATGCTAATGTGAACAAAACCCCATGAACACTTTCTATCTCGTCCGTGAATGACAAATAATATCTTATCCCATCCCCCCCCGTTCACAGAGCCAACACACAAACACAAGCGCTTCAACTGCCACCACGATCACTACGTTCTCCACGACATTTATGTTACAGAAGTGGCACGGAGTCGTGGTTCTCTTTAACGCGATACGTGTCGCACTCGATAGCGTGCTACATCTTCAGTAGATTTTATACGGATATGCTTGCCTTCGTCATTACATCTTTTATACACGTTTTGCAGACAATAATAGATGTGGCTTTTTTTGGGGGACTATTTATGGCCCGCTGGTCGCTAGCATCTTCTCCTCCATGTTGGCGGAAGTCTCACAGAGTAGCAAAAAGTATTGAAAATGAAATCGAGGATCCCGTTTTTCCTAATCGAGCATTCATAAAATATCGATCGAACTGAGCTTCTCAATATATCGCCCAGCACTTCTGCGTGGTCATCATTTCCCTGCCATATATCCCCTCATTGCTTTCTGTGCCCTATTACAACATTAAGACGATGACGGCTCTCATTTTCATTGAGTTGTTTTATATAATTTGTGTGTGCTTGAACCTTACGGGGCTGTCTTTTCAGTGCACCGTAATTTCTCGTGTATAATGCGAATTTCTTTCCCCCCCCCCCCCCAAAATGTCAAAAGTCAATGGTGCGCGTTATACATAGGGATTGGGCGGGGGTGGGGGAGAATCCCATTTTATAAATGTATGCCGCCATCTCGAGGTTATGAAAACCCTTTAGCCTACACTTTCATTCAAATGTGACGGGGTACATAATATATACAATTGTGCTCATAAGTTTACACATCCTGGCAGAATTTGTGAAATGTTTTCTTCTGAACAACAACTGTCATTAATTTCTTTATGGTTATGTTTTGTTTGATGATGATGCTTTTCTGAAATGCTTGACAGTTTCATTTGAAAAATTTTGAGATCAACTTTAGGGGTTCGTATTATACATGGGTGCGCCTTATACACGAGAAATCACGGTAGTTGCATCGTGACGATCCTTTCAAATTGCCGGATTTTTCATCAAACATTCATCACAGTACATTCAGACACCTGAGTGATCTACAGTTATGTCTTAGGAATGTTTTGAAATTCAAACTCAATTGTGTTGTGTTGTAATAAATACGAATAGTTCAAGGTACTGTTTCCAGAAGGTGCATGTCGTCCTTACTTCCGAAATCAACAGGCCAACACCAATTGTAATGACACATTTTCTGTAAAAGTGTGCTTGTTATCAGACGATATCACATAGCATTTCTCCCTCAGGTGTCCTTGTTGGAGTACCGTAAGAGGAAGCAAGTTAGCAGCCGTGACCCCGAGCCATCCAGCTGCAGTTCATCCATGGGTAGCACGCCTACTCGACCTGGCTCTCACCACATCCAGGAGACCCATCATCCCCTTTACTTGATGCATCCCCTCGCATCCCCGCACAACTGCACGCCTTCATCAGGACACAGTGGTTCCATCCCTCAGATCGAGGAGGTCAGTCCTCCAGACCACCAGGGCTCATCTGTGCAGGCGAGCCATCCAGATAGGAACACCCAGTGGTGAGAGCAACCAATTAGAATGTATTGAATCAACTTTGTATAACGTGTTTGATCATCTCTTTTGTCTCACATTAGGATGGTGCCCACCAGTGTCGAACGTCTCCGGGAAGGTCAAGGGGCACTGGAGCGAGTGCTGAGAAGCATGAAGATGGAGCAAATGCTCAAGAGGAGCAACAGTTCTACAGAGAGAGAATCTGGTATGAAGAGTTGAAAGTCAAAAATAGGATGTTAAACTGAGAAGGAAAACATTTGATTGATTGCCTAAAAAACATTCACTCACTCACACTTTGATAGAATGAGACATGCAGCATTTTCCACTTGTGTGAGTTGCAGTAAACAGTTTAATGCAAAGACATCTGTCTGTTACTCTCGGCAATATAGCTGTCTGAAGATTCGAGGAGTGCAATTCCTTACGATGAATCGTAATGTGATGATTAACATGAACAGATGTAATTTCAGTCCATCATTAAATCTCCAGCCAGCAATTAACAGGCCCTTGCAGCCCCACGCCCATGAAGAGGAGCTTTTTTTTCCCACCAACCACCCCAGGAACTTTGTGTTCCTGGTAGCAGGAGTACCTGGTATTCAAAGGTTGCTGATGTTGCTCATTACTGACACCTACTGGATCTAAAAAAATGATGGTATTTCAAGCTTTAAATGTCTTATATCTTCATCTAAATTTCCAATATTTTTGATACCTTTAAAACCTAACCCTTTATCCAGGCGAGGCAATTGAGAACTGATTCTCAATTACAATACCAACCTGGCTGCAGACAGTCTTTGAGGTAGGGAGTTTTATTATATGCAGGTACATTTCAATAAATGAGAATGTATTCTATTTTATCGCGATGACATGCCTAAATCGAGATGTCTAGACATGCGATTGATCAGCTGGAAAATGCAACAGGGACATGAGCCAGAATCCTTACACGGTTCCACTAAAAATGTGAGAACAACAAATCACATCTGTAGTCATCTGCAGGCTCCCACATTTATTTATATATTTATTTACTCACAAAGACAAGTTTTTCTACTGTCTTGGCTTTCAGGCAATTATATTTTTCTTCATGTTCATGCAAGTTCTCCAGCTTTAGAGAACATCAGTCCACATGCCTTTTATGGACCTTCTATTCACCATGTGCTATGATGTAATGTAATATTTAACTTGTTACTATATGACATTGTACAATTTGCATATGTATTTGCTTCCATTTTGCTTTGTTTTACTCTGCTGTCTGCAGCCAGGTTGGCATTGGACATACCTTACCTGGGTAAGGTTTAATAAATAAATAAATAATACTTGACTTCATGGACAGCTCTTTGTGAGTTTTTAAATACAGCAGTGTAAAGTATTTGGTATCTGTAAACATGTTTGCATGACAAAAAAAAAATTGACTGTAGATTGCAAATAGTTATTTGTGAACGGGAGGTTTTTTTATTCCACACCCCCACCACCTCCGCGACTGACTGGATTAGAGCCGCCACGGGCTCCGCGGCAGACCTCGCGGACTTCGCCGCTGTGTCCGCCGCAGCGGCGAAGTCGGCGGGCCGAAGTTTTGACGGCAAGCACAGAGTTTGTCCGGCCTGGTCCTTGTCCACCAAGTGCGGCTCAGCGGGAAAACGTAAAGATCGGTGTTTGGAAGCCTCGCGCTCCTCAGCCCCGATCGAGTTAGACGCACACGCCCCCTTGGGCTCGGACCGCCGCTCCTGAGTGGAAAAGAGTCGCCCAGCGGTGGACCTTGATCTCTCCGCGGGCCCGTGGCGAGGTCCGCTGCCGCAAGCTCCGCCACCGCCATACAAAGTTTTGCTTTTCAATGTACTTTAATCCTCTTATTCCGAGCCTCGCGTAATGCCGCATAATCAGTGGCTCTGTGAATGAAAAAGTAAACGCCTACAGAGGTCTGCCAACCGATCAGCGTTCGTCAGCACAGCACAGCCCCCCCCCGCCCCAAAAAGAGTTATTGGTACTTCACGGAAGACCGTATCCGCCAGGAGGAACGAAATAATCCAGGGTCCCGAGGGGAACCTTTTGTATCCTGGTCGTTTTTTTTTTTGGGTGAGGACATGGCGGGAACTAGCTCGGGAAGTTCCTGCAAAGGTTTCTGCGGTGGGTCTGGCTTAGCAGCGAACACAGAACTCCTTGAAGGAAATTTGAGCTTCCATCCTGCCACTATTTCAATTTTAAACTGCCCAGAATCCAACAAGACCTGCATTGGGCCCTACAGAAACATTATTTGCTTTGAAGCTGTTTGCTGACCAGACTTGAAAGTGTGTGTGTGTGTGTGTGTGTGTGTGTGTGTGTGTGTGTGTGTGTGTGTCTGCGCGCGTGTGCTCGGAAGAGAGAACGAGAGAGAAACACCTGCAACGTACCACGAGCTGTTTTCTCAAGTTAGAAGTGGGCTGCAATATATGTTTGGGCAGTCACAATTTAAGAGTCGCATGACAAAGCTGTTGTTTTTTGGAGTCTGTAAAGTAAACACTCGCGCGGCTGTTTTTTTATTTCCGTAAAATGAGCCACATTGGTTGGCCCACGAAGGGTTTGTGTGCGGTCATGTGACTGCCTTGTGCCGTCTTATTGGTGTATTGGAGTCAAATGACACGAGTGATCACGTTGGATTGGCTGCAACGGCGCCCTATTTGGAAGTCGATGATGAAGTGCTAAAAACAGATGGTGCGCGCACCAAGGGATAAATAAAAGTAGCGAGCGGCACGTCGAACACTTAAACAGTGTAAAAGTATCGATTCTTCTTCACATAAATCCTGAAGTAGAAAGTATTGTTCATTCAAACTACTCCCACAAGTACAATTGAACAAAAATGTTACTTGAGTAAATGTAACAGAGTAAATGTGTCGTGCGTTACTACCCACCGCTGCACAGATGGAGAAAACCCGAAATTCTGGAAACGGGTAATGACATCTTTATGAATGGTGAAGCCCTGTATTTGCCACACTGCTCTGCCAACAATCATTGGTTGAACTCAAAAGCGTGTTTCTGGTCATCTGTTTGCATCCGATGTACCTTTTTAGAATTGGAAAGTAAACCTTTTTGAAGGACGAGCTGACATGTCGTAGTGTGCCCATCTGAGACAAGAACTCGACAAGACAAGACCGAGACTTTTGGAAGTCGAGGCAAGACCGACACTTAGACAGGCCAAGACCGTGACAAGACCCGAGACCCAAAAAATGTATAGAGCAGGAAAAGGTTGAACAGTTAGAGCATTCTATCTTTCATTTAAATGTTCTTTTAAATACATTTGACAGTGTCCCTCAGTCACAACAACGCGAAGGTTGCAGGCATTACGGGAGTGGGTGGGGGGTTAGTAACACATGAATTTAAGGGGACCCTACCATGCACCATATAACAATAATTATTTGGTCCCTCACTGATTTTGTACATTCACCCAGTGACAGACGTGAGGGGTCTCGAATTTTAATGCCAGGTTTATGTTCACAGTGCGAGACAGAATATCTTCAAGAAAATCCAGAAAAGCACATTTAAATAAAGATAAAAATGTATTTGCATTTCATTGAGTGAAAAACGGTCCTGCTCACAATTATTGGCACCCCTTCATTTTTTGAAATTATTATTTTTTTTTTTTGCATAACCTGTATAAGATCTTCAGAACTAAATGGAAACGTACCAAATTTATATCATCGGGGTCTTTTAATTGGAGGTCTAAAGTAATTTAACACAGATTATTATTATTTTTTTTTTTAATTTAGACATTGTAATTTCTAAGGGGGGAAAAAAAACAGAAAACAGTATTGTCACCCCTCCTTAATATTTGTTTGCACCCCCTTTGGCAGTGATTACAGCCTCCAAACATTTCTTATATCCATCTATAAGCTTTTTTTTTTTTTTTTTTTTTTTTTTTTTTTTTTTCTTCCCCTTTCCCCAGTGTGAAAAAGTGTTTGCACCCTCCCTGATTTCTATTTTTTTGGGCATGTTTGTCACACTTGGTAAATGGACTGCACTTATAAAGCCTTTACAAAAAATGTGAATATCAGGGGGAATTGTATTCATTTCCATAATTCCATTCAAAAAGTTAAACTTTCATAGATTATAGGTTCAGGGCCCTGGATATGGATGTGTGCCCAGATGTGACGAGTGAAAAAAATCTATACAGTGAGAGGTGTGTGTGTTTGTGCGTGCGCGCTAGGCGAGTGATTAAGTGGCATAAGAGGCCCCCCCACCCCCCCGGTGACCAGCTGTCTTCGTGTATACAGTGGGTATGGAAAGTATTCAGACCCCCGTTTATATGGCGGCCATTTGCTCAACTCATTTAAGTTCATTTTTCTTCCTCCTTAATGTACACACAGCACCCCATATTGACAGAAAAAACAATTGTTGAAATTGTTGCAGATTTATTAAAAAAAGATATACTGAAATATCACACAGCCACCGGTATTCAGACCCTTTGCTTAGTATTTAGTGCAAGCACCCTTTGGAGGTAACACAGCCTGGAGTCTTTTGGGGAATGATGCAACAAGTTTTTCACACCTGGATTTGGGGATCCTCATTCCTCCTCGCAGATCCTCTCCAGTTCTGTCAGGTTGGATGGTGAACGTTGGTCGACAGCCATTTTCAGGTCTCTCCGGAGATGCTCAATTGGGTTTGAGTCAGGGCTCAGGCTGGGCCATTCAAGAACAGTCACGGAGTCGTTCTGAAGCCACTCCTTCGTTATTTTAGCTGTTTGCTTAGGGTCATTGTCTTGTTGGAAGGTGAACCTTCGGCCCAGTCTGAGGTCCTGAGCACTCTGGAGAAGGTTTTTGTCCAGGATATCCCTGGACTTGCCCGCATTCATCTTTCCTTCGATTGCAACCACTCGTCCTGTCCCTACAGCTGCAAAACACCCCCACAGCACGATGCTGCCACCATCATGCTTCACTGTCGGGACTGTATTGGACAGGTGATGACTTGTGCTTGGTTTTCTCCACACATACCGCTTAGCATTAACGCCAAAAAGTTCTATCTTGGTCTCCTCAGACCAGAGAATCTTATTTCTCACCATCTTGGAGTCCCGTCAGGTGTTTTTTTTTTAGCAAACTCTATGCAGGCTTTCATGTGTCTTGCACTGAGGAGAGGCTTCCGTCGGGCCACTCTGCCATAAAGCCCCGACTGGTGGAGGGTTGCAGTGATGGTTGACTTTCCAGAACTTTCTCCCATCTCCCGACTGCATCTCTGTAGCTCAGCCACAGTGATCTTTGGGTTCTTCTTTACCTCTCTCACCAATGTTCTTCTCCCCCGATTGCTCAGTTTGGCCGGACGGCCAGCTCTAGGAAGGGTTCTGGTCGTCCCAAACGTCTTCCATTTAAGGATTCTGGAGGCCACTGTGCTCTTAGGAACCTTAAGTGCAGCAGAAGTTTTTTTGTAACCTTGGCCAGATCTGTGCCTTGCCACATTTCTGTCTCTGAGCTCTTCCGGCAGTTCCTTTGACCTCCTGATTCTCATTTGCTCTGACATGGACTGTGAGCGCGAAGGTCTTCTATAGACAGGTTTTGTGGCTTCCCTAATCAAGTCCAATCAGTACAATCAAACACAGCTGGACTCCAGTGAAGGTGTCGAACCATCTCAAGGATGATCAGAAGAAATGGACAGCACCCGAGTTCAATATGAGTGGCTGTGTGATATTTCAGTGTTTCTTTTTTAATAAATCTGCAAAAATGTCAACAATTCAGTTCTTTTTCTGTCAATATGGGGTGTTGTGTGTACATTGAGGGGAAACCACTAAATGATTTGAGCAAATGGCTGCAATATAACAAAGAGTGAACAATTGAAAGGGTTCTGAATACTTTCCGTACCCACTGTATGTAATTAGAAGTTTTTCGTTCCGCTGATATTTTTTCTCAGGAAATATATTCTATGATGCGCTTCAGCCGGTGATTGATGTTAATAGCTTGTTTGTTTTTCCAGTTGAAGAGAAATCTTTTCTTCACGGTAGCTAACGCGACAGGTAATGATTGCGAATACTTGTTAGGGAGGTCGATGGTGCTTAAAGTCGCCAAGTATGCCCAATCTTGGGGAAAGTGAAATCCTGCAATTCAAAATGTAAGAGAGTTTCTGTATCACCGAAGACCAAAAGCATTGAACTGGTGTGCATTCCCAAAGAGCATGAAAACAGCTGTCTGGTTTGGTGCATTGCGCGCATATATCAGATGCCCATTTTATGCATACTGTACTTAGTAAATAAAGCGTGTTCTATGGAGAACTTTATTTGTATTCACTTTTTGGGGGTCTTGTCATTCTAAACGTATTGTTACATACCTGTATCCAGTAGCTACGCTGGATTTATTGCGCTGAAGTTGGTTCGCAGGAAATGTTCCAGATTTATTATTGTACTCAAAAGTTAGTGTCTCTTAACTGTTATTGTAGAACATCTGTTCTTTTATGATTAAAACCTCATTCTTGAGCAACTTTAATGATCGGATTTGATGACTGTATGACTGTCTATGCCCATGCATTTTGGTTAGAAATACTATTGGCTTTCTCAGCCCTTCTGTAGATCACGTTCAGCCCCGATGTTGTCAAGTTCTTCTGAGACTTGTCCTTTGTCCTCTGAGACTTCTGTCCTTTGTAACGGTTATTGTTCTGGGAAGTTGGTCTGGTCTAGTTTGACCAGCCACTTAGCATTGTCGTGGTGGGTTTCTTCCAGTGTCTTTCCAGTATTGTTCCATCCACTTTTTCTGGGTCTTCTGTTAAAGTAACATGCCATACCTTTGTCGATTCTTGCCCATCATTGTCTCTGTAAATCCTGTTTTCCAAACACCTGACGTCGATCTTATCAATCCAGTCATTTTCCATGACAGAGTTTAAAAACAAAAAATCAATGTTCTTTTCTTCCCGTGCTTTTAGATGCAGATCCGTTTGACATGCAGTCAGTGAGCATTCCTTCACCAATGAAAAGTCCACCACACAGATACAGTCCATCAATGTATTCACATCAGGTATGTAAAAATCATGTACATTTACGGTACATGTACTCACACCACTCTTACACCCATAATCATCCTATAGGTACTCAAAACTGGATGAATATTTGACCAGTTTAGTATGATGTGATAATACACGAACAAGTGACATTTCCGTTGCTATTAGTGAGCGTTTGTCCTTGTGTCAAGTCATCAGACAGACACCTGCAGACCGACAGTCCGTCGTTGCTTCAGCAAACTCCCACCTCTCCATTTGGAAGTTGCTACAGCCCCACATCAGGCCAGAGCTACTACTACTCCTCCTCCCACACAGGCCCATCTCAGGACCACCCTCCATCCTCCTATCCTGCTCCTACCCCCTCAACTTCATCAGACTCCAAGCTGTCAGGAGACTTGAGGGGCAACAGTGACGCAGATGGACCCCTCAGCTGCAGCAGCCACCTAAAAGCGGGCCATTTGAACAGGAGTAGCCTCGTGGGGTCTCCTATCCCAGGACCGTGGGCTCACGAGTTGACTAACACAGACCTGAGCGCCACGGCACCCGGGGGGAATCAACAGCAGGTTTCTCGAAACCTCAAATCGGGCACCCCGAGCTCGAGGCTGCTGTCGGCCTCTGGACCGACAAACTACTCGCAGCGAGGGACGAGCCTCAGTCAGTTCCAGCGCTCTCCGCTACAGGGCCCCGGTGTGCGGACACAGTCGGGAAGCTTCTAGGACCTCGTCTGTACCAGCCGGTGCAAATCTGTCAGACCCAGTCGTGATTTGGGGCACAGGTACTTTGGCTCGCGGAACTGTGGAAACCGAAGAGGAGCACGAACTGGTTTATACATTTACAAACCTCTTTGTTTTTCTTTTCTTTTCTTTTCTAACAACAAACAAACATCATATTCTGCACGAAGCCAGTTGACTTTGGACATCCTATTGGAAAATCAGTGAACAATTTGAATGACGCACTGAAATGACTAAATCATATCTAACTTGAAATTGTCCCCGGAGTTTCCTCGCGCTGGGTTTTGCAAATGAGTTTCACTAACTTCCACACAAATGTCTGTACAAAATGATGAACGCGCACCGGGTCGTTGTGCCCCGCCGGGTTAATTGCTTGAGAGGCGAGCATATCGGAAAGAGTTGTTTGACTTTTTTTGTCACCATAAATCTCATTCGGCAAAGAGCTGTATCGATGCTGCAGTACTCGAGCGTCGGGATGGCAAAAGGAGCGTAAACGCATGATTCACCCACGACGGGAGTAGGATCCCTGGATAGGATCATTCCCGATTATTAACCAGCTCCGGTTTTGATCCCCTAGCAACACGTGAAACTTTTCCACCTTTCATGTCATTTTGTCACGCCCACTGGTGAATTGTCAGTTGACGTGGGACTTCACTTTCGGACACGCGGTGTTGTACTTGAGCCAGCTTATGATTTATGGTGCTGCAATCGTGTCGCCCCCCCCCCACCCCAATAAATTTGGACTCAAGCTATGTCCTTTACACATGACTTAATTCGTCCCGTCATTGTACTTGGTCAAATCTGTTTTCTTAAAATGGCATTTGTCGTCTGCTGTGGTGGTGGAATGCTGGGAGAAAAAAAAAAATCTACACGTAAACGATCCACTCTGCAAGCGTTGGGCTTTGATTGTTTCTAATGCTACAGGGTTTCTTGAAAGAAATAAGACACACATTCCCCTGTTGCTTCGACACACCTGTATACACTATATTTCGGCATATCTAAAAAGAAATTGCTATTGAATGGGTGTCAACGTGTAGCCATTTTTCTGACCAAACCAGGGAGGGTATTTGTAACAGCGTTTGGAAGATGGTTAAAAACTCGATTTGTTTTTGAAAAACGCTGCTCCGTTCTCCCGTGAGAGCTGCTCGCCTTTCTGTAGAGTGCCGTATTGTAATACCGTTTCCCCCCCAAAACGGACTTTGGAAAAGATGGTCGTCGCCCACGACGGAATCTCAAGTTTGGCTAATCGCCCGACCGCAGCGAGCGTCGCCCGATCTCCTCTCGTCACCAGGAGACTCGCGGTTAGCGATGAAGGCGATAACGGCTGCATTTGTGTGGAATACCTCGAAACGGAGGGCCCGGTCGAGTGGCGGGATCCCATCTGCCACTCAGATACACCAACACGCAAAAAAAAAAAAAAAAAAAAAAAAAAGGGGTACTCGGGTTACATGAATGTTTTGACAGACAAAAAAAACAAACAAAAAGTTGTGATCCAAAATGAACCAGCACCTTAAAGTGATACCATTTAAAAGACCCAATAGGACAGTATGTATGAAATATAAGAACTTGTATAGAAAGAAATGTTATATAGACTTTTATGGAGAAATATAGTACACTGAATTTATCGCATGATATTTGTTTTTGGGGTATGTGTGACCAGTTTTGCCAGTTGGTGGGAAGTTAATCATTGGGTCTATTCTTGAGTTCCCTTCGAAAAACAGATGCTGCGTTACTTTATTTTGTGCTTTTGTAACAATTATTTTTGTTTTATTTTTACAAGGATCATATTAGTGACTATTTCAATTGTTCCCCTCCGAAAAGATTGAAGAGGCAAGAGATGCTCATGCAAATGTAATGCATTTTGATAATAAAATAATCACGATGGTAATGTATTTTGAAACCTAACCACTGTCTTGTGTCTGAGTCAGTTTTCACGCCGCCGCTCTACAATACAGTCAAGTTCATAAATATTGGGACATCGACAATTCTCATCTTTTTGAAAAAACTGGGATGATGGTTCGAAACCGGTTGGTACTTCGTGCAGTTGCGGAGGTCTATTGAAGATCACCGTGAAGACTGGAGGCAAGGATGTCTTACTGTCTTACTTCACAATAAAAAGGGAAAATGTGGTGCGTGTGACAGTATGCTCGAACAGAGTTTTATAACGTTTATGAAAGAGTATATATATATATATATATGTATATATATGCATGTATATTTTTGTTTTTTTTAAATGTTCTCTTCATAGGATTATATATATAGAAGAGGGCAGCCACGCATGCAATAATTAATCACTGGCAGTCCTCCAGTGCATGAGTGAAATAGGCCTCCAATGAAGAATTCCGACGAAGACATGTATTTTGTGCGGCCGCATGTCGCCCGGTCGCCTCACTTGGACCGCCGCGAACGAAAGGGGAAGGCGACGCGTCACGTGGACGCAGCTACTTCCTGTTTACCGCAGCTCCGGATTGAGATTGGAGCGTTGGAACGTATTCCTCCACATGAGGACAGGCAGCCTTTTTTTGTGGGTTTTTTTTTCCATTTGAATTTTGGCAAATTGAAATTAGAAATTCCACGGAGGTACCACCTTGTAACTGGCTCCCTAGCCACGGTTGCTGCTGCAACGTGATGAGATGAACGCGAGCAGGCCGCGACGGATCCCGGGTGTTTCCTGACTCGAGCTGCCCGACTGCAGTGCGGCCAGGCGGGTTTAAGGTGTCTGCTGCCTCGACAGCCCCCAGCGAACACTGCGAGATTACTTGTGGATTTTAGCAGCGTTGCTAGTTTAGCTAGCGGTAAGTGGGGCGCTCTCGTGGCCGGGTCCTGCCGCTTTTCAACGCCGGTGCCCGGAATTGAGAAAGACCCTCCGGCACTGGCCCCGTCGACAACGCAGTCGGGAAGAGACTGGCTGCCAAGGGATGGCCCGGTCGGTCTTCCCCTTCTAGCGGACAAGGGGCTGCGGTGTTCGAAGGAGATCCCAGTCCGGTTCGAGTCCGCCGCCGCCGCCGCAGTAGTATGATGGCCGCCTCCCCCTCCGCGACCTGTGGCTTCAAGGCCACCGGGCTGTCGGCCAGGAAGAGTAAAGAAATAGGGCATTTGATAGACTTGTTTTCCAAGACGCAGTACAGAGCCAAGGAAGTTTCTCCACGGGTACGTTTTCTTCCGTGTGCTACTCTAACGTTTTGCTAACATGGTAGCCTGGTCCAACACGCTATTATTTTATATATATATATATATATATATATTTTTTTTTTTTTCGTACCACAGTGTTCACAGGCAAACTTATCAACCAACCCTGGGCAAAAGTGATGCTAAATGGCACAATTAACTTAAGACAGACAAATTGAATTGGTTCCAGGGCCCCCGTTCTCGAACCGAAACATTCGTAAATCGACGTCATGCTTCTCACGGGAATGAATGAAAATGCAATGAATCCGTTCCAGCCGCAGAACGACGTTATATTGACCGAATTTTAATTTTTTTAAAAGAAAAACTGCTCATAAACCGAATCGTTCGTATACCGGTTTGTTCGTAACCCAGGATTCCGCTGTATTTTGTTGTACAGCTTTTTGAGGCATTCACTAGAATCCAATGATTGGTGTAACAGTCAGTGGAACTTGTGCACCTGTCCACAGGTGTTTTGGCACGCTCCCTGTGAGCAAACTGCTCCAGTTGTTCCAGGGTTGAAGGGTGCCTTCTCCAGACAGCGTGTTTCTGCTCCTTACTGAGATTTTCATTAGAATAGGCTAATGTTTTGCTCCTAGCCATTATTGGGTGATTGTAGTTGTTTTTTTTTTGGGGGGGGGGGGGGGGGGGCATTAACATGCTTGATCAAATACAGTGGGTACGGAAAGTATTCAGAACCCCTTAAATTTTTCACTCTTTGTTATATTGCAGCCATTTGCTAAAATCATTTAAGTCCCCCCCCCCCCCCCCCCCGGCGACCTATTCCACGGTCGCCATTGTTGTTGCTTTGTTCCTTGTTGCTGAAAGGAAAGGGAAAACGGCTAGCGGAAATGGCCCAAAAAAATGCAAAGGGAACTTCACCCTGAAGTGTCCTAGCCAATACCAGCCCGTAGCGACACCCCCGACTTGGAGGTGAACTGCAGTACATTTTCAAAACTGCGCGTGTGGGATAGCCGCACTGCGGGATAGCCGCAGTGACGTCAGCGCGGCCGCCATCCGCGTGAGTATAAAGAAGCCTTTACAGTGCACGTCAGAGTAAATGAGAGTCATGAGGTCAAAGGAACTACCCGAAGAGCTCAGAGACCGAATTGTGGCAAGGCACAGATCACGATGAAAGCTGTCTGTAGCCCACTTGAAGCCGAAGTGCCTGCGTTATCTGATACAGTGACTTTCAGCCAGGCTGTTAGGAACCACTCGTCCACATTTTACTATTGGGACTGCTTTCTGGTGGTTGCTGGGATACTTTTCCTTCTACACCTGGATGCTGTGATGGTGACAGTGCCATATTTTCACGTCGCAGGTCAAATCAATTATGCCAGGTACGGCGCAGTCGAAAGTCCCCTCCAAAAGTATTGGAACGGCAATGTCGATTCCTTTGTTTTTGTTGTATCCTGAAAACATTGGGTTTCAGATCAAAAGATGAATATGAGACAAAGGGTCAGAATTCCAGCTTTTGTTTCATGGTATTTACATCTTGATGTGTTAAACAACTCAGAACAGAGCACCTTTTGTTTGAACCCACCCACTTTTCAAGTGAGCAAAGTATTGGAGCAGACTTTTTATTAAACTTAGTGCATAACATTTAATATCTGGTGGCATAACCCTTGCAAAAACGGCCGCAAGCCTGCGACTCATTGACTTCACCAGATTGTTGCATTCTTCATTTGAAATGCTTTTCCAGGCCTTGACTGTAGCCTCTTTCAGTTCTTGTTTGTTTGTGAGGGTTTCTCGCTTGAGTCTCCTCTTCAGGAGGTAAAATGCATGCTCTATTGGGTTAAGGTCTGGTGATTGACTTGGCCAGTCTCAGACCTTACACCCAAAATGAAGTCCTTTCTTGTCTTGTTGCATGATGACGCTTCTCCTGATTAGTTTGGAGCCATTTTTCTGTAAATTGCCAGAAAAAAGGGTTTTGTAGCATTCCGAAGTCATTCTGCTGCTTCCACCATGCGTTACATCCTCAATAAAGAGTAGTGAGCCTGTTCCAGAAGCAGCAATGCAAGCCCAAGCCATGACATTACCTCCACCATGCTTCACAGATGAGCTTGTGTGTGTTGGATCATAAGCACCTTTGGTAGAAATGAATTTTTCAGTCCACAAAACTTTGTTCCAAAACTTTTGTGGCTCATGTCTGTACTTCTTTGCAAAATCCAATCTGGCCTTCCGATTCTTTTTGCTAATGAATGGTTTGCGTCTGTATATGTCTTCTCTCAAAGTCTTCTTCGAAGAGTGGTTTGTGATACCTTCACCCCTGCCCTGTGGAGGTTGGCAGTGATGTCACTGACTGTTGTCTTTGGGTGTTTCTTCACATCTCCCACAATTCTGTCATCAACTGATGTTGATATCCTTGGCCGACCTGTTCGATGTCTGTTGCTTAGTACACCAGTCGTTTTTCAGGACATTCCAAATTGTAGAATTTACACCAATTTTATCGGCCTGATCGGTATCGTCGATAATTAGCATTTTATACTGAACGGCTGATCGGCTTTAATGTCATAATTCGCCTTTGCGATCAATGACGTCATTGATCGGCTCAGCAAAAGACATTGACTCCGCGTCACCATCGTGCACACAATTATCTGTTGATATTTGACTTCGATAGAATTACAGTACGATTTGGTCATAATAACAAAAGATTGTTTTGTGCAATAATGGATGGTGACTTCAAATTTGAACATTTGTATATTTTTACAATGAGAGCAATTGCTGATTATCCTTCAGAGTTGTCAAATCCCTCATTAATCATCATACCTTATTTTATGTTCATTTGCAGATGGAGGCAATAGAAACCTGTTGTCTGGAGTTATTTGCCAAAGATTACAAGTACAGTGTAATCCATAACGCCAGTGGTGAAGTTTGTGGCCATTACCCACGGCGGATAGTGTTCCTGGAATATGAATGCACAGATGTTGATCGAGACAGGTACCACTTTGATCTGGTACTGTGGAATATAATAATTTTCATATTTAAAACAAAAAAAAAAAAGCGCTGTCCAATGAGTCATACCATAATTTCTCGTGTATAATGTGTATTTTTTTCCCCCCCAAATAATTGTCATAAGTCAATAGTGGGCATTATACTTAGGTTGAGGGGAAAATTAAAATTGTTTTCAAATTGTATAAATGTATGCCACCATCTAGAGGTTAAGAATAAGCTGTACACTTTCATTCCAATATGCCACCGCCACCTAGAGGTTATGAAAAGGGTGTACACTTTCATTCTAGTATGCCGCTGCCACCTAGAGGTTATGAAAAAGGTGTACACTTTCATTCTAGTATGCCACCGCCACCTAGAGGTTATGAATAGGGTGTACACTTTCAGTCTAGTATGCCACCTAGAGGTTAGGAAAAAAGTGTGCCTACACTTTCATTACCAATAGGACAGGGGTACATATGACTGCATATATGTACAGTTGTGCTCATAAGTTTACATACCCAGGCAGAATTTGTGAAATATTGTTGTTTTTTTTTAAATACGACTGACGACTGAACAACAACCATCATTAATTTCTTTATGGTTATGTTTTGTTTAATGATAATGCTTTTCTGAAATGCTAGACAGTTGAATTTGAATCCCATTAAAATAAAATGTAATTTTTCGCCTGGTCCTTCATGTTTTCTTTAAAGAATTGTACACACAGTACAAAGACTGCCTGGGTAATCAAACATATGAGCACAACTGTTTTCTCATTTACTAAATAAATGTAGGGCTGTGAATTTCAAAATAAGAGCTTAATAAATAAATAATAATAAAGTGCTTAACCAGAATATTTCCTTGAAAAAACTAACAAAATACATATAATACTTCATGTTTTGATCATATGGGTATATGCAAAATCATGCATTGTAAAAATGCATTTACATAGGTAAAAGGGTTTTCCAGAATTCTGAGCTCAACTTTGGGGGTGCGTATGATACATGGGTGTGCATCATACACGAGACATTACGGTAATTTCTCGTTTGTATAGTATTCTTTCCTTTTTCAACTTGAGTGCAAATGTGAGTCTGTGTTCCAAGTTCGAACCTGTTGCTCACATTAAGATTGCACAAGAAAGTGAATGATTTGTTACAGGAGATTATGTCATCACAGAGTTGGCCTTATGAATGTTTCATATTACATTCATAAGGTTTTATTAACTGGCCTTCTCTCCTAGGATAATGCATGAAATTACAGCGTGCAATATTGGAACTGTTGATTCTGGTGATGAACATAGACAGTTTGCTGAAAATTGCCATTTTAATCGTGTTTTCTGAGCTCTACGAAAGTTCAACAGAAAACTTTCACCAAAAACCTTAATTGACTGTACAGGCAATATTTTAAATGAGAAATAATGCCCCACAATTTAAAAGTTCACAGGTGTCTTAATAATGTCCGTGATATGCTTTTGTCAAGTGCACTTTGGTTTGATGACCAAGTAGACTACCTAATAAAACCAAGGGTTTGTCTTTGTAGGTTTGAGAGCACAGTGCAGCTCAGTAAACTTCAGGATTTGGTGAACCGGAGTAAACTGGCCCGATGCAGAGGGAGGTTCGTCTGTCCAGTCATTCTCTACAATGGCAAGGTACAGCTGTGCTACTGGAAACTCCTCATCTTTCCTTTGAGCCCGTATTTCCTTTTTTAAAGCACGGGGTTTTCACGATAGCACTCGCAGACCTGGAAGCTATTTGCCTCTTTTACACACACATCATGCAAAATCGCCACTGTACATCAGAGCTGTAACAAAAGACCCAGCATTTATGTGTTTGCACCTACACAGAAACCAATTGCACTGCAGGCGAAACACATTTTTTTAATGGGATTCAAATTAAGCTGTCAAGCATTTCAGAAAGCATTATCATCAAACAAAATATAACCATAAACAAATGAATGATGGTTGTTGTTCAGTCATCAGTCGTATTTATATAAAAAAAAAAAAAAAAAAGATCATTTCACAAATCCTGTAATCTGTAAATTTATGAGCACAACTGTACATATTATGCAGTCATACATACCCCTGTGCGGCACGGCGGCCGACTGGTTAGAGCATCTTCCTCACAGTTCTGAGGACCGGGGTTCAAATCCCGGTCCCGCCTGTGTGGAGATTGCATGTTCTCCCCGTGCCTGCGTGGGTTTTCTCCGGGCACTCCGGTTTCCTCCCACATCCCAAAACCATGCATGAATTGGTTGATTGAAGACTCTAAATTGCTCGTAGGTGTGAATGTGAGTGCGAATGGTTGTTTGTTTGGATGTGCCCTGCGATTGGCTGGAAACCAGTTCGGGGTGTACCCCGCCTCCTGCCCGATGATAGCTGTGATGGGCTCCAGCACGCCCGCGACCCGAGTGAGGAGAAGCGGCTCAGAAAATGGATGGATGGACGTACCCCTGTCATATTGGAATGAAAGTGTAGGCTACACCTTTTTCATAACATCTAGGTGGCGGTGGTGTATTTGAATGAAAGTGTACACCTTTCTCATAACCTCGAGGGGGCAGTGGCATATTGGAATGAAAGTGTACAGGTTTTTCATAACTTCGAGATGGCGCCATACATTTATAAAATGGGATAGTTTTTTTCATTTTCCCCTACACCAAAGTATAATGCACACCATTGACATTTGACATTTTTTGGGGGAGAAATTACGGTATTAAAGCCTATCGAGAAGGACTCGGCCAGCAAGAAAAATAGTTTTTTTCGGTTGTCCTGCATTCGCCTCTTGGCTCCACTTGTACCGTGTACCTTCCTGCGCTACCGTGAGTCTTACTGCAATACCGTGAGCTTTCTCACAATAATTATCGTACCATTGAGATTAATACAGTGATAAAACTGAACCGTGAAATACAGATATTGTTTCATCTCTGCTGCACATACATCTATTTTCTACATTTAGTAGAGCTTGGACACGCTGTGTAAATCCTGACTCGCTATTCACATTGACAGTCACAAATGAATAGCGAATCACAATCGAATCGTTACTTCTTGTACTATTCCGAAATAAAGACATATCATTGTCCAGCAAATGAAAAATCCAATTTGATTATGTGAAAACTATCAATAGACCACTGGTTAAGTCCTGGATGCAGTTTTATTTTATTATTAATTTTTTTTTGTGTGTGTGGGGGGGTCGCAAATTTGATCAGAAGACAGTTAAGGCTTTTCCCTCCAGATAAATCTGTTGCCTAAACGCTTCTTTTTAGTTTAAAATGGCTTACTTTAACCAGGATCCCTCACTGCATCGTGGCCATGGTCTGTTTTGCGCTGGCCCCAGTGCCATAAAATGTGTGAATCCCCACTGGCTACCAACATCTGCTTCTACTAAGCCAGCTACAGTGGGGCAAAAAAGTATTGTTAGCCACCAGTTGTGCAAGTTCTCACACTTAAAAATATGAGAGAGGCCTGTAATTTTCATCATAGGTATACCTCACCAATGAGAGACAAAATGAGAAGAAAAAAATCCAGAAAATCACATTCTCTGATTTTTAAAGAATTTATTAGCAAGTTATGGTGGAAAATAAGTATTTGGTCACCTACAAAAAAAGCAATGTTTCTGGCTCTCACAAACTTGTAACTTCTTTAAGAAGCTCCTCTGTTCTCCTCGCGTCACCTGTATTAATGGAACCTGTTTAAACTCGTTATCAGTATAAAATACACCTGTCCACAACCTCAGTCACACTCCAAACTCCACTATGGCCCGTCGCCACTATGGCCAAGACCAAAGAGCTGTCGAAGAACACCAGAAAAAAATTGTAGACCTGCACCAGGATGGGAAGACTGAATCTACAATATGGAAGCAGCTCGGTGTGAAGAAATCAATTGTAGGAGCAATTATGAGAAAATGGAAGACATCCAAGACCACTGATAATCTCCCTCGATCTGGGACTCCATGCAGAATCTCACCCCGTGGTGTCAGAACAAGATCAGAAGAACGGTGAGCAAAAATCCAAGAACCACACGGGGGGACCTAGTGAATGACCTGCAGAGAGCTGGTACCAAAGTAACAAAGGCTACCATCAGTAACACACTACGCGGCTAGGGACTCAAATCCTGCAGTGCCAGTCGTGTCCCCCTGCTTAAGTCCAGGCCTGTCTGGAGTTTGCAAGAGAGCATTTGGATGATCCTGAAGAGGACTGGGAGAATGTCATATGGTCAGATGAAACCAAAATCGAACTTTTTGGTAAAAACCCAACTTGTCGCGTTTGGAGGAGAAAGAATGCTGAGTTGCATCCAAAGAACACCATACCTACTGTGCAGCATGGGGGTGGAAACATCATGCTTTGGGGTTGTTTTTCTGCAAATGGACAAGAACGACTGATCCGTGTAAAGGAAAGAATGAATGGGGTCATGTCGCATGAGATTTTGAGTGAAAACCTCCTTCCATCAGCAAGGGCATTGAAGATGAAATGTGGCTGGGTCTTTCAGCATGACAATGATCCCAAACACACCACCCGGGCAACGAAGGAGTGGCTTCGTAAGAAGCATTTCAAGGTCCTGGAGTGACTGAGCCAGTCTCCAGATCTCAACCCCATAGAAAATCTTTGGAGGGAGTTGAAAGTCTGTGTTGCCTGGCGACAGCCCCAAAACATCACTGCTCTAGAGATCTACATGGAGGAATGGGCCAAAATACCTGCAACAGTGTGTGAAAACCTTGTGAAGATTTACATCAAAACCTTTGACCTCTGTCGTTGCCAACAAAGGTTAGACAACAAAGTATTGAGATGAGCTTTTGTTATTGACCAAGTACATATGTTCCACCATCATTTGCTAATCAATTATTTAGAAATCAGACAATGTGATTTTCTGGATTTTTTTCATTTTTTTTTCTCCCCCCCCCCATTTTGTCTCTCATAGGTGAGGTATACCCGTGATGAAAATGACAAGCCTCTCTCATCTTTCTAAGTGGTAGAACTTGCAAAATTGGTGACTGACTAAATACTTGACTAGTTAACCGCGAGTTAGTGGTAGCTGGCTAGCTCTCGTCAATCATCTGCCACGATGTGTTGAATGAATCTTGTGCAACTTTATCCAATTCATCTGCCGTGGTAGCAGTCTTCCACGAACGCCGGTGCGCCTCCTCATGGTTAAACCAATCCGAGCAGCTTTCCATGTTCTGCGAGATGAGAGAGTACGGCCCCGTGATCCATGTCTGGCACGTGAACTGGGGCGACAAGTGCGCTTATGCACATACGCAGCAAGTCCAAATGGCAGTGGAAGTAAACAAAAGCATTGCAGCTCTTGTCAGAATAAAATATGGACTTTGATTCGTTTTCATTCCAATGTGAAAATTGTGATTTGGGAGTCGTTTTTTCCCCCAAGCGAAGTCGCAATTGAATCCGGATTGCCACACATTTGTTTTTTAGCACAACCTTTTATCCTCATTAAGGTAGCTGGTGAGCTCGAGCCCATCTCAGCTGACTTTGGGCGACAGGCGGGGTGCTCCCTGGACTACTCACCAGCCAATTGAAGGGCACCACAGTGGAGACAAAAGGTCCACACACACCCCTGCCCAAAATTATAAATTTTTGTGATAGAAAAAAAAAAACGAGACCAAAATAAATAATTTCCCAATTTTTTTCCACCATATTATTTATACCCTTTCAATTGAAAAAAAAATATATATATATTTTAGAGAGGGGAAGTAAAAGTAAACAACTTAAGTAATGTGGTTGCACAGGTGTTTACCCCTTCTAACTGGGAAATGGCTGTGTTCAGAAATAATCAATCACACTCCAATACGTGAAATGGGAGTCGGCACACGCCTCCCACCCTTTACAGTGCCTATGATTAACCCCAAATAAAGTTCAGCTGTTCAAGTTGGCATTACCTGTCAATTTTTTGCAATCGAGCAGAAGCCTGATGGTTTTGTGATGCTGTTCTTTTTTGTGAAATATGGGGAAATGTGTTACGGTCCAGTGAAATCAAAGTTGACGTTTTTTGGCCATAATTAGAGAGTGGTGCATGCATGTACAACCACGAGTTCAGTTGTTTCATTTTACTTCCCCTCTCAAATCGGTAAACTTTTTAAAAATTGAGTTGTAAAAGATTTAAGTGAAATGAATGGTACAATAGGTTTGTAAATTATGGATCGATGGCTATTTAGGTCTCATTTTTCTGTCCCAAAAATCTGGCTTTTGAAAAGGGGTGTGTTGACCTTTTATATGCACTGTACATATACAGAAGTAACGAAATAATGTTCTCTCATCATTTTACTTTTTTTCCGGCTGAAGAATAAACAGTTCAGATGTACAATACCGAAATAAAACATGCATTTTCTATACTGCTTGTCCTGTTCAGGGTCCATAAATACCATAGAAATTAAACTTGGATATATTTCACAATAGTTTGTGTACAGCTTGTATAGCAATGTAAATATTACAAAATATAGTTATTATTGTCCCTTAAAAATGCATTAAATGGTTGCTGAAATGTAAAGTGTGTACTCTGTGGCATGTAGGCTTCTTACAGAATGTACAGTGGGTACGGAAAGTATTCACACACCCATACTTTCTTCACTCTAGTTTTTCCTGTGCATCAGGTTACAGTGGCTTACAATATTAAATGGACTTTTTAGGAATGAAGGAACTTAAGACTTAGTACGTACTGTAATTTGTTTGTTTTAGAGGTGCAACAATTAATCGACAACTAATCGATTATCAAAGTAATCAGTAATAATTTGTGAAAAGCGAGTAATAGTCGAGCATATTTTTGAATAATGGGATGGAAATCTAAAAACTTCTTTAAAAATCTGATTCATTGATCAATAGAAACAAATAATTGACAGATTAAACGATTATTAAAATAATTGTTGGTTGCATCCCTAGTGTCTTTAAATGTCATTATGGTGGTACTTGGAGAGCTTAAGCATTTTTTAAAGAGGTACTTGGCACAAAAAGTCTGACAATCACTGATCTACATTAAACAAAAGGTCGGACAAAAGAAATGTAAAACTCAAATGTCTTTCTTGAGAATAAATGGATATGCAAATTCATTTGGGGGCACAATTTCTATTATTTGACATTGCGTTTTAAGTCACCACTCTGCCTTTTCTCCCTCACTGCAGCACATTTGTCGCTCATCTACTCTGGCGGGCTGGGGGGAGCTCTATGGACGGACAGGCTATAATTACATCTTCTCTGGTACAGCACAGACACTCACATACCCCAAACAGTCACAATGTAACACGTAAACTTACATAATAACCGAAATAGGTAAGTTGATTTTTGGTTTTCTCCGTCTGTCGCTTCAGTTTCACGTGCTCTCTGACGCGTCAATAGTAACCAGACATCGAGGAAATATTGCTCCTACGTGATGTCACTGCTTCTCTAAAATAGGATGTTTTCAATGTAGAGGTAAAAAAAAAAAAAAGATATCTATATCGTGCAAAAGTTCAACTATTTTGCCATTCATTCAGAAAGTGAAACTTACTTTGAATAAATTCATTCCACATAAATATTTCAAGCTTTCTTGTAATTTTGATGATTATGGCTGAAATATAATGAAAACCTAAAATTCAGCATTTCAGTCAATTAGATTAACACAGAAGACTAATAAAAATACAAAAAAATTAAAAAAAAAAAAGGCTGTTTTAAGCACAGATGTCCGGCTTCTGAAAATGTTAATTTCTATGCACTCAATAGTTGGTTGGGCCTCCTTTTGCATGAATTACTGCATCAACGCACTGTGGCAAGGAGGCGATCAGCTTTTGGCGCTGCGTAGGTGAAATGGAAGCCGAGGTTGCTTTGATAGCTGCCTCCAGGTCATCTGCATTATCGGGTCTAGTGTCTCTCATCTTCTTGACAACAGCCTATGGATTTTCTGTGGGGTTCACGTCAGGAGAGTTGGCTGGCCAATCAAGAACAGTAACACTCTGGTCATTGAACCAGCTTTTGGTATCTTTGGCAGCGTGGGCTGCTGGAAAATACAATCCACTTCTCCGTACAGCCTTTTAGCAGAGAAAAACATTCAGCTCTAGAATTTCCTGGTATATGCCTGCATTGACGATGGACTTCAGAAAACACAGTGGACCAACACAAGAACATGGCCTCCCAAATCATCACTGACGGGAAACGTAACATTTGACTTCAAGCAATGTGGGTGCTGTGCCTCTCCACTATTCCTCCAGCCTCTGGGACCCTGATTTCCAAGTGAAATGTAAAATTTACTTTCATCTGAAAAGAGGACTTTGGACCCTTGAGCATGTCCTGTTCCTTTTCCTACTTTGCCCGGGTGAGACATTTCTGACGGCGTTTTTGTTTCAGGAGTGGCTTGACACGAGCAATGTGACATTTGCAGCACATTTCTGGTACCGTCATTTCTCGTGTATAATGCAGTTTGAGAGTTGAACTTCTCTTTTAAGACAGTATGGCATTGGAGATCAATCAGTTCCATCTGCAGCTCCCGTGGTGCTGTTTCAAGGTCTTGTGTGACTGAATCTTGGGGGGCAGTTTGTCAGATAAAGGTGTTCTGCTGAGCCTGCAAGCTTGATTTTAACCGCTGAGCCGTAGCCTTCAGTCCCTGCGTTGATTGGCTGTTAGCATAATCAGCATGTTTGGTAGAAAGGTGACGGCTGATGTTATATTCGTCTAAAACCGTAATGGTTTTTTAACAAATTAGACATACGGTCTTTCGACCGGACTTCAGTGAAAAAGTATTTAGTAGTCCATTCTACATTAAACACTTGGCACTCATTGTCGACTTTTCTTTTCTTTGGGCCACTCATGGTTGAAGGAGGGTTGAGAGCAATAGCAGAGTAACTATGTATCACTGTACCTACCGCGCTACCTGGTGGAACCACTGCGCATTACAGGGCAACCTGGTGGAACTACTGGGTCAAATGAATGTAGTCATGATTTGATATGATTTGGGCGATTCTGTACAAATCTTTGGCGGGCCGGATTGAAACGATCAACGGGCCAGGATGTGGCTCACGGGCCATAGTTTGCCCACCCCGGGCTCCAGATGGAGACTCCAGACTGAGCAAAATAAAACACAGGAAATACTCATATAATACATTGTCATGGCTAGATACGCACGACCCCGCTCTGGTCGTGTGTACTTGGCAGCAGAGCAAAAACGCGGAGCCAACATAGACACATATAGTTAGAGCCTATAAGGAGCAAGTTGGGTCGTTGCCAAGATATGTCAGCGCAGCTGCCATTTTGGATGTGGCAGAGTTACCCGTAAATTCATATAAAGTAAATGAACTGAATTTCATCGCAACGCGTGAACCCACATAAAGTATATACCTCTTCTTCGCCCAATCATAGCACATGGACACACTATTATATTGCGGAAACAGAAAGGCACGCACCAAAAACAAAGCACAGAACTTTTAATATGATGATTATAAAAACTTGCTCTTTATTTGCGCCGGATCATTTCAAATGTATTTAAGTGTGCTCAGAATCTTTCAAGGGTAAATAGGACAAAACCATCATATGATGGAATTTTTACTGCTTCTAATGTATGTTTTATTTCTGGTATGCGCAGCATATGCTTATGATCATTTTGAATTTAATTTATAATTGTATTCTTATAATCCCTCAAGGGTCAATCAATCGTATGTATGTGTCTTCTTCTATTCCTTTCGGCTTGTCCCGTTAGGGGTCACCACAGTTTTTCATCCTTTTCCATGTAATCCGTATCTCCTGTATCCTCCTCTCTAACACCAGCTGCCCTCATGTCTTCCCTCACTACATCTATCAACCTTCTCTTTGGTCTTCCTCAAGGTCTCTTGCCTGGCAGCTCCATCCTCATCACCCTTCTACCGATATACTTACTGTCTCTCCTCCGGACGTGTCCAAATCATCGAAGTCTGCTCTTCTCTAACTTTGTCTCCAAAACATCGAACCTTGGCTGTGCCTCCGATGAGCTAATTTCAAATTTTATCCAACCTGGTCACTCTGAGAGAGAGAGAGAGAGAGAGAGAGAGAGAGAGAGAGAGAACCTCTCCATCTTCCTTTCCGCCACCTCCAGCTCTGCTTCCTGTCGTCTCTTCAGTGCCACCGTCTCTAATCCGTCCAACATGGCTGGCCTCACCACCGTATTTTAAACTTTGCCCTTCATCCTAGCAGAGATTCTTCTGTCACATAACACACCTGACACCTCCCTCCACCCGTTCCAACCTGCTTGGACTCGTTTCTTCACTTTCTGACCACACTCACCATTGCTCTGGACGGTTGACCCCAAGTTTTCAAAGTCCTCCACCCTCTCTTCTCCCTGGAACCTCACTCTTCTCCCTCAACCCCCATCATTCATGCGCATATATTCTGTCTTACTTCGGCTAATCTTCATTCCTCTGCTTTCCAGTGCATGCCTCCACATTTCTAACTGTTCCTCCACCTGCTCCCTGCTTTCACTGCAGATCACAATGTCATCTGCAAACATCATGGTCCACGGGGATTCCAGTCTAACCTCATCTGTCAGCCTATCCATCATCACTGCAAACAGGAAGGGGCTTAGCGCTGATCCCTGATGCAGTACCACCTCCGCCTTAAACTCCTCTGTCACACCTACAGCACACCTCACCACTGTTCTGCTGCCCTCATACATGTCCTGTACTATTCTAACATACTTCTCTGCCACTACAGACTTCCTCATGCAGTACCACAGTTCCTCTCTGGGTACTCGGTCATAGGCTTTCTCTTGATCTACAAAGACACAACGTAGCTCCTTCTGACCTTCTCTCTACATCTCCATCAACACCCTCAGGGCAAAGAATGCATCTGGGGTACTCTTTCTAGGCATGAAACCATACTGTTTCCCTCAAATACTCACCTCTGTCCTGAGTCTAGCCTCCACTACTCTTTCCCATAACTTCATTGTGTGGCCCATCCACTTTATTCCTCTCTAGTTCCCACAGCTCTGCACATCACCCTTGTTCTTCAAAATGGGCACCAGCACACTTTTCCTCCATTCCTCAGGCATCTTCTCACGCGCTAGACTTCTGTTGAACAAGCTGGTCAAAAACTCCGCAGCCACCTCTCCAAGATGCTTCCATACTCCTACAGGTATGTCATCAGGACCAAATGCCTTTCTATTTTTCATCCTCTTTAGTGCCTTTCTAACTTCCCCCTTACTAATCATTGCTACTTCCTGGCCCACAACACTTGGCTTTTCTACTCTTTGTTCTCTCTGACTTTCCTCATTTATCAACTCCTCAAAGTATTCTTTCCATCTATCCAGCACGCTGCTGGCACCAGTCAGCACATTTCCTTCTCTTATCATTAATCGCCCTAATCTGCTGTGCATCCTTCCCATCTCTATCCCTCTGTCTGGCCAACCTGTATATGTCCTTCTCCAACCTGTCATACGTGTCATCATATGCCTCTTGTTTGGCCTTTGCCACCTCCCGTCCACCGAGAGCCTGTCTCACCTCTTCCCGAAAAGCCGCACAACACTCTTCCTTTCTCAGCTTCCACCACATGGTTCGCTGCTCTGATTTTGTCTTCCTAATCTTCCTCCCCACCACCAGAGTCCTCTTACACACCACCATCCTATGCTGTCTAGCCACACTCTCCCCTACCACTGCTTTACAGTCAGTAACCTCCTTCAGATTACATCGTCTCCACAAGATGTAATCCACCTGCGTGCTTCTACTTCCCCTCTTGTAGGTCACCCTATGTTCCTGCCTCTTCTGGAAGAAAGTGTTCACTACAGCCATTTCCATCCTTTTTGCAAAGTCTACCACCGTCTGTCCCTCGAGGTTCCTTACCTGGATGCTGAACTTAGCCATCACCTTTTCATCACCCCTGTTTCCTTCACCAACATGTCCATTAAAAACTGCACCTATCACAACTCTCTCTGTCTGGGATGCTCAGAACTACTTCGTCTAGCTCCTTCCAGAATTTCTCTTTCACCTCGAGGTCACATCCTACCTGTGGGGCATAGCCGCTAATCACATTATCCAGAACACCCTCAATTTCAAGTTTCAGCCTCATCACTCGATCTGATACTCTTTTCACCTCCGAGACATTCTTAGCTAACTCTTGCTTTAAAATCACCCGTACTACATTTCTCTTCCCATCTACACCATAGTCAAATAATTTTAGCCCGGCCCCCAAACATCTAGCCTTACTGCCTTTAGACGTGGTCTCCTGGACACACAATATATCAACGTTTCTCCTAATCATCATGCCAACCAACTCCTGAGCTTTTGGAGTAAGTGTTTTACAACAAAAACCTGGCATTCGAACAGCGCTGTGTATACTTTTGACATCCACTGCAGCCTTGTTTCTGTTTTTGTAATCTGCCTAGTGAGCCTGACAGTATTGTGCTGTAAGTGGAAACAAAATCGGAGAAGACCAATTTCTTGGAGCTGAATTTGCCTTTGTTATTTTACAAAGATTTTATTTTTGTTTTAGATTAAGTGATATTGTTCAGCAATATCTGAATTTTCACATTCATGTTTTACTCAGTTATTTTTGTTTTTATTTGACGTTAATGCTCTGGTTTAAAAATAAATCAAAAGTTACTCAGATCTTGTAGTTTTTTCACCGAGTACTTTCTTCCTCTTAATTATTTGGAGGACGACTATTTACTTTTACTTGAGTCATATTATAATAAAATAACAGTACTCTTACTCGAGCACAATATTTGGCTTACACTACCCACCTCTAATCGCCCCTTTCGTGAAAACGTTGACACAAATAAAAAATATGGTTATAATCATGCATTACACTTCTATAGCGACATTCAAGGCACTCAAAGACGCTTTAGAATTACATGCATTCTTTATTCACTCCACAGTACCAGCCTGGTGGTGGTAAGCTACTGGAGTAGCCACAGCTGCCCTGGGGCAGTCTGGCTGCCATTCTGCGCCGACACCAAACATCAAAATGCATTCATTCGCATAGGACTGCTATGGGCGCCCCATCCCATAGGGGTCGGGCCTGTGGGGCCGTGGCCCCTCGATGCCATGGTGGGTGTCCCTTATTTTCTTTTCTGAAAGGTGGCAAGCCTACCTACCTCCTTGTGAAGGGTGTTGACCATTGTCTTCTGGACATGTCAAGTCAGCAGTCTTCGCCATGATTGTGGAGCCAACTGACCCAGACTTAGACCGTTCAAAGGCTCAGGAAACCTTTGCAAGTGTTTTGGGGTTTCAGTATCTGTCAGCCATAATCATCAAAAGCACAAGGAAAAAGGCTTGAGATATTTTAATCTAGCTGTAATGATTCTATATAATCAGTTTCACTTTCTGAAATGACTGACAAAAAATATTGACCCTTCTTACCATATTCTAATTATGTTAGATGTACTTTTATACACAGTAGGTATGGACAATAGTCAAAGCCCCTTAAATTGTTCACTCTTTTTCATATTGCAGCCGTTTGTTAAAATCATTTGTTGATTTTTTCCTCAATGTACACACAGCATCCATCCATCCATTGTCTTCCGCTTATCCGAGATCAGGTCGTGGGGGCAGTAGCTTCCCATATAAAAAAAAAAAATAACACAAAAACAATTGATTCCCCCCCCCCCCCCCCCCTCCCCAAGATTTACTGAAAAAGAAAAAAATAAATATCACATGGCCATAAGTTTCAGACCCTTTGCTCAGTATTGAGGAGAAGCACTTTTATGAGCTAATGCAGCCATGAGTCTTCTTTAGAATTATGCAACAACATTTTCACACACAGATTTGGGGATCCTCTGCCATTCCTCCTTGCAGATCCTGTCCTGTTTTGTCAGGTTGGATCGTGAATGTTGGTGGCCAGCCATTTTAAAGTTTTACCAAAAATGCTCAATTGGGTTTAAGTCACAGCTCTGGTTGGGCCACGTCAAGAACAGTCACAGTTGTGCCAAAGCCATGCCTTCATTATTTTTACCGTGTGTCAATACTGTCCGCTCCAAAGGTATTGGATCGGCAAAGTCAATTCCTTTGTTTTTGTTGTCATTTGGGTTTCAGATCAAAAGTTGAATATGAGACAAAAGTTCAGAATTCCAGCTTTTATTTTATGCTATTTACATCGTGATGTGTGAAACAACTCAGAACAGAGCACCTTTCGTTTGAACCCACCCACTTTTCAAGTGAGCAAAAGTATTGAAACAGACCTTATTAAATGAACTTAAAGTGAATAACATTTAATATTTGGTGGCATAACCCTTACTTGAAATAACTGCATCAAGCCTACGACACATTGACTTTACCAAACTGTTGCATTTTTTTTATTTGAAATGCTTTTTCATGCCTTTACTGCAGCCTCTTTCAGTTCTTGTTTGTTTCTGGGGGGGTTCTCTGGTCAGTCTCCTCTTCAGGAGGTCAAATGCATGCTCTACTGGGTTAGGTCCGGTGATTGACTTGGCCAGTCTAAGACCTTCCACTTTTTACCCCTGATGAAGTCCTTTGTTGTGTTGGCAATGTGTTTTGGGTCATTGTCTTGTTGCATGATGAAGCTTCTCCCGACTAGTTCGGATGCTTTTTGCTGTAAATTGCCAGACACAATTGTTTTGTAGACTTCAGGATTCATTCTGCTGCTACCATCATGAGTTACATCATCAATAAAGACGAGTGAGCCCGTTCCAGAAGCAGCCTTGCAAGCCCAAGCCATGACATGACCTCCACCATGCTTCACAGATGATGAGCTTGTGTGTTTTGGATCATGAGCATATCCTTTCTTTCTCCAGACTTTGGCCTTTCCATCAATTTGGTAGTTAATCTTGATCTCATCAGTCCATAAAACTTTGTTCCAAAACGTTTGTTGCTCATCTCTGTACTTCTTTGCAAAATGCAATCTGGCCTTCCGATTCTTTTTTGCTGATGAGTGGTTTGTATCTTGTGGTATGCCCTGTATATTTCTTCTCTCGAAGTCTTCTTCGAACAGTGGATTGTGATACCTTCACGCCTGCCCTGTGGACGTTGGCAGTGATGTCACTGACTGTTGTCCTGGGTGTTTCTTCAGGGCTCTCACAATGTTTCTGTCATCAACTGCTGTTGATACCCTTGGCCGACCTGTTTGATGTCTGCTGCTCAGTACGCCAGTAGTTTCTTTCTTTTTCAGGACATTCCAAATTGTTGTATTGGCTATGCCAAATGTTTGTGCAATAGCTCTGATCGATTGTCCCTCTTCTCTCAGCTTCAAAATGTTTTTTCCCCCCCCACAGACATAACAGCAAAGGCAGTTTTCACAGGTGAAAAACCCAAAGCCAAAAACAAACACTATCTAATGTTTAAGTAATCACTCTGAAAGGCAACACTTGAGCAATTAGAAACCGCCATCAGTCACATGTTCCAATACTTTTGCTCACTTGAAAAGTGGGTGGGTTCAAACGAAAGGTGCTCTGTTCTGAGTTGTTTAACACATCCAGATGTAAATAGCATAAAATAAAAGCTGGAATTCTGAACGTTTGTCTCATATTCATCTTTTGATCTGACACCCAAACGTCTTTAGTATACAACAAAAACAGGAATTGACCTCGCTGTTCCAATACTTTTGGAGAGGACTCTATAATTACAGAATATATAGTACCAAATCATATGAACAAACTCAGGTGACACTGGCAAGATAAAATTCTTCAACACACAATTCATGTAAATAGTTTATTGAAGCGCGATCAACTCTCAGGTGAAAGGCTCGTTTGTGATTTTAGATTCCTGGCATGAACTGAAGTGTTTGAGAGATGCTATATACAGGATAACCTACATGTGTACTTTGTAGGGGGCAGTGATGATACGGTGACAGACTCTGAGGAGGTTCCAGAGGATGACTTTGCAGTCAGGTAATCAAACCCAGTGTTATTGGCAGCCTAGGTTGTGACGCTCAGGGCATGTAACACTCGTGCGCGATAATTAAGCTCTGTACTTTTTGTTTTTCTCACCTTCTACTCAGGAATGGGGACTCACAGCTTTTTGACAAGGTCCGAGGCCATGATATTAAGCTCCTCCGGTACTTGTCAGTTCGCTACATCTGCGACCTTATGGTGGAGAACAAGAAGGTTAAGTTCGGCGTGAAGTAAGAAACTGTGTGCTGTGTGCTTTGTACTTGATACTTCATACTTGTGCTGGAGTTTGTTGACAGAGTTGTAAAGTGAACAGTGTATGTTTATGAACTATGTGAGTGATTTATGCCAGACGCACAAAATTGCCAAACAGCGCGTTGTGCGTTCTGGGAATAGTACAGTGGAACCTCAATTTAACGGACCCAGAAGCAACGGACTTCGGATTGAACAGTAGTCGTATTAGTGTCCGGTTGGAACTCAAAAACGCCCCCTTCCGACGGACAAATTTAATTCTGGAATTGGGCGCTGTTGTTTACTGGCGCCATCAACAGAGACCGGTACCTGTATTTTCGGGAATGGTCGCAGTTGTTTACTTGGGCGCTCGTCGTGCACACGTCTCTCAGACATGGAATACTGATTTTGGTGCAGTATACGGTTGTTTTTATCAGACTTTTCACTACGGCATCCAATCTTAATATAGGTGAGAAAAGAGAGCGCGTTAACCTTGCGACTCATGAAAGCGACCATTATGTCACCCCTCCCAAGCACCAGCGATCACTGCCCTTTCACGACAGTATTAGACCATCACAGCAGTGTTTAAAGGTAAGTTGAGGTCAACTTTAACATTTTCAAGCTTTTTTATTTTACATTTATTTACAATAATTTTGTGCTGTACTGGGTGCTTCAAACCTGCTTCAAATTAATGGACAAACTGCTTTAACAAATGGTCCCGCCCTCCCTATTAGTATGTTAAATCGAGGCTCCACTGTATATGCAAATAGATGAATTGCACAATTCAAATACTGTGACACGCAGGTGCAAACAAGCACGCAAAGCAGGCAAATTGAGAGGCAGCAGGGAGAACTTTTCCAATTTAAAAAAAAAAAAAAAAAAAAAACTTTTATAGTCAAACAGTACAGTAACATAACAATAGAGCATTGTCCTGAGATTGGGCAGTCATTCACAATTTGGTGTTTTTTTATTTCATTTTATTTTATTCTTTTTGGGCAGTCATTCACAATTTGGAGTTTTTTTAATTTTATTTTTTACCTATAGTACAAAAGAATTAAAAAAAAAGAAAAAGGACTCAGAGTCATATTGAGTTAAGGGCCAAAACTGGTCTCCATCTGCTTTCGAAGATGGGGGCCTTGAGTTGCAGTTGTGCTGTCAATCGTTGCATTAAGTGTATTTGTTTGAGCTTTTGTATCCATTGGTCAATTGTAGGTGGTCCTTGTTTCAACCAACAAAACGTTATCATTTTTCTTGTAGACATCAAAAGGAGGCGGCACGTTGGGTGACTGATTAGCACATCTGCCTCACAGTTCTGAGGACCGTGGTTCAAATCCCGGCCCCCGTCTGTGTGGAGTTTGCATGTTCTCCCCCGTGCCTGCGTGGGTTTTCTCCGGGTACTCCGGTTTCCTCCCACATCCCCCAAAACATGCACGATCGGTTAATTGAAGACTCTGAATTGCCCGTAGTTGTGAATGTGAGTGCAACTGGTCGTTTGTCTATATGTGCCCTGCGATTGGCTGGCGACCAGTTCAGGGTGTACCCCGCCTGTCGCCCGAAGATAGCTGGGATAGGCTCCAGCACGCCCGCGACCCTAGTGAGGAAAAGCGGTACAGAAAATGGATGGATGGATGGACATCAAGAGGAGATGTAACAAAAATCTTTGATCGTGGGATAAACCATCAGGAAAGATGTCCAGTAAAAAAAATAAAATAAAAAAATAAAATGGCCCAGGGCGGTGTTCGCTTTGAGTAGATTGTCTATTATTCATTTCACACCAGTCCAAAAATGTTGGATACTGGGGCAGTCCCAAAATATATTTTATCCAACCTGGTCACTCCGAGAGCGAACCTCAACATCTTTATTTCCGCCACCTCCAGCTCTGCTTTCTGTGGTCTCTTCAGTGCCACCGTCTCTAATCCGTACATCATGGCCGGCCTCACCACTGTTTTATAAACTTTGCCCTTCATCCGAGCAGAGACTCTTCCGTCACACGACACCTTCCTTCACGCGTTCCAACCTGCTTGGACTCTTTTCTTCACTTCCTGACCACACTCACCATTGCGCTGGACTGTTGACCCCAAGTATTTCAAGTCCTCCACCCTTGCTATGTCTTCTCCCTGGAGCCTCACTCTTCTCCCTCACCCCTTTCATTCATGCACATATGTTTTGTCTTACTCCAGGCTAATCTTCATTCCTCTCCTTTCCAGTGCATGCCTCAATCTTTCTCCATATAACTGTTCCTCCACCTGCTCCCTGCTTTCCCTGCAGATCACCATGATGCAAACATCATGGTCCAAGGGGATTCCAGTCTAACCTCATCTGTCAACCTATCCATCACCACTGCAAACAGGAAGGGTCTGGGCGCTGATCCCTGATGCAGTACCACCTCCACCTTCAACTCCTCTGTCACACCTACAGCACACCTCACCACTCTTCCGCCGCCCTCATACATGTGCTGTACTATTCTAACATACTTCTCTGCCACTACAGACATGCAGTACCACAGTTCCTCTCTGGGTACTCTGTCATAGGCTTTCTCTAAATCTGCAAAGACACAATGTAACTCCTTCTGACCTTCTCTGTACTTTTCCATCAACATCCTCAAGGCAAATAATGCATCTGTGGTACTCTTTCTAGGCATGAAACCATACTGTTGCTCGCAAATACTCACTTCTGTCCTGAGTGAAGCCTCCACTACTCTTTCCCATAACTTTATTGTGTGGCTCATCCACTTTATTCCTCTGTAGTTCCCACAGCTCTGCGCATCACCCTTGTTCTTAAAAGTGGGCACCAGCCCACTTTTCCTGCATTCCTCAGTTCTAGGCTCTGTGCTTTCCTCTTCTCTTTCTGCCGAAGAACCCGCTTTCCACCTCTCCTTTGTCTTCGACCCACAGTAGCTGCGTTTCCACCGGTGCCCTGCAGGTTAACGGTGCCGGGGGCGGACGTTGTTAACCCGGGCCGCGACCGATCCGGTATGGAATTCTTTAGATGTACGCTCCTATTTGTTTGGCGAGGTTTTAAGCCGGACGCCCTTCCTGACGCAACCCTCTGCATTTATCCGGGCTTGGGACCGGCCTACGGTTTGCACTGGCTTGTGCCCCCCATAGGGCTGCATTATTCCAGTAATACAGTGCTGAATAAAATTCATCAAATTATCAGATACGCAGCCTCACATCTTGGTCTCTTTTGTTGCCAGTGTGACATCCTCCGAGAAGGCCGACAAAGCCCAACGCTATGCAGACTTCACTTTGCTCTCTGTGCCTTATCCAGGTAAAAAAAAAAAAAAAAAAAAAATTATGTTCATGTTTTAACTGACAAAAATACTTTTAACATAAGTATGCTGTAAAATTGTGCTTGTACTAAAGTACCGCAAAGCGCAACATCCTGTAGCGTGTATTGTGTTTGCTTAGGCTGGATGTACACTGCAGATCTAAGTTACCAATTTCAATTTAGTGCCTGGAGTGCCAGTTTTGTTATTTGATCGTATGCATTTTCAAACGACACAAATTCATATTGTTTACAATTACTGAAACAACACACAATTACGTGTCAACATTGGCTAGTGACAATATAAACTGACGTCAACAATAATGCAAATAATGTCAGTAATAAACAGTATATATCATTTAGTTGGCCTTGACTGACATTTCTCTGTACCGGTTTCAATGCAGGGAACCTTGAAATTACTCCACAAGCCGGTATCTGCAATTGTTTTCCGTGCTCAGTGATTGAGCACGAATGTACCATTTTTAATGGTACAGTATGTGCTTTTGCTATGGTATAGATTTACTCTGGCAATTTTTACCTACATTGGGAAGAGACCTAATTCTGATCTGAGAGTATCAGTTGCCTGTTTTTTTTGTTTCTCTTAATGCTGCGTATTATGCACATTATCAGGAGGAAGCAAAAAGTTTGTTTGTTGATTGTTTCACTTGAAAGCTGTAGTGTAAATCCCGCGCTAAATTCATCACCAAGGCTGTGTTTTTTGTTCAGGGTGTGAGTTCTTTAAAGACTACAAAGATAGAGACTACACTGCTGAGGGACTTGTGTTTAACTGGAATCAGGTACTGCTTAATTGTTCATATGATTCAATAAAATTTGTAGTTGACTTTGTTAAACAACAGGAATGCCCAATCTGACACCTTTCTTCTCCCCTGACAGGACTATGTGGATGCTCCCTTGACAATTCCTGCGTGCTTTAAGAAGAACCTAAACATTGACTGGGCTGAGTACCAGGTACTTCTCTTATATGGGCAAGCAGTTGTCCAATGTAGATCCAAACTGATAAGGGATTTTCGAAGCCGATACCGATATTGGGAATAAAAAAAAAAACACAAAAAAACTGATATCCGATATACTGGCCAATGATCGATAATCTTTATTTAACAAAGATACCATAACAAAAAGTTAACGTGGTCACATATTGACTGATTTATCGGTGCTAGGCTACAGTCGGCCTGGCGATGAATTGGTCGGGCAATGCTAAACCTCCATTTGACCTCCCTCGCTTCCAATTTTAGCCCCCTCAGTACAGAATCCGTTTTGTGCGTTGTCCTCCTTGTGTGTTTTCAGTCATGGGACCTGGTGGAACAGACGCAGAACTACCTGAAGCTACTTCTACATATCATCAACAGTGATGGTAGGGAGTTAAAATTTTTTTTCATGAGGAATCGCTCCACCAGTGAGAATTATACTGCACTGTATGTTATTATTAATAAATAATTTGTAATGTAAGATAATATAACCGTTATTACTCCCACAATGGGGAAATTTGCATCGTTTCAGCAGCAATTATGGGTATATTGAAATAGAAATGTCATATAAATAGCGTGCAAGAGCAGATGTACAAAAAGTACATTGCACAAAATAGAGACCAGAACTATTGCCGATACATAAGCTATCCAATACAATCTATCAGCAATGTTATTTGTTGGTTTGCAAAATAGTGGATGTGGTCCACAATTTCCAACAACAATTTGAAATGTGGACTCGTCGGACCACAGAACACTTTGCATCAGTCCATCTTAGATGAGCTTTGGCCCAGAGAAGCCGGCGGCGTTTCTGGGTGTTGTTGATAAATGGCTTTTGCTTTGCATAGTAGAGTTTCAAGTTGCACTTACAGATGTACAGCCGACCTGTATTTACTGACATTGGTTTTCTGAAGTGTTCCTGAGCCCATGCGGTGATATCCTTTACACATTGATGTCGGTTTTTGATGCAGTGCCGCCTCAGGGATCGAAGGTCACGGGCATTCAGTGTTGGTTTTCGGCCTTGCCGCTTACATGCAGTGATTTCTCCAGATTCTCTGCACCTTTTGATGATGTCATGGACCGTAGATGATGAAATCCCTAAATTCCTCGCAATTGTACGTTGAGGAACATTGTCCCTAAACTGTTCGACTATTTTCTCACGCACGTGTTCACAAAGAGGGGAACCTCGCCCCATCTTTGCTTATGAATGACTGAGCAATTCAGGGAAGCTCCTTTTCTACCCAATCATGGCAGCCACCTTTTTTGGAACGTGTTGCTGCCATAAAATTCTCAGTTCATGATTATTTTCTAAAAACAATAAAGTTGATCAGTTTGAACATTAAATATCTTGTCTTTGTAGTGTATGTAGTTTAATTTTTTTTTTCCCCCCTTTTCTCTTCGATATCTTGACACAACAATGAAGTCTCAAAAAATTCACATAGTTTAATTTTACAAATCTTAACTGAACCGTTTTAGAGGTTATGTTTTTTTTGGTTCATCATGGTGTTTCACATATTATATGCACTTTTAATAACAGCTCCAAGTGGGAACATCCCACTTAGCAGCCTTTGTGCATATGCACTTAAACAGCTAGCAATTTGTGACATATTAATACATTAGGTTCATGACTGTGCATTTATGAGCTTAGACCAGCTGACTCGGAATAAGACTCTTTGTACTTCTACAAGTTTTGGAAATGTTCAACTCGTTTAAACTAAAATGAAGAAACCTTGAGTGAGACAAATGTTTCCTTCATCTCCCTTCACCTATATCCTCCTCTGTTTGGGTACGTGATGATGATCCATTTTGCTCTTATTCCTCTCTGGCCACATTTGCCACGTTTTTCATCGACCTGACTCAAAGTTTTGCCACTTAGGGATCATCAGATTTGCCTTAAGTCACACAGTGACCACACTGAGCAAAAAGTGACTCCACTGTCTGTTCCGTTATGGTTGCGTTATACTGTCCTTGTCACGGTAAAAAAAAGAGCTACACATTTGATGGTACTCATAATTAAATGAGACACTCTGCAGGGCTAACGTTATGTTAGTAAAGTAGACGAACGTACAGCTCACCGATTAGCGCTTCACCTTTGTCTCTCGGGTCCCGTGATGCAGTGTCATACTCCACGGAGAGAAAGGTCCGTGTTCTAACGAACGGGTGCTCCCCTTGCATTTCACTGTGAAATGCGAATACACTTTCGGCATTTTTGTCTTTACTCTCGCTCTTCTCAATTCGGCGTCGCATTTTGCAACCTCTGTCTTGGCGCTTCTCAGTCGAACGCTCTGCAAGTTCAGGTTCTTTGTGACGGAATGCATGGAACATTAAAATACCGCTGCGTGAGAGAATTTCCTTTGTGGAAAAATAATACGAACTAACAAACAAAAGTGAAGGTGTTTAAAAAGGTGTTTAAAATAAAAAAAAATTCACATGCTCTTGTTTCCAGATGAGAGTGGCCTACTTGTGCACTGCATATCAGGCTGGGACCGAACACCTCTGTTTGTTTCTCTCCTCAGGCTGTCTCTTTGGGCCGTAAGTTGATACTTAACACTGTCTGTCCGTCTGTGCACCCTAAAGGGTGCTTTCGCACAAGCATGACTAAGTCAGTCGAGTCAATTCTAAGTGCCGTTCATTTAGTCAAGTGTTAACACAGTAATTAAACTTGTGTTACTGAGCATGTCTTTAAATGTTAGCAGTCTGATAGCAATAGGCGCTACGTATTAGTTTCACTGCGTGAATATGGATAAATTAAATTTCTTTAAAGTGAATTTAGTTATTTGCTGTGACACATTTTGGTTAGCTTGTTTTTACAATTTCAAAAATAAAAACTCATCAATGGATTTGGACCAGAGGAAATGTGCTACAGGTCTTAAAAGGAACCGTGATTGTAATGACAAATACTTCCTAAAATAGAACTGACTTTGACTTTGCAAATACAGTGCTACATGTTTATAAATAGTTTTTGAAGTTATAAAAATAGTTTTTGCGTGCGCAAAGCATTCTGGGATTGACGACGCGTAATGGTTGCTGTTTGCCGGCGTACATTGCTGCCGTAGCTCACAGTCGGTACGGAACGTATTCAGACGCACTTAAATTTTTCACTCTTCATATTGCAGCTATTTGCTAAAACCATTTGTTAATTTTTTCCCTCAATGTACACACAGCACCCATATTGACAGGAAAAAAACCAGCATTTTTGAAATTTTTACAGATTTATTAAAAACGAAAAACTGAAATATCACGCAGCCATAAGTATTCAGACCCTTTGCTGTGACACTCGTATATTTAACTCGGTTGCTGTCGATTTCTTCTGATCATCCTTGAGATGGTTCTACACCTTCATTGGAATCCAGCTGTGTTTGATTATACTGATTGGACTTGATTAGGAAAGCCACACCCCTGTCTACATAAGACCTTCGCGCTCACAGTCCATGTCAGAGCAAAAGAGAATCATGAGGTCAAAGGAACTGCCTGAAGAGCTCAGACAGAATTGCGGGAAGGCACAGATCTGGCCAAGGTAACAAAAACATTTCTGCTGCACTTAAGGTTCCTAAGAGCACAGTGGCCTCCAGAATCCTTAAATGGAAGACGTTTGGGACGACCAGAACCCTTCCTAGAGCTGGCCGTCCGGCCAAACTGAGCAATTGGGGGAGAAGAACATTGGTGAGAGAGGTAAAGAAGAACCCAAAGATCACTGTGGCTGAGCTACAGAGATGCAGTCGGGAGATGGGAGAAAGTTCTAGAAAGCCAACCATCACTGCAACCCTCCACCAGTCGGGGCTTTATGGCAGAGTGGCCCGACGGAAGCATCTCTTCACTGCAAGTCACATGAAAGCCTGCATAGAGTTTGCTCAAAAAAAACCCTGACGGACTCCAAGATGGTGAGAAATAAGATTCTCTGGTCTGAGGAGACCAAGATAGAACTTTTTGGCGTTAATGCTAAGCGGTATGTGTGGAGAAAACCAAGCACAAGTCATCACCTGTCCAATACAGTCCCGACAGTGAAGCATGATGGTGGCAGCATCGTGCTGTGGGGGTGTTTTGCAGCTGTAGGGACAGGACGAGTGGTTGCAATCGAAGGAAAGATGAATGCGGGCAAGTCCAGGGATATCCTGGACAAAAACCTTCTCCAGAGTGCTCAGGACCTCAGACTGGGCCGAAGGTTCACCTTCCAACAAGACAATGACCCTAAGCAAACAGCTAAAATAACGAAGGAGTGGCTTAAGAACAACTCTGTGACCGTTCTTGAATGGCCCAAAAAGACTCATGGCTATATTAGCTCAAAAGGGTGCTTCTATGAAATACTGAGCAAAGGCTCTGAACACCTATGGCTGTGTGATATTTCAGTTTTTCTTTTTTAATCTGCAAAAATGTCAACAATTGTTTTTTTCTTTCAATATGGGGTGCTTAAATTAACTTAAATGATTTTAGCAAATGGCAGCAATATAACAAAGAGTGAAATATTTAAGGGAGTCTGAATACTTTCCGTACCTACTGTAGATATCGTAATATAACCTGTGTTGTTATTATTAGTGGTCCCAGCACAAGCAGTTAAAGCCTATAGCGTGTCTATGGAACTCATTAGTGAATGAACACCATATCACATGCACGTTAGTCAACTGGTATATGGAGTTGCTGAGCCGACACACTGAGGATGGGTGCGCCTGCAAGGAGGGGGTCAAGCCAGCGAGCCCATCCCACGAGGGAGACAAATCCCTCGTGGGATGGGCCTATGAGAGACAAATGAGGGGGGGAAAAAAATCCAGAAAATCACATTGTCTGATTTTTAAAGAATGTATTAGCAAATTATGGTGGAAAATAAGGATTTGGTCGATAACAAAAGTTCATCTCAATACTTTGTTATATATCCTTTGTTGGCAATGACAGAGGTCAAATGTTTTCTGTAAGTCTTCAAGGTTTTCATACACTGTTGCAGGTATTTTGGCCCATTCCTCCATGCAGAACTCCTCTAGAGCAGTGATGTTTTGGGGCTATCGCTAGGCAACACAGACTTTCAACTCCCTCCAAAGATTTTCCATGGGGTTGATATCTGGAGACTGGGTAGGCCACTCCAGGACCTTGAAATGCTTCTTACAAAGCCACTCCTTCGTTGCCCGGGCGGTGTGTTTGGGATCATTTTCATGCTGAATGACCCAGCCACGTTTCATCTTCAATGCCCTTGCTGATGGAAGGAGGTTTTCACTCAGAATGTCACGCTACATGGCCCCATTCATTCTTTCCCTTACACGGATCAGTCTTCCTTGTCCATTTGCAGAAAAATAGCCCGAAAGCATGATTTCTCTACCCCCATACAGTAGGTATGGTGTTCTTTGGATGCAACTCAGCATTCTTTCTCCTCTAAACACGACAAGTTGAGTTTTTACCAAAATGTTCCATTTTGGTTTCATCTGACCATATCACATTCTCCCAATCCTCTTCTGGATCATCCAAATGCTCTCGATCAAATTTCAGACGGGCCTGGACATGTACTGGCTTAAGTAGGAGGACACGTCTGGCATGGCAGGATTTGAGTCCCTGGCGGCGTAGTGTGTTACTGATAGTAGCCTTTGTTACTTTGGTCCCAGCTCTCTGCAGGTCATTCACTAGGTTACCACGTGTGGTTCTGGGATTTTTGCTCACTGTTCTTGTGGTCATTTGGACCCCACGGGGTGAGATCTTGCTTGGAGCCTCAAATCGAGGGAGATTATCAGTGGTCTTGTATGTCATGTAGGTCATTTTCTAATAATTGCTCCCACGTTTGATTTCTTCACACCAAGCTGCTTACCTATTGCAAAATCCGTCATCCCAGCCTGGTGCAGGTCTACAATTTTGTTTCTGGTGTCCTTTGACAGCTCTTGGCCAGAGTGGAGTTTGGAGTGTGACTGTTTGAGGTTGTGGACAGGTGTCTTTTATACTGATAATGAGTTCAAACAGGTGGCATTAATATAGGTAAGGAGTGGAGGACAGAGGAGCCTCTGAAAGAAGAAGTTACAGGTCTGTGAGAGCCAGAAATCTTGCTTGTTTGTAGATGACCAAATACTTATTGTCCCCCGTGACCCCCCCCCCCCCTGTAAATTACCTCTATTACGCCACTCAAAAATGACCAACTCGAGCGTCTTCGCGCCCATCATCGTAATTGTCATCTCCATTTTCATTGCTGATTACTTCCTCTCCTCATGTCTTTGTTCACATGTGGCTCAAACTGAAAAGGTGAACAGTGTTCTTCGCTGCAGCAGCTACTACTGTAGCTAATGCTAAAAACACTGGCGAATCTGGGCATATCCCCTTTTGACGTCACTACCCGTCGACGCAAACAATAATGGCGACCAATGTTGAAATAACATTTCGGAAAAATATATACACCTGCAAATGATTTTTGAAAGTTGCGTCTTATTGTTGGGTTACTTACATCGAAAGAGATCATATAAGCCAAACATCATTACAATCCGAGTTCTTTTTAACGCACGCAACCATGTAGCTTCTGTTGTCCCTCGAACATTGCTATCACTGGGATCAACTCTTTATAGCGATATGCTTTCCATTTCAAACTTACTTCTTCAACAAACATTGTAATGGAAGCTTATGATTTGTGAATACCGGGTAAAATAAACTGTCGGGGAAAAAAATGTAGTTGCGCCGTAACTGATGATGGACTTGATAGGTGACCATCTTTTGACTTGTATTTTTTGCAGGACGGAGCTGTACACAACAGTCTGGAAGCAGCCGAGATCCTGTATCTGACTATTGCTTATGACTGGTTCCTGTTTGGGTAATAAATAATAGTGAATATTATAAACAAACAGTGCTCATGTAACAGATGCTAGCAAGCGCCGTGCAAAGGTTTGGTAAAGCCTCACTTCTGTGATGCCTTAAATGGGAACTAAACCCAAGATGTAATAACTTTGTCATATTCTAAATGTGCTTATGTTCATTAGCTGCTGTTTACTAAAATCAACAAAGTATTTATTCTAAAAAAAAAAAAAAAAAAAAAAAGGTTCAAAACATTGCATCTACTGGCTTATGGTGGCCGCCGTGTCTTTTCGCTCTCTCATTTCCGAGAATGTGACGTGCATGAGCCATTCCTGACGGTTTTATTTACAAAAAAAGTTGGAAATTATTCAATGACAAGCTACACATTTGACAGTTCCACTAATCTAGCCAGCTAATGACGGAGTGTCAGCTGACTGCTGTTTTGGCATCGTTCAAGTTGGCAGCCGACCTTATAATTACCATCTCATACTGTTGTCACCAACATCAACACAACACCATCCCAAAAACATATTCAGTTGCTGATTAAATACACTAAAGAAATTGCTAATTAAATGCGCTGTCCTTGGTTAAAATTGTATAAATACAACGCTGGTTTGCCAGCGTTAGCAGCTCGTGGCGAGTGCCCGATAGGCTCGCGACTGCCGGCGGACTACTTTTGAATTGAATCTGCACACTTCCCTTTGATACGGACTACTACTGACACAGTTGCAGTTTCTACTGATCCATGGTTAACAAACCAGGCTGACTCAAATGTGCGGCGTTCGAAGGTCACGCGCTCCTTGTAGTTTCAACGTCACTTCCGGTCTGCAGCTGATGGTTTCGCTAAACATGGCGAAATTATCCTGTTTAATTCTTAGTCACTGAACACAATATTAATCAAGAGTGCCGTGTTTTGACTAGTGCTAGCAGATACAATGCAATCTTGCACAAAAAATGTTGGGGGTTTAGTTGAGTTTTTTTTTCTCTCATCTAATAATTGAAGCAGATCTTCGGCATTGGTCTTCTTTCGTTGATTAGATCACATTTCAGTTGGTAGTCCAGCTTTGAGTTCGTATTTAGATTTTGTCTCTTAATCGTCAAGAACCTGCACTGGTTCCCGGTCAAAGAGTGAATGAAATACAAGAGCCTTCTCCCTTCCATGTTCCTCCCTAACCTGGCACCCTCTAATCTCGCTTCCCTCATCTATCCCTACGTTCCATTTTCTTCTTTTCTTTCTTCATGCTCCTTACTGTACCTCGAGCCCATCGATCTATCTTTGAGTCCAGAGCTTTCGGCTCGACAGCCTGTCATTTCTGGAACTCGCTTCGACAATGCCTCCGTGATTTTCAACTTGCGTTCTCCAGCTGACGTTTTAACACATTTGAAAGCTTTTATTTGTACAACATTCCTGATTTTTATATTTGTATTAGTGTTATACGGTTTATTGCCCTAACTGGTGCCTACAAATAAGATTATTATTGTTGTCATACAATGCAATATAGATGTTAAAGGACTTTTTCATGTTGTCTCCATGCTGTCGGACAAAAAAACCCTAACGGCTGACGACAGTCTTTTTTTCAAGTGCAACTTCTGTTTTGGTTCTGACTTTCTCCTAAAGATGTTTCATTCTTCTGTTTCTATTTCTAGTCACATGCTGCCAGACCGACTCTCCAAGGGGGAGGAGGTACATTGTTACTTATGATGTACAGGAAAAATATGATGAGAAATGTCAAAGATAATTTGAGTCAACCAAAATTGTATATTATAAAAGGCTTTTTGTTTCACCCATTGATTAGAAACAATTCTTTCTCCTTCAGATTTTCTTTTTTTGCTTCAACTTTTTGAAGCACATCGTCTCAGAGAAGTTCTCTGCTATTAAAAAAGAGAGGTGTGTTCATTTGTTGTTTTATGGGATCATTTCTTTTTGCCACCTGACGTGATTCACACACGTGGCCAAAGTTGTTGGTGCCCCCTCTGTTAATGAAAGAAAAACCAACAGTGGTGACTGAAATAACTTGAATCTGACAAAAGTAAAAAATAAATACAAATATAATGAAAATGAACCAATAAAAATGACACAACAGAATTATTTTAAAAAACAAACTCGTGAAACAGGCCTGGACAAAAACAAAAATGGTGTGTGTGTGTGTGTGTGTGTGTGTATAACAGTATTTCGCCGTAAATTTCGACTTGATTATACTGATTGTATATATGTGTGTGTGTGTGTATATATATATATATCTGGCCAAGGTTCCAAAAGAATTTCTGCTGTACTTAACATTCCTAAGAGCACAGTGACCGCCATAATCCTGACATGGAAGACGTTTTTTTATATATATATATATATATATATATATATATATATATATAGTTTATTTAAATACTTCTGTTAAGCCACAATTCAAAATTGATGTCTGATTTTCATTGGTTAATTCTCATTCCATTTTGCTGGGTTATTACTTTTGTTATTTCTGTGGCCACTGTGGGTTTTTCTTTCATGAACAGAGGGGTACCAACAGTTTTGCCCTTGTTTGTACATATCGTAAAAATGCTTTCCAATCCTACAACTCATCGTGCCCTCTTGATTGTATTTTGTTCTTCAATGTGTTGCGTTTGTTACAGAAGGAAGAACTCCCAGTGCAAAGATGGTGATTTTACAGTGGAGGACCTCTGCCAATTAAGTAAGTCAACAGTAGCTCCTCCACAGGGTTTGCAAGGTTATCCCAACACTCCTGGCGCTGACCTAAATGTTCTTATATTACATTTGCATCTTACATTTTTTTTCAGCACAAAACATCAGTGATATATTATAAGGACAAAAATCAGAACCATCTCATTTGCCGAAACACACGAGGAATTTGTAGATGGTAGTTTGTCATGCTAACGCTTTAGCCACAAACACTTCATTAAAAAGAAAATGCAATTTTTAACACAAATCAACTAAGGATAGAAATAAGAAATAGTGCAGCAGTACTGTTCGACAACAGAGGTTTCCAAAAAGGAAAGTGTCAATGCTACATTGATGAATGATGTTGTGTGTTACAGTGAACATGCAGATTGATTCTGTTGCTTGATAAGGTAACGTAAAGAGAAAAGCTGTTAGAATGTCTTGTGGTTCTGGTGTGCACTGTATGCTACCTAGCAGCAGAGGTGTGTAGTAACACACTACATTTACTCCGTTACATTGACTCAAGCAACATTTAGCAAACAATTGTGCGTAGGTGTGGATGTGTGTGCGATTGGTTGTTTATACAGACCCTCTCCAAAAAAAAAATAGAATGACATGGAAAAGTTTCTTGATTTCCATAATTCCGCCCGTGCGCTCCCAAGTCACAGGAGTTGACGAGACCAGAAAAAGAATCTTCCGCCACTTCTTCACTGATGTGTTAAATACTTATTTCAGCCGCTGTAAACATTCACAATCAACACTCGTTACGCTAGCTATCGCTAAGAAAGCTATTTTGACCAAACTGTCTCTATTAATATTAATCACTGGTTAATCCTTACCATAGAATATATTGCATTAGAAAAAATATCTGCGGAACAAAAAAATCAATTACATAATGACACAGATAGCTGGTCACCCTTCAGCATGCTGAACCTCGATCTTTGATTCCTCTTCTTGTGTAGACAATAGCAATATGATATTGGAAATGGAAAATAAAGTTTTGTCCCGATATTGTCCTGTACTTCTCTCACAGGGTGTAACACTACTGCCCCATACAATACTCGAATCTGTGTCATTATACACGCATAATATGATTTATTTTCCTTATCTTTCTCACAGCTAGTGTCTTGTCTGTCTCCCTATCTTATTTCATTATATTTTCACTCTCTCATCCTTTTTTTTTTTTTTTTTTTCCTGTCACTCCCCTTTCAAACTCTGTTCTGTCCGACTGAAATTTTCAATCAATATCCGTCAGAATTCATCAAACCACAGTGCCAGTATGAAATAGTGAAAAATGAAGTGAAACAGACAATGATTTGAGTCAGTTGTTTTCCAGAATGAGAGTGCTTAAAGAGGAAGATGCTATTCACGTGGCACAGCTTGAGGCGGGCTTCGGGTGCGGGTGGAGATGGGCCCGGGTCCAGTTGGAGGCCAAAACGAAAAAAAGCAAAGAAATGAGGCAACTTTTATTTTAATCTGAAATTTGTACATCAACATGTACATGAGTGGTGTAAATAAATGTTTTTCTGCGTGAAGAAAATTAGTTGATTTTGCCTTGTAGTACTCTTCAGAGTTTTCCAGATTTCTTAATTTATGTTAAAATCAAAAGAAATTCTCTTTTTTTTTTTGTCATCTTTTTCATGCCTGTCGTGTTTGCATGTCTGTAACTAGAAGAGAGTGTTGTACATTCGAGATGTACAACACTCTAAAGTTGTCCCTTTTATCTCTCGACAACTTCGGAGGTCGCTAGTCACCTCTGTTTCAAAGCTTTTAACCATAGGTGTCTTCAGTTTGCTTCACATGCCGTCCTTGACAATAGATATGCAATATGTTCTGACATTTTCCGCGGGTCCTTCCATTGTTTTTTTTTTTTTTTTCCTTTTTTCCTCAAAGCTTGTTTCCAGTAATTCTGCGACTTTTATGTAACCACCAACTGTAGTCATTGTGACATTGACGCAATACTGGTCCTCACACTTGTAGCTTTTGTTCGTCTCCCCAAACTGTAAGACCACTCAGTGGTGAGAAGGCACTGTACTTTCTCTCAGGACAATGTGAAAAACATTCTGTAACAGACTCCTCTTGCGTGTGTCTCAGAGTCCAGGGATCGTGGCAGTGTGACAAGTCTGAGCAGTGACTTTTCCCTCATCACTGAGGAGGTTGGTGTGACTTCCGGCTTCATGAGCGACACTCTGGACTTCTTCTCCAGCCAGCCTCCACTTCCCACTTGGTTAGTGTCACACACACACACACACACACACACACTTGATTGAGTTTTGGGCAGCTTTTCAAAAATATTGCAAGATGGTTCCGGTTAGGTATGCAAAATAATTTTGGAAAAAATTCATGTTCCGCTGCCCTGTGCTTCACGGAGACATGGCTTTGTGAATGCATTATTCTTGGGGACTTTAGCAAAGCAAACTCAACCACGAACCCCTGAAATACAAGCAACACATGGACTGTCCTACCAGAGAAAACAACATTCTAGACCACTGCTATACTACGCTAAATGACACATACTGTGCTATCCCCCGTGCAGCTCTGGGCTCATCTGAACACTGCTTAATTCACTTGGTACCAACATACAGGCAAAAACTTAACTGCGAAGCCTAGGGTCAAAACAGTGAAGAAGTGGACCTATGACGCAAAGTTAGAACTTCAAGACTGTTTAGACTGCACAGATTGGAGTGTCTTTGAAACTGGCAGCCTAGATGAATATACAGACTGTGTCACATCCTACATCACTTTCTGTGAAGATGTGTGCGTACCAACGAAGACATTTCGCACGTTCAATAACAACAAGCCGTGGTTCACTGCCAAACGTCAGCAACTTCGCCAGGCTAAAGAGGACACCTATCGAAGTGGGGATAGAGCCCTGTATAATTGCGCTAGAAACCAGCTGACTAAAGAAATTAACATCGCAAAGAGAAATTAGGCAGAAAAGCTACTACCCGCTTACTTAGTCAGTCTGGCATGGATAACATTTGCTAACCAACTACAAGCGACCATCCCGCCAAGCAGAGAACAATAAAGGACCAGCTAACGACTTGAAGACCTTCGACTGCAGATTTGAAAAGGACACTGTCACACCCTACACCCACCCAGCTGCACCAGCAACCACCATCACACCTCTGACTACCCCCCCTGGGTTGACCATCCACGAACAGGATGTGAGACGAAGCTTCGATCAACAAAGCGGCAGGCCCAAACCTTGTGTCCCCATTCTGCCTCAAAGTCCTCAAAGTCTGCCGCGGAGCAGCTCGCTGCAGTCTTCACACAGATCTTCAATAGATCTCTGGAACTGTGTGAAGTACCATCCTGTTTAGAACTCTCCGCCATCATCTCAGTCTCCAAGAAAACTGCAATCTCGGGTCTGAATGAATACAGGCCTGTCGCCCTGACATCTGTGTTCATGAAGTCCTTTGAATGCCTCATTCTGGACCACCTCAAGAGTGTCGCTGGACCCAATGCAGTTTGCCTACCGAGCAAACAAGTCTGTGGATGACGTAGTCAACATGGCACTGCACTTCATCCTAGAACACGACAACCCGGGGACATACACTAGGGTCCCGTTCGTGGACTTCAGCTCTGCGTTCAACACCATCATCCCCGAACTCCTCTCCTCCATGCTTCTCCAGCTCAGCGTTTCCCCTGCCATATGCCAGTGGAATAACAGCTTCCTGACGACCAGAACACAGCAAGTGAGGCTGGGGGACACCACCTCATCCACATCAACCACCAGCATCGGGGGGCCCCCAAGGATGTGTCCTGCTCCATTGTCTTTCTTGCCCGGTTCCTCCAGGGTGTCGAAATGCCCCTGTGTGTAAATATAAAAAAACTCTATTTATAAAACGTGCGTACACCAGTCAATGCAAAGAGGGCAGAGAAGAGGAATTTCTTCCGACACAACGATTTCAGACACCGAGAGACATTGTGAGAGAAGGAGAAACAAACGAAGAAAAAGTTGCAGTTGTGACAACAAAAGAAAAATATTGACCTGCAATAACCTCTGCAATTATTTTTGTTGGATCAGAGGAAAGAGCCTTCACAGATTATGTCACAACACAGAATGAACTAACTTTTTAATTCAGAAATTAAAACAAAAATATCGTACTTAATATTTTCCTTGTGGATGCATTTGGGATTAGCCTCTGAAGTTGGTAATAGTGAAAAATGAAGTGAAACAGACAAAGATTTGAGTCAATTCTTTTCCAGAATGAGAGTGCTTAAAGAGGAGGATGCTATTCATGTGGCACAGCTTGAAGCTGGCATCAGGTGCAGGTGGAGATGGGTGTTTTTCTGTGTGAAGAAAATTGATTTATTTACCCTTCTTGTACGCTTCAGTCTTCCAGATTGCTTGATTTATGTTAAAATAAAAACAATTCTCTGCAGGGGGCCGGGGGATCCCCCCCCACTTACAATATTTAAATTTTATTTTTTTGGCACCTTTTTCATGCTTTTGGTGTTTGCAAAAATAATGGCCTCGTATGTGGGCTTGTGTCTTGGGTCCTCTGGCGGTTTAAGGGTGGAATTACACCCACAACCTAATTTTCCTTTTTTTTTCACACGCCCGTGCTGAGTTTAATTCGGTAATCACGGGAAAAGCATTATAAGACATCAGTTTTACAGTATATCGAAAAACGGAATATATTAGTGGATAGTCAATTTGTTGCTATTTTTTTCTAATGACTTACAAATTGGTTCATGGTCTCATTTTAAAGTGTAACTTGTTCAAAACTGCCTGGCAAAATTTCAACCCTGTACAGTGTTTTTCTGGGCTTTCTAACTTTGCACAGAAAAGTTGTTTGGAGTTACCACGGCTGTTGTTGATTATGGTGGAATAGAACCTGGACTGTGCATCCCTCAAGGCTTTCATAAGTGAATATGATTATTCATTCCTTAGGAAAAAAGGCACCGCCTCCTCTCCTCCAATGGTCATATGGAACAAACAAAACCCTCTGGATGAACAGCTCCCACATCCCCTGAGTGAGGCCAGGCCTTCCAGTTCATCCTCCTCCAACCACTCGGACCACGCCGTCACACGCGCAGGGAGCAGCCCCTTGGCTGTCCCCGGCCCAAGGTAACAAAGTTATTTATACAAATTCTTAGTCCCCAATCATTCGCACATGGCAGCGGAGCGACTGCTTTGAAATTGACAACCATGCATCCTTGACTCGGCATGTTTTTGTAAGCTTAGATCAGTGTATCAGTGTGAACTGGTCCGACGTTAACCATCTTCATTTTTTTCATGTGACAATTAGTGTGGAACTAAAAATCATTATTATTGTTCTCATTTTTATGCACAGGTTTGCAGCAGACTGCACTCGGTCAGGGTCTTCTCTGTCTACAGAGTATGGTAGTTGGCAGATCGTCTCTGGTTGCGGTAGCATCCACGATCGTCCTCCCTTCCATCCACCTCTGACTTCGGCCTCGTCCGCTGTGGCTGCCCCCTATGACTCCCTCCTGCCCTTCAGCTTTCAGGAGGAAGGACCCAATGGACGGATGTGAGTAAACCTGCCGTCCCGCTCAACTTATGGGCAATATTTATTCAATTGTAATTTAGCTCATTTTATGATGAAAGTTGGATCCGATGAATCCGAGAAATCGGTTTTCTCCGATGTCATGTAAACATACTGCACATGTGCCAGCAGGTCAATGATAAGCGCTCCCTCTCAACCCCCCCCCTCTCCACATAAGGTGTCCCTTCCCCTCAGAACGTCAAGCGCGTCTCGAAGCTGTGCGGGAAATCTTCCTGGCGGCCTACAGCTCTACTGTGGGTCTAAAGTCTGGAGCGTCCAGTCCCTCTGGGGCAATCACAGGCCTGCTTGAGCAGTTCGCCCGAGGTGTCGGCCTTCGAAGTACCAACAGCCTTGTCTAAGCCCCTTTTAATGTGATTGCTGACACCTCCGCTTCATCAGATCCATCCATCAAATAATTTGTGGACGCCAACGAAGTGCCAAACATTCCTTCGTACAGGGGTTTTCTACTCTTAGTGAATCTGCGTCGGTGTTTTTCCAAACTTTACATGTGAAGATGAGTCTCAAACTGATCCTTTATGGTTTAATCTATTTTTGCTTGTTCCTCCATGAAAGGGATGGAATTGTTTTCTGTCACTGCATCACAAGAGCAAAGTGAAAGAAGGCTTGCAGCGTGGAGTTGCTTGTTGCCTTCTCTAACTTAAAGTGAGGGTGACATTGTGATCTAGACAAAGTCAGCACTGCTTGTCACTCTTCAGGTTACAGTGTATTTGATTGAGTCACTACCTAAATACAGTCAAAAGTTCAGATACACTTTCACGTGCTATTGAATGAGAAAGTGTTTTGACTGGTGCAGTACATGCCTGTATACAGTTGAAACCAGAAGTTTACATACACTAGATAAAACCTTTTTTTTTCCTCACTGTGACATGAAATCAGACTAAACGTTTCCTGTTGTCGGTCAATTAGGATTACCAAAATTAGATTTTTTTATACACAAATTTGCATGACTTTCTTTAAAGTCAGAAGTTAACCTAAATTGAATTCGTATTTGATACCATTGCCTTTAAACTGTCTGACTTTGAAACTTTTTGGATATCCTTCCACAAGCTTCTCACAATAGTTGTCAGATATTTTGGCCCATTCCTCCTGACAGAACTGGTGTACCTGAGCCAAGTTTGTCGTCCACCTTGCTCGCACATGCCTTTTCAGGTCTGCCCATAAATTTTCAATAGGCTTGAGATCACAGCGTAGCGATGGCCACTCCAAATCATGGACTTTATCCTTAATCCTCTTTGTAAGCAGTTCAGCAGTATGCTTCGGGTCATTGTCCATTTGGAAGACCCATTTGCGCCCAAGCTTTAACTTTCTGGCCGACGCCTATAGCTGTTGCTCCAGTGTTTCCGCTAACTGTTCGTTTTTTCACGATGCACCGGTCCCTCCTGCAGAAAAAAGCCACAATTGCCACCGCTGAATTTCAAAGTTGGGATGGTGTTCTCAAGCGTGCACAGGCTGAAATATTGTTAACTCTGGAAACATGCATATAATTGCATTTCAATACAAAACAGTCGAAAAAATTCCCAGCTAAAATTAAACAGAACCTAAAGCTAAAATGCCATTTCAGGACACATTTTTAGAACAGTATGGCCTTTAAATGGTTTCTGCATGGCAGTTGAAAAGTTAGATCAACTTTGGTGATATGAAAACTCCTTTTTGCACAATTTGCACAAAACCACGCTGACCAAGGCTTCAGTCTGATAAAACATGCACGATAGGTTAATTGAAGACTCTAAATCGTCCGTAGGTGTGAATGGTTGTTTGTTTCTATGTGCCCTGGGATTGGCTGGCGACCAGTCAGGGTGTAGCCCGCCTCTCTCCCAGAGTCGTGCTGGGATAGGCTCCAGCACGCCCGCGAAATCGTTCGTCGGGGCGAATGGTTGGTATGTGCCCTGCAATTGGCTGGCGACCAGTTCAGGGTGTACTCTGCCTCTCGCCCAGAGTCGTGCTGGGATAGGCTTAAGTACACCCGTGACCCTAGTCAGAATAAGCAGTATGGATAATGGATGGATGGATTTCTTGTCAGTGAGAGAAAAAAAAAGCATATAGTGTATGTAAACTTCTGGTTTCAACTGCATATGTTTAAAGTCCACGATGTTTGTGCGTTCCAAGTTAAGATGAGACATTGGAAATACAGCTATATGGATCACAGCGGTGTCTATATGATTTTATTGAGTTAATTGTGAGGCAGGAATGACCTCAGCACATTTGCAAGACTATATAAATTAATTCCAGAGGGTGCTTTTTTGACATCAGGATACCTTAAGATTTTGGTTTATTTTTGATATCTTTTGTTCAGTTGAGTCTTCCTTTGAAGGTATTGAATCCCGCATCCGATGACACTTTGTTTCAGCTGTGGTTGTTTGGAAGTACTCGATAAATAAAATTGAGTTGAGCTAAGATTACACTCGCTTCACAGCACATCCACTGTTATACTATAAGGAAAGTAGCTACTGTAATTTCCCATGTATAACGCGCACCCCCAAAGTTGACCTCAAAATTCTGGAAAACCCTTCTACCAATGTACAATCCATTTTTACAATGCATGATATTGCTTCTACCCATATGATCAAAACATACAATATTTGTATATTTTTTTTTTTAGTTTTTTTCCAATAATTATTCTGAAGTGAAGCACTTTATTTGAAGACATAATACTCAATTTTTATTTAGTTGCTCTTATTTTGAAATTCACAGCCCTACTTTTATTTAGCAAATGAGAAAACACACAGTTGTGCACATATGCTAGATTACCCGGGCACAATTTGTACGATTCTTTAAAGAAAACATGAAGGACCAGGTGAAACACATTCAATGTTATTTTAATGGGATTCAAATTAAACTGTCAAGCATTTCAGAAAAGCATTATCATTGAACAAAACATAACCATAACAAAATTGATGGTTGTTGTTCAGTCATCAGTCGTATTTGGGAAAAACAATATTTCACAAATTCTGCCTGGGTATGTAAACTTATGAGCGCAACTGTAGATATATGCACTCATACGTAACCCCTGTCATATTGGAATGAAAGTGTAGGCGACACCTTTTTCATAACCTCTAGGTGGTGGTGGCATATTAGAATGAAAGTGCACACCTTTCTCATAACCTCTAGGTGGCATATTGGAATGAAAATGTACAGGTTTTTCATAACCTCTAGATGGCGGCATACATTTATAAAACATGAAAGTTTTTTTCCCCCGATACCTGTGTATAATGCGCACTATTGACTTTTGACAATTTTGGGGGGGGATGCGCATTATACACGAGAAATTACAGTAACTCAAACTATTTCAAGCATTTTCTTTTTCTTAGGAAAAGCTACAATTTGATGGTGGTAGAGCGCTGATTTCCATTGAATTTGGCGACAAGATGTTTACTTGGGCTGCCAGCTCAGATTCAGAAACCTTTGCTCTCTACTGTATGCAAGCATTTCTACTAGAAGAGAGATTAATTTGCCATTTGTGTGATATTTGTTGTGATACAATCAAAACCAGCAAACAATCTTTACTCATCCTCCCATCCACACATGCTTTTCAAGATTTATGTATGTTTTCCTTCTTCTTTAGACTGATGACTTCACTTTCAGGTCTAAATTGCAACTTTTGAGATAATTCTGTTGAAGTTTTATTCAAACAATCCACTAGTTTTTTATGGCTCAGGATCTTTTTTGTGCATTTTTGTTCATCTCCATTAATGCCCATAAGACCCCAATTTATTTGCTGTTTTTTTCTACAACCCCAATTCCAATGAAGTTGGGACGTTGTGTTAAACATAAATAAAAACGGAATACAATGATTTGCAAATCATGTTCGACCTATATTTAATTGAATACACGACAAAGACAAGAGATTTAATGTTCAAACTGATGAACTTGATTGTTTTTAGCATATAATCATGAACTTAGAATTTTATGGCTGCAACACGTTCCAAAACAGCTGGGACAGGGTCATGTTTCCCACTGTGTTACATCACCTTTTCTTTGAACAACATTCGATAAACGTTTGGGAACTGAGGACACTCATTGTTGAAGCTTTGTCGGTGGAATTCCTTCCCATCCTTACTCGATGTACAGCTTCTGCCGTTCAACAGGTCTCCGTTGTCGTATTTTACGCTTCATAATGCGCCACACATTTTCAAAGGGAGACAGGTCTGGACTACAGGCAGGCCAGTCTAGTACTGCACTCTTTTACGACGAAGCCACACTGTTGTAACACGTGCAGAATGTGGTTTGCCATTGTCTTGCTGAAATAGGGGCGTCCATGAAAAGGACGTTGCTTGGATGGCAGCATATGTTTCTCTAAAACCTGTATGTACCCTTCAGCATTCATGGTGCCTTCACAGAGGTGTAAGTTACCCATGCCATTGGCCCTAACACAGCCCTATACCATCACAGATGTTGGCTTTTGAACTTTGCGTCCATAACAGTCCGGATGTTTCTTTTCCTCTTAGGCCCGGAGGACACGACATCCACAATTTTCAAAAACAATTTGAAATGTGGACTCGTCGGACCACAGAACACTTTTCCACTTTGCATCAGTCCATCTTAAGATGAGCTTGGGCCCAGAGAAGCCGGCGGCGTTTCTGGGTGTTGTTGGATCAATGGCTTTTGCTTTGCATGGTAGACTTTCAATTTGTACTTACGGGTGTAGCGCCAAACTGTATTTACTGACCTTGGTTTTCTGAAGTGTTCCTGAGCCCACCTGTTTCCAGTTAGCCTGTTCACCTGCGGGATGTTCCAAACACGTGTTTGATGAGCGTTCCTCAACTTTCTCAGTCTTTTTTGCGACCTGTCCCAGCTATTTTGGAACGTGTTGCTGCCATAAAATTCTAAGTTCATGATTATTTGCTAAAAACAATAAAGTTGATCAGTTTGAACATGAAATATCTTGTCTTTGTCGTGTATTCAATGAAATATAGGTTGAACATGATTTGCAAATCATTGTATTCTCTTTTTATTTCTGTTTAACACAACGTCCCAACTTCATTGAAATTGGGATTGTACATATTCATGTTTAGCTTTCAGTTCCAGGATCTTGAGGGACTGGCGGCTATTGCAGTTCACGTTTTAGCACAGTCTTTGGGTGTTATTTCCTTGAGCAATAACGGTACAACAGAAATCATCTTAAAAATGACACCATTTTTGAATATGAGCTTTTACATTCAAATGAGAAGGTTGCTATTGTACTCATTTTTATGTGCCTACCAGCACTGCAAACCTGACTACTTTTATTTTCTTTACACCGATAAATATTTAGCAGGAAAATTCATGTTTCTTTTTGCCACCATCTCCTTGTTAACAAAGACCATGGTGTTACTTTTTGCATTATTTGGGTATTATTACATTAGTAGAGTCCTTCTCACCTCACCGCTGGACAAAATGTTTTTCATCCAATACTTAACACCTTTCACTTACAGTTGTGCTCACTATTATTGGCACGCCTTGATTTTTTTTTTTTTTTTTTTGCATAACCTGTATAATATCTTCAGAAATAAATGGAAATGTACCAAACTTATATCATCAGGATCTTTTAATTGGAGGTCCCAAGTAATTTAACAAAGAAAAATGTTTATTTTCGAGCTCTTGAACATTCGACATTTTGCTCTGAAATCTCTTGATAATTTCCTTATGACATGACACCTGTGGTACCGACGAGGCCTCCCAGTACCAGATTTAACAAAGCAGCCCCCACAGCATGATGGATCCTCCACCACGGTTGACTGTTAGCAGGGTGTCCTTTTCCTGAAAGGCTTTATTGCGCCATCTGTAAACATACTGTTCGTGTGCATCGTTACAAAGCTCTATTTTTGTTTCATCTGTCCATAAAATAGTGTTTATCATTTGCTCTTTTGTATTAAGTTTTTCCCGAGAAAAATGTTGTTCCACTTCAGTCAACATACAGATATATGGGTAAATGTCTGCGCTTCGTCCTATTTTCAAAATGTTATTGATGATTTAAAATGGAAGGCAATCCTTATTGACAGACTCAATGGTGGTGGCCCCACTGAAATACACAAAAGTGCATCACAATAAAGAGATGAGTAGCTTCATAAAAAAAAAAAAAAATGGTGCAAAGGTGTTGCCCGTCCAACAGGAATACAGATACAAGTGCAGAAAGGATGCTAATTACTCATTGAATCGAAAAGGCATCTTACGCCACAGGAGCTGAATCCTCTATATTCCAAAAAGCAATTCGCATCTTCAGAGGAATTGAGCAAATCATGAAACGTAATTTTGGACATTTTGCTTTCAAGGTTTGCGAAATATTACTTTGGAGTTGTCCCCTTAGAAATAAATACGAGCTTGTGACGGGATCATGGGCAATCATTCGAAGGGTCGCATCAGGAGCATATGGTTTGACTTTCCCAACGAAACTCGAGCGTTCTCGAGCAAATCGTCCCGACATATCGTATCGCGGTGGCCACCTGGACGTTCCGGCGGCGCCGGCGGGCCTGCGCCAAACGCGAGGGTCGCCTTCGTCTCGCTTGGGCGGGTCTCTTGTGCGGTCGGCGCTACAGGGATACCAAGATGGAAATGCAGGGGCTGCCAGCTGCCCGAAACGCTCACTCGCAACATGGCGCCTTGTCAGCATGTCGGCTCTCTTCCGAGGGAAAGAAAGCGGACCTCCAATTGGGGGACGAGAACAGCACACCGGGGACGTGTCCGCAAAACGGGAGCGAGGCGGACAAAGACGAGCGACGCAACGGGACGCTTCGTAACGTGAGCGCCGGGCGAGACGACGAGAAGCGCGACATCTTGAGCACGTCGAGCTTTGTTCGTTGCGGTCGGAGCCCGGATTCGAAATTGCAAATGGCGCCGATTCCAGCCGAAGGGGAAGAGGAACCGACGCCTCGGCCGACGTTGTCACCGTTGCCAGGTTCACGGCACCCGCGCGGGGACGGGCCAGATCGACTTCCATCGCGGGAGGGCGACGGCAACGCTCAGGAGCTGCTTGTAGTCTTCAATGTATTTGAGGACGACCGAAATTGGGATCGAGTGGGCTCCTCGGCCAAAGTGAAAACGTCCCGTGAGCCCATGGAGGTCGGAAACGCCGCTAACGCTCACCTCGGCCGCCCGGATCCGCCGGATTTCGCCGGCAAGGTCTGTAGCGAACAGCGCGACTGCTACCGCACCGTCGAAGATGTTGTTTTGACCAACAAATACGGCGAGAAGCTATGCGGCCAGATATGTACCGAAAACGGCGACGGGGAGGCGTTGCGCGAGCTTTCGTTCCAGGCACGCCACGACGAGCTCCTCCCGACACATTCCGACATTGCGGAAACTATGGAGGCCTCGCAGTTGATTCTGGAATCTGCCGCATTCGATGACGCCGCCGCCGACCCCGGCGGTCTTTCCTCGGCCACGGACGCGAACCAAAGCTTTTCTGGGACCATTATGATAAACAATCAAACCATAATCGTGACCATAGAGAACGGCACACTGACTCTGGCGGCCCCATCGGACGGGTGTGTTCGCAAAGACGACGATCTGCTCACTTTAAAGGAGCATTTGGGAGTCAAAGATAACCGAGACATCGTTCTTCTCAACTACGACGGCGGCTGCACGAAAGCAATCGGGAAGATCGTTTCCAGTCACCAGGAAGAGGTCCGGCCAGGGGCGTCCGTACGGGACTCTGAGCAGCCCCCAATGGACAACGCATCTTTGCCCACCCCGGGTACCTCCCTCCCTCACTCCTGTGCCATGCTCAAGAAGGAGGCAGGCCAAATAACACGGGGGGATTTGCTCGCCTCGTCGCCGCCGCAACCTACGATAGCAAACAAACGCTCTAAATGCGGACCGCTCTTCCGGGCCAACAAGGTGATAGCGCTTTCTTTTGCTTGCCCGAAAGCGGGCTGCTCCTGCGCGTTTGACACGCGGCAAAAGCTGAAGGTTCACCTCCTGAACCACGCCGAAGACCCGCGCCCCTACCGATGCACAGTGGAAGGCTGCGGCTGGGCCTTTGCCACGTCCTACAAACTGAAGCGCCACCTTCAGTCCCACAACAAGCAACGGCCGCACACTTGTCATTTTGCGGGCTGCGGCCGATGCTTCACCACAGTGTACAACCTCAAGGCTCATACCAAAGTCCACGAGCAAGACGACACGTTCGTTTGCGAGATCTGCAATGAGAGGTTCCGCAGCGCAACGCGACTGGGCAATCACCAAAGAGTCCACTTTGAGCCGCAGAGGCCCCACAAGTGCGAGTTCCCAGGTAACACGTTTGCGCCGCCGAACGGTACGCTATGGAGTTCTGTCAGTTTGTACTGCGCCGGCTTCTTCAGAGATGCGATTGTTGTTGGACTTACCCAAATTGAATAGGGTGAAATTTTCCGGGGGGGCGACACTCTTCGATAGAGCCCATCCAAGTAGGCCTACTGGTCTTCGTGCTCGTCGGTTTTTCTCGTTGAGTGTTGCACGGGGATGAGGGGAAACTGTCCCCTTGGTTTTGCTGTGACGTTCCAGAAGTTGACTTTCACTATGACAACCGCTCGACGGCTGACGAATGCGTTTTATGCTTCGCCGCCGAGAAAAGGTCCTCATCCTGAACGGGTGTTGTTGGAGGTCTCCACCAACTTGCCGAACCCCGCCCCCCCCCCGAGTTTGGGAAAGCGTGCTCTACGTCATTCATAGCATCATTCGCTCCGTGTCATTTGTCAAGGGACTTGTATGATTTGCTCGTTGTTTTGGTTTCAAGGCTGTGAGAAAACGTTCATCACCTTCAGTGCCCTCTACTCGCACAACCGCACCCACTTCCGAGAAACGGGCCATTTCACCTGCACCTACCCGGGATGCGCCAAGATGTATGACAAGGCCTGTCGCCTCAAGATCCATTTGCGAAGTCACACCGGTAAGCTGATTCTCAGTCAGAGTTAAAACACTGCCGATTGGCTCGGCGCAGAAGCCGATAGCTGATGGGCTTTCATTTGTAATTTACATTACAATGCCAATGTTCAATATATTCTGCGAGTTAATTGTTCTTAAAAATGACTTACTTGCATTATTACGCTCTAATACCGCTATATCAATTGGCATAAGAAACATCGAGATTATCGTTTGTTGTGATCATTTTGGGGTAAATAGAGCATTATTAAAAAACTAAACGGATAATATATTGAGCGAGAGAGCCATGGATAACAAAAATATTGTTCAAACAGTTTAAAAAAAAAATAGCGGAACAGCTATCATAAAAATCTGCGATATAGCGGGACAGCGAAGCGGATACCGCGTTATAGTGGAGGATCACTGCATCTGTAATCCGTGCCAAATTGCTGGGACTCATTGTTTCCATGACGTGCATCCTGAGACTCGCATAGCTTCAATTGTAAAATATAATCTAAAAGTACGAGTTACTTTTTGTCAAGGATGAAGAATATATCGTGTGTAATGTTGTATTAGCTGTCTGTCTTGTTCCACCATATGCGTTCAAATAGCCGTCCATTCCGTAGGACTTTATTTGCGCCCTTTTTTCATTTCAAATGGTGATCGCATTCTTCCAACAGTGCGTGCGTCGTCTGCAAGATGTGTCCGTGTGGGAAAACATGGAACGTTGAGGCAGAAATTTTGCATCGACCTAATTTTGTCGTCGACTTAGTAGACTTCTTTTCATTTGTTTCCCCAATCCTACATTCTGTTGTGCTTTATTTCACATAGCATGTACAAAATGTGTTCCCGGCATCACCTATTTGTTATTTGTTTTTGGTTTCCCCCCCCCCGCTGTAAATTAGCCCTCAGTATACTGTAGCTCCCGAGAAAGTAAAAAGCGCAACTGATTGCGCCATTTGTTACTGCAGACTCTGTAGAAATAGGTCGGCGCGGTGGCACCGAGCCTGGGGGAAACGGTGCGTAAAAGACGGAGACTGTCCAATGTTTGGGATCACTTTAACTTGAAAAAGGAGATGACCAAAGAGCAATGTGTCTGCTGCAATGCAGAACAGGCTGACGCAAGGTAACGTAATTGTCGTGAGCGGATTTAATATAACCTACCATCGCCAGCTAGTTTTGAAATGCCCCCCACACAAGTGGTCAAGGATAGACACAGCTGCCGGTGCACGTCGAAGCGCGCTATTGAACAAATGGTAACAAAATAAATGCATCGTAAGCACGTTCATACACGAGCTGCAATGACCCCAACGACCCCCAGGGACTCAACGCGCAGACCGGCTAACCTGAGCTCACAACAGCCAACGACAGCGTTTTAAGGCCACGCACTTTCAAAGTCACAGATAATAAATACACTGTAGAACGTTGTGGATGGCAACCATAAGTGGACGAAAAATAACTGCCCTTCACGTGCGTATTTTGTCTTGGTATTTGTTGTTTAATAATGCAATATCCATTTGTGGGAGATGAATCGAAGCGATAATCGGTGGATTCATCAGTTCTAAAAATATTCAACAGTGCACCCATCTGTCCATCGATGGATGGATGGATGGGTTTGGGATTTGTTTAGTAGTATTTCTTAACTTTATGAACTGTAAAACTCAGATACTATGCCAAATTAACCTGGATAATTGCTGTTAACTTTTCAAATGCCAGCCTCATTTTATGGACATCCCGTTTTTGCCTTTCCAGGTGAGAGGCCATTTGTTTGTGACTCCGAAGGGTGCGGCTGGTCCTTCACAAGCATGTCAAAATTGCTCCGTCACAAACGGTAAGTACGCTTTCACTTTGAGTATCAAGAGTTATGCCCAGAGGTGCGCATACCGGTCATTAGAAATGTGTGCCACATTAAAGGAAGATTGCTGGCTCTGCATGGCTAAAATTGGCGTCATAATTCATTTTGGGACATGGTTGACGCAATGATTCTATGCTTCTTGATGATTGGAAGAGAAGGTTGTTCTCAGGATATTTTCACATCGGTCTTTTCAGCTGTAGAAACAAACTACGAGCAATTAGAGTGCATGTTTTGCACCTGTGAATAATGTTCGGGGTCGAGCCCTGCCGCAAATAGCGAAAATCCAACAGTAATTGGCTTTGCCCCCAAAAAATGGTTCATAATAATTGCCGATAGACGCCACAAGAAAAAAAAAAACACCCACAAACCACGACATGAAACTCCTTTACTCACTTCAACATGGTTCCGTCCCCTTGTAGTGCCGTGGACATTTCGACCCAAGGTAATATATGGGGGGGGGGGGAGAAAAAATATATTCTTAACTGCCTATCCTCACTAGTGTAGCGGGTGAACTGATAATTAATACTTTGTACAAAAGCCTTTCTTTGCAATGTCAGCTTCCTGTATGGAGAAACTAGTCACATGCATTGTTTGCATATATATACAACCCCAATTGCAATGAAGTTGGGACATTGTGTTAAACATAAATAAAAACAGAATACAATGATTTGCAAATCATGTTTGACCTCTATTTCATTGAATACACGACAAAGACAAGATATTTCATGTTCAAACTGATCAACTTGATTGTTTTTAGCAAATAATCACAAACTTAGAATTTTATGGCTGCAACACGTCCCAAAGAAGATGGGACAGGGTCCTGTTTCCCACTCTGTTTCATCACCTTTTCTTTGAACAACACTCAATAAACGTTTGGGAACTGAGGACACTCATTGTTGAAGCTTTGGAGGTGGAATTCTTTCCCATTCTTGCTCGATGTACAGCTTTAGCCAGTTCAACAGGTCTCCGTTGTCGTATTTTACGCTTCATAATGCGCCACACATTTTCAAAGGGAGACAGGTCTGGACTGCAGGCAGGCCAGTCTAGTACTGCACTCTTTTACGACGAAGCCACGCTGTTGTAACACGTGCAGAATGTGGTTTGGCATTGTCTTTCTGAAATAAGCAGGGGCGTCCGTGAAAAAGACGTTGCTCGGATGGCAGCGTATGTTTCTCCACAACCTGTATGTACCTTTCAGCATGAATGGTGCCTTCACAGAGGTGTAAGTGACCCATGCCATTGGCACTAACACAGTCCCATACCATCACAGATGCCGGCTTTTGAACTTTGCGTCCATAACAGTCCGGACGATTCTTTTCCTCTTTGGGCCGGAGGACACGACGTCCACAATTTCCAAAAACAATTTGAAATGTGGACTCGTCGGACCGCAGAACACTTTTCCACTTTGCGTCGGTCCATCTTAGATGATCTCTGGCCCAGAGAAGCCGGCGGCGTTTCTGGGTGTTGTTGATCAATGGCTTTTGCTTTGCATAGTAGAGTTTCGAGTTGCACTTACGGATGTAGCGCCGAACTGTATTTACCGACCTTGGTTTTCTGAAGTGTTCCTGACCCCATGCGGTGATATCCTTTCCACATTGATGTCTGCTTTTGATGCAGTGCCGCCCGAGGGACCGAAGGTCACGGGCATTCAATGTCGGTTTTCGGCCTTGCCGCTGACATGCAGTGATTTCTCCAGATTCTCTGAACCTTTTGATGATATTATGGACCGGAGATGATGAAATCCCTAAATTCCTTGCAATTGTACATTGAGGAACATTGTCCTTAAACTGTTGGACTATTTTCTCCCGCACTTGTTCACAAAGAGGTGAACCTCGCCCCATCTTTGCTTGTGAATTCAGGAAAGCAATCATGGCACCCACCTGTTCCCAATGAGCCTGTCCACCTGTGTTATGTTCCAAACAGGTGTTTGATGAGCGTTCCTCAACTTCCTCAGTCTTTTTTGGAACGCGTTGCAGCCATCAAATTCTAAGTTCATGATTATTTGTTAAAAACCATAAAGTTGATCAGTTTGAACATTAAATATCTTGTGTTTGTAGTTAAATATAGGTTTGTTCAGCAACTCATTGTATTCTGTTTTTATTTGTTGATACACAACGTCCCAAATTCATTGGAATTGGGGTTGCATGTGTATGTGTATACTTTATGCATTCCTTACAATAATATTAAATATATTTTTAGGAATAAAACCTCATGTTGGTCATCATCCTGGTGGTACTTGGAGCGCAAAATATCTTTTGGGTGGTCCAAGTCACACACTGCATTCCTCTTTTTTTTCCTGTTTAACAGAAAACATGATGATGATCGCCGCTTCATCTGCACTGAGGAAGGTTGCGGGAAATCCTTTACCCGAGCAGAGCACCTCAAAGGTCACAGCATCACTCATCTCGGCACCAAGCCCTTTCAGTGCCATGCTGAAGGTAGATTCTTCAACTATTATAATTTGATCGTAATCTACATTGTACAGATTCGATTAGAAAATAACATAATTATTGTTTGTAATAAAACTTGTATAACTCGTGCTTGTGAGTTTCTAACATAAGTTACAGTACCACCCCGTTTATTGTGGAGGATAGAAACACCGTCGCTGTCGTCATAGGCTGTTTCGTACTCCTTGAACGTTGGCGGCGTGATCCATTCCACGCATCCACCAGCCACGCGCAGATGTAATTTCTGAATCTTACTCCGCGGCGGACTACTATGCGAGCGCATTGGCCTGGGGTTCCGCCTGTGCGCTCAGGACCTGCTTTGGATAAGTCACAGGCGTTGACGAGACCAGAACAAAACACTTCCGCCGCTTCTGCTGTTAAGAACTAACGGTACTTTTACTCCGTTACAATGAGCTAAATGTCGCTCGCTACTTTTATTTATCAATTATTGCTTATTTAACAACTATTTCGTGTGCGAGACTGCGACTTCGACTTTGCATTTTCGCGTCGAGTCGCTGCGGGCCGTGGCCGTGGTTGTGGTCCCAGAGGAACCGCGAAGCACATCGGCGACAAGAGTCGATCCGCTAATACAGGTTGTATGAATTGGGAAGCACGCCTACAATTACCGAATTAGTTTACGGATGTAAATGTTGAATGTATTAAGCGACGGAACGATGTTAGGGATTATGTCACAACACAGAATGAACTAACTTCAAATTCAGAAATGCCCAATAAAAACTGGAAAATATCGTGCCGTATTTTCACGACCATAAGGCGCACCGCATTATCCTCATCTTCTGTATCCGAAATGAACAGCTGGGCAAGTTCTCCATCAAACACGCCAGGGTTCCCTCTCGTCATTGTCGGAGTCAGTCTCGTTGCCGGGGGAGGGGGGGGCCGTTCGGCAACGATGGCGGCTTTTACGAAAGCTCGAACAACAGTGCAAGCAGACACGTTACCACCTCGCCTTGTTTCCTTCGTCTTCTTGACTTGGCGAAGCTCGTTTTCCTGCTTCCTCCACTTGCGAGCGAACCATGGGTTCGTTGATCTTGAATTCTCTCGCGGCTGCTCGATTCCCATGTTCCCAACTGTAACTGGGATGTAACTGACAGCTTGCAGTTGAAACTGCGCTTCGTAGGTGCCGTTTTCGGGGGTCCTTAGCCAAACCGATGTTGATTAGCACAATGCACATACCGGCGCTTTATACCTACTGGGGGGGGGGGGGGTGCCTTTAGCTTCCTCTGTCACGCGCACCCTTCCCCCTTTAACGTCCGCACGCTGTCCTCAGTCACGTCCGCCTTTCATTTATATAAGCAGCGTGTCGGCAGGAAACGCTCCCAGTCAGTCGAGCGGAGCGCTCATCGAAGCCGCACAACATTTACAGATTTGTGCTGTATTATAAGGCGCCCCGTCCATTTTGGAGAAAATGTAAGACTTTTAAGTGCGCCTTATGGTCGTGAAAATACAAAATTGGTCAAAACGGAGATTAAATTGACTCTGAAAAGTCAAAAGTCAGTTTCGGCCGTGATCACAGAATCAGCAAGTCTTTTGCTTTGAATAGTCGACAGGGTCGCGAGAAATATGTTGGGAGAAAAAGACGCAAATTAGAACTGCCTAAGGATTTGAGAAGAATCAAGCGTGAAGCTACCGGGAACCTATTATCTTAAGTTCTGTCATATTTCAGAAGTGCCAACCTACATGGAATACCTCGAAGATGTTCGTTGTTCAGAGACATGACCGAGGTTAGGAAAGCTGAAACAAGGCTACCACTGAACAAGACACACAAGATCAGGTGTCTAGAGTGGGCCAAGAAAAGTCTGCAGACAGATTTCTCAAATATTTTATTGACTGATGAAATGAGAGTGACTCTTGATAGACCAGCCCGTGGCTGGATCACCAGCGGGTACACAGCTCCACTTCAACTGAGAACCCAAGCAAAGTGGAGGTGGGATACTGGTTTGGGCTGGCATTATTAAAGATGAGCTGGTTGGACCTTTTCAGGTTGAAGCTGGGCTCAACACGAACTCCCAGTTTGTAGAAGACACCGTCTTCAGGCAAGTGGTACAGGAATGTGCAGGGCACGGCTCCATCACATGCATCCAAGTGGTTCCTTGAGATACGCGTTTATTTTGTTCCATGATCATGTTCTGATCTCAAAAAGTCGTATCTCAAAACTTACTTCCCCATTAAAATGAATGAGAAATGTTGGAGTGACAACTGCTGAATGTCTGTGTGTGTGTGTGTGTGTGTGTGTGTGTGTTGTAATGTTCGCTGCTGATAGTGAAATTGTGTGTACAACTTTGGTCTTTTCTGTTCTTCAGGTTGTAATGCCAAATTTTCAGCTCGCAGCAGCCTCTACATCCACACCAAGAAACACAAGCAGGACGCAAGCACACTTAGGACTCGGTGTCCCGTGGCCGACTGCTCCAAGCACTTCTCCTCCCGCAGCGCTCTTAAGAGTCACATGCTCAAACAACACCAGCTTAGCCCTGGTCAGTAAGCGTTATTGTCCTCAAAATGTTGTCCATGTCGATTATCAGTCATCCAGCTCATGGTAATCTGCAAAATTTGCCTTGAGACAATTGGAATGTGTTGTTTGTTGACAAAGAAGCCTTTTGGATGACAGATGGCGTATGTTTAATCCAAAAGGCTTCTTGAGTTCAAAATTTTGGAGTGAATTGGACTTGATTCACTTTTCTCGCTCTCCCTGTATTTTGTGTTCCTGTGTTACTCAGGACTGCAAGAGGCTTCCCTTGCGCATCGTGTCTTTAGCAGTTTTAACAAAGATGAATCCTCTTCTATTCTAGATGTTCTGAACCAGATGGAGACCACACCCGCCCTGACCCCGAGCAGTGAGCTAATTAGCCCCACACAAGTAACCGTTTCCGGGCCAAGTATTCCTGGGAGTGAGCAGCTGACAAACTTGGACCTCAGCTCACTCTTCTCTGTGCCTGGACCCACCACATCTGCTGCTGGCACTGGTGTTGGGGTTCCTATTGGCGGGAGCAACTCAAACTCCAGTGGAACTTTCACTATGGACCTCTCCATGGTCAGCTCGGGCATCCTCACCATCGACCCGTCTCCAGTTGGCACAGCACTTTGCACTTCTAGCAGCGCCACATTCGCCAGGCCCGTGGACCCTCTCATACTGGCACAGAGTATTGAAATGAGTCCCCATCACAGTTTGGGTGGCACAGTGGGGGATGTTCTCCCCCCTCAGGGCACCCTCAATCTTGATGACGTGCAGAGTGTCACACCAGAGGCCTTGGGAGCGCTTGCGTCTCTCTCCATGCAGGGTACCTGTGCGCTTCCAGACCCCGCACTGCAGCACCCGCTCGGCTCCTCCGGGGCTCTTGGCGTCGAACCCTCCGCCTCCTTGGCAGCTGCCCCTGTTTCACAACTGTTGCTCTCGCCTACGAAGATGGCGGAGGTGGGTGGCCAGGGAGGGGGCGGAACTCTCACACATTTTGTTTTCCCTCGTCACAGCAGCATCTTAAGCTTGCGGAAAGACAGAGAAATTAATGCAGTATCACACAGCAATTTCTCGGTGAGCTGCATAGTTTTCGAATATGAAAATGTGGAATTATTAGGTTTTCTTCTCAGTCATATTTGTTGGGATGTGCGTATTTAATCAATGTCCATAAAACTGTCTGGAGGTAGAAACTATTAGATTTGGGTTGAGATTCAGATGGCGCCACATGCGTGAGTTGATTTTTTTTTTTTTAATTTATTTTTTATTGTGAACTGAAGCTCCACTGTAGGCTGTACCTGTGATTGCTAGCCAGTGGTCTTAGCCTTGAAAAATATAGCGGTTTGCCGTCACCCAAAAGAGCTTTGGTTTGCGAAAGGAAACCGTCGTGACCGAAATTATCTTTTGTGCCAGAATGGCGGCTCTGCAAGGACCGACTACAGAGCCATTCAGCTGGCCAAGAGGAAGAAGCAGATTTGCCCTTCAGTCTCTGGTAACACCAACGCAGACCAGCGTAGGCTGTTCTTTGAAGTACCCCGTGAAATACCCCTTCATTACGCAAGAATTCTGATTCTGTCTTCTTTTAAATTCAGGGGCTTCTGGATCAAGTCAGAGAAAATCAAAAGGAGACAAATCGGCTCAATCGAGTGGCCGCTACGGTGATGGAGCTGCAGCTGCTTACGGGGGCCTGAGCTCTGTCACCGGCTCTCAATTTGTCCAAATTCAGCTACTACAGGTGAGATTACAGGACGTGAGTACGGGGGGGTCCGGGGTGTATGACCGTACCGACAGAATGTTTTGGGGTTACGCGCAATGAACTGGTTTGCTTGCATCGGAATACGTTGCCGCGTAGCAGAAGAAGGCGTGCTCAGTTACTGCTGGACCTGTTCGTCATTGCTTAGATGTATGGTAGTACATCTAAACAATACCAGTACTTCAAATGGTCATGCGTCAGTCGACAGGAAACCGTGCCCTGCCAGCTCAGCTCAAGTGAATCTGGTGGAGAAGGGTACACGTCAGCTGGCTCCTGGGAAGCAAGTTGGCATGACCAAATCAAGTTCATGCCCGACACTGCCGCGACTTGGTGCGCCGGACGTGCTCACACGTCCCAGAAAATGTTCCAAAGAAACGCTCTTTGCGGTGGTGCCCGTTGGGCGCGCTCGATTTTCCCTTTTGAAAGAAAGCATTTCGTAAAAGAACGCGTGGCGTCTCGCCCCTTGAATTTTGGGGCGGTTAGAAGTTCAAACTTGTGGTCGCTTGTCATCGTGGTCTGTTTCTGACTTTGTTCAGGATGACCCAGCAAGTGAGGGTGATCTCGCCTTTCAGCTCAGCTCGCAGCCCTCCGCTTCTCATTCTCAGCTCACCGTTGACCTTCCCGTCAACATTTTGCAGGTGTGTTGTTTTGCATTTATAGTGCCTTCGATGCAGAACGCAAACCTAATAACCTTTTGACCTCCCCCCCCCCCCCCACAGGAAAGCATGGCAATCACCGAGGAAAACTGCGGCGCTGACAACTGCCAATTCACAGGGAGCACAATCAACCTTCAAGACCTGGAGTGAGTGACGGCACACTTTCCTTCCATGCCACTGTAGACTGTTTACATCAGAAAATGCAGCCAACTTTGACCAATATTTTAGATGCAGTTAATCTGACTTGAGGAGACTTGAAAAATATCATGATCCATCCACTTTCTACCGGAGTTGGAAAGCTTGACCCTCAATCCCTTGACCTTTGCCTGAGAGGCGGGATTTGGTCGATACCATTGAGAGTGCACCCGAAGAAGAGATGAAATGTGTTAAGGCGGGCGTCCTGTCGTTTGCGATACTGAACCGAATTCAAGCCCAGAGAACAAAGTCATTCGGGCATAGCGGTACAAGGTGCCCCGCTCGTCACATCGTGATATCGGTGAGAAGCGGCAATTAAAAATGAGCTTTCGTACTGAAGTCATGGACTCGTATCATTTTTTTTGTTCGCCCCCAGCCCGTTCCAATGCGAAAATGGATTAAGATTTATGGTTACACGAATGCCGCAAAATGCTACGTCGCTTTGCGTGTCGCCGTTTGCTGTTTACACTCTACTTGCCTTACAACTTTTCTGCCATTTCCATTTCTAATATGTGAACTTGTAGAAGGCAGCACGAAGTTCATAGTTGAAAATGAATTGTGTAATGATTATGGATGTTGATTTATGAATGACTTGTATTAAGGTGTCTTGGGTGATTATTAAATGGCAGAGACGAAGACAGACTTATAAAGTCATTAAAGGTACAGGCACCGTTTTTCCATATCTGTTGTCATTTTTCAGAAACCCACAGACCCAGCCAACGAAACATCCAAAACATTTAAAGAACCAAATTCAATTTAATGCCTATCTTTTTTCATTTTTATTTTTAATGAACCTGTATTTGTACGTCCATTTCAAGTGACCTCTATCGTCACGCGGGTCGCAGGTCGCGGGTCGCGGGCCGCGGGCGTGCCGGAGCCTATCCCCCCCGCTGTCATCGGGCAGGAGGCGGGGTACAACCCAGAATTGGTCGCCAGCCCATCGCAGGGCACATACAAACAGACAACCATTCGCACTCACATGCACACCTACGGGCAATTTAGAGTCTTCAATCAACCTACCGCGTGTGTTTTTCGGATGTGGGAGGAAGCCGGAGAGTACCCGAAGAAAAGCCACGCAGGCACGGGGAGAACGTGCAAACTCCACAAACAGGGGAGGCCGGATTGGAACCCGGATCCTCAGAACTGTGAGGCAGACGTGGCCACTGTGCCGCCCTTGTAGCGTGTGCAGTGAGCAGCATAATGTAACGCGTCTTGTTCAACATAAAATCCCCATTCTGCGTGAGTCTGGACCTGGTCTATTGCATATGAGCTTTCCTCCTCATGTTATGCTCAATGATTACTCCTAAAAATGGATCATCAACTCTTTCTAGGTTACCCCTGTCAATCGTTACCTCTGGCGTTCTTTCCAGATTGGTAGTCATGTTAACAAACATCATATATTTAGTTTTTGGGATGTTTAATGATATTTTATTTATGTCAAACCACAACCCCCAGATACTGTAGAAAATATTGGAAACATTGCACGTATCGTCCATGTGCATAATGAACAATTAAGGCCCCAGAATTGACCCTTGCGGTACACGTGATATCTGCAAGCGCTGACTTAGATTGGCGTAGCTGGCCGACCTGCTATTTTTTAATGTAGCGCAGTTCAGTTAAAAAAAAAAATGTACTGGAGAACTGAAGAGTGATTCGTTTAGGGGAGGGACTTAAGCGGACCGGTCGGTATACTGAAGAACTCAAGAGTGATTCGTTCGTTGAACTTGCTGACAGAGATCGGTAGGTGATATTTTGTTGTATTTTATTTTTTCCTCAATCTCCCCGCATTTCCTAGTTTACAATATGTGACAACAACGCGTAGTCCTTCGGTGAACATCGCTAAAGTTCACTCCGGGCGCGCTCCCCCCATTCCGGAACCTTCGGTAACTCGAGAGTGTTGTTCACGTCTGTGCCGCTCCATCCAAGTCAAACTGACACATTCAATATGGCGGACGCACTGACTTATCCCTAGCAATAGCCAACACCTTCGCGAGAAAAGTTATAGAAAGTGGAGCAAGCTCTGTCTCCGGTTGCCGCGGTCTCGGGAGCGTCGGACTGAATTTCCGAACGGACCGAAGCGAGGATTGGTCCGAGGCTGCCTGACGTCACGACGGGAAGCGGTTTTGGCCGGAACCCATCACTTCCGCAATGGTGTCAATCACTTGTTTTGGATTTATCTAATGCCAAATATAGTAAACCTTGGTTTATTCCATTTTTTTTCCAATCATCAATTAATTGCATTTTATTTCTCGAAAATAAACTTCTCGAAACCTCCGGAAACTGCGAAGAACTGTGCCACGTTTCAGGCGACTCCTCGATCACGTTCGGCCCCAGGCCAAGTTACAGCATCTACTGTGGAGTGTTCAAGCGGTCCCAAACACCCAGACCACCACCACCACCACCCACCCACACCTTAGCTCCCAGACCAAACATCTGCACGGGGAATAGATCCTCGGACAATTGCACATAATAATTCTACATTTCAGGTAGTTCAATATTCCCATCTTTATGAGTCATGGTTGTCGTAGTCTTGGTTGTCACGACAACAAAGCAAACAACAACATTAACAAAAGAACACACACAGGAAAAAAACAAAGAAAAACAGCACTGGGAGATCCAGATGTAATGCAAATTCTGTGAAAGGAACCCTTTTACTCCGTTTACAGGGACTGTTACGGTTGTGTGAGGAGACGAGGGGACCGCAGAAGCGCTCCGTGCGGTTGGCCGGGCCGTGGGTCGCAGGAGGCGGTTGCGTCGTCGGTCTTCTTCCAGATTGCACGCCCCTTGAGCTCTGTCACAGGGTGGTCGATGTGTGGAGGCCCCGGTCATGCTTTTTTGCTCTTCCCATTTCCAGTACTCGTTAGAAGCACTTCTCTTTTTTACAATATTCGAACGTCCTCGAAATTGTCGAGGACCCGAACTCCTGATTGTTGGACTCAAACCCGGGGACCCCAACCTCTGATTGTCATTGCCCTTTTATGTATTGGACTTGGATCAAACGTTTTGGATATCCTTCCATAAGCTTCTTACAATAGTTGGCAGGAATTTTGGCTGATTCCTCCTGACAGAACTGGTGTAACTGAGCCAAGCCACTTTGTAACCAGTTTGGCACTGTGCTTCGGGTCACTGGCCATTTGGAAGACCCGTTTAAACGCAAGCTTTAACTTCCCGGCTGATTTCTTGAGATGTTGCTTCAGCATTTCCACATAATGTTATGTAGCTCTTCAATAGATCTTTGAAACTGTGTGAAGACCCATCCTGCCTCAAACGCGCCATCATCTTCCCAGTCCCCAAGAAAAATGCAATTTCAGGACTGAATGACTATAGGGCTGTCGCTCTGACATCTGTGGTCATGAAGTCCTTTGAACGCCTTGTGCTGGACCACATCACAGTACCCCTGCTGGACCCCCAGCAGTCAACGTTGGACTTCATCCTGGAACAACTCGACAACGCAGCGACCTACGTGAGGATCCTGTTCATAGACTTCAGCTCTGCATTCAACACCGTCATCCCAGAACTCCTCTCCTCCAAGCTTCTCCAGCTCAGCGACTTGCCTGCCATTTGCCAGTGGATCTACAGCTTCCTGACGGACAGGAAACAGCAGGTGAGGCCGGGTGACACCACCTCATCCACACGCACCATCGGCACCGGGACGCCCCAAAGATGTGTCCTTTCGCCGCTATTTTTCTCTCGCTACATGAACGACTGCACCTCAACGCACCCGACTGTTACATTGCTGAGGTTTGCAGACGACACCACAGTCACCGGCCTCATCAAAGACGGTGACGAGTCGACGGGAAGTGGAGCGGCTGGAGCTTCGGTGCAGCCAACAAAACCTGGAGCTGAACGCTCTCAAGACGGGAGACTTCGGGAATCATCCTTCGCCACAGCTGCCCCTCACACTCTCCAACTGCCCCGTGTCAACCGTCGAGACCTTCAAGTTGCTGGGAATGAGAGTTTCTCAGGACTTGAAGTGGGAGACCAACATCAAAAGCCCAGCAGAGGATGTACTTCCTGTGACTTCTGAGGAAGCGCAGCCTGCCACGGGAGCTATTGAGGCAGCAGTATTCTTCACAGAAGTAATTGATTCGGTTCTGTGTTCATCCATCAGTCTGGTTTGGTGCTGCCACAAAGGGCGTAATCAGAATGCAACGGATAGTCAAAGCTGCAGAAAAAAATATTGGTACCCACCTACTCACTCTTGAGGACTTGCATGAGGCCAGAACTAAGATAAGGGCATGCAAAATCCTCTTGGACCCTCAACATCCTTGTCACCACCTATTCCAGGTGTCATTCCAACAGCTTCTTCCCTCTTGCCGTCAACCTTTGACACAGTTGACTTACAATTTCATTGGAACAGGCTGCCAATTTTGCACCGCTCTGTCGGGACGCTTCTACATTATTCGTGCACCGACTGTTTTATCACGCTGCACGAGTTGCATATTGTTGTTGGTTAACTACTGGCCACTTATGTGTTTGAGAACTCCGCACCATTTGCACAATCGTCACCGTGGCAGATCATTGCACTACTCGTCACTTTAAATTGCTCTGAATTGCTTGAGGACTCTGCAGCATTTGCACGACTGCCCTTATAGCCGCTTCGCTTATTATGATTGGTAAGGCATCAAAAATGTACACAAATGAAAGAAAGTTACTGCTCGACTTATCGTTACAGTTGCGACTCCTTTTCAACTAACGTGAATGCCACTGTGTTTCTGGAACTGCATATACGTCTTGCATTGGGTGGTCTTGATTATTGATGTCTGATGCCGTAGAAAAATCTTACAAATAGCTGTAACAACAAACATACACACACAGTATATCAAATAAATACTTAAGTATTTAAAACAAAAACCAGACTGGATCATAATTTGTTTGGACACAGATCTACTTGTGATTTTACATTCAAGGCCAATGCACACCTGTGAGGCTAACTTTACCTGCTCCAATATCATCTTTTATTGTTATCCTTAGCAATAATTTCTACAATACATATTGTAGTGGACAGTGCTAAAAATATTACGGATGTGTATCGATGTTTTCGATGATTGATATTATTCGGGCTACAAATATCCACCATACCACCCAGCCATAGTTATGCTTTAGTAACATAATCCATAGCAAGTCTTGGGAAACTACTGAGCCTTTGTGACACAAACAAAAACAATCTGCGTTCGAGAAATGCTGCAGCCATTCATCTGTTGCCAGCAGTTTGCGATGAGGTTCGTTCGGACATCGACGAGCTGATCTGATAGGCTGGGCCCTCGCAGTCTCATGCTTGGCCTGTCCAATCACTGCAAACGCCTGTGTTGCGCAATGGATCGCCTGCGCGTGAGGCTGAGAGAATAAACGCTCCCGTCTCAAAGTAATCGCTCTCTTTGGACTGTTGAGTGCGTGTGAGTTGTGAGTTGCTGGAAGTGCAAGCAGAGGTAAGAAACACACACACACACACACACACACACACACGTAGAAGTAACTGAGTCAAGTTTGCCAGACAAACTCAAATGTGTTTAAAATATAGACCTTGCTCCTTGCAGTGGGCATTCCTGAAAATATATTGGCATGTTATTCATCTTGTAACACACATTATATAATGCAATCACATATACATACTTCAGGACACCCGTATTATGTTGAAAACATCAGAATCCGAATTGTCTTTATTTGGGTTAGGGTTAGCGTTTTTTCCCCCCCCCCAAAAAAACAAAACAAGGAATTTGTCTCCGGTTGTTGGAGCACTTTGGAGACAGAAAGACATTGACAAAAAAAAAAAAAAGAAAACCGTCACTGAGCAGTAAAGGGTTAATAGTTAGCTGGTAATGCCGGTGCAAATTCCTCGAGCACTGAGAGCAGTTTGAAGGACTAATAGCGCAACAGTCCGCTGCAATGACCATTGTGCAAAGGGCCCGGAGACCTCAAAGGAATGTACGCAATTGAAAGTGACTCGATAATCTGAGACAATGTTGATTGTGCAAATGTTGCACAATTACGAAAGATCACGATGACTCAATTTGTACTTTGAACCCAGTCGGACGAGAGTGACTTTGCATGTTTGCACAAAGAAAGCAACGTCTGTATATCCCGAGTTGACATTTTTATCTCCAAGCATATGTCATTTGCGTTATCATGACCTGCTCACATACACTCAAGCTCCTCATGTCATGGTAAGAACTTTGCAGATGATATAAAAAGGCTCCATAGCCCTGTACAAAGGCCAGGTTATTTGTCAAATCGTTCAAAACTCTTTGCACCGTGAGAATCAAAAAAGCAGGATCTGTTTTAGAGAGAGGAGGGAAACACAAACAACACATTTATAACTGCGGATGCGGCTGTGTTCTGAAGTCAAGTAATGTTTGAGCAACCACAAAACCAACCATCACCAAAACAAACCGATGCCTGGAGGTTCCAAATATTAGTCAGGATCTTAGCCCAAAACCTTCAGGCTTCTGCTAGAAGGCAAAGAAGAAGAAGAAAAAAAAGTCAGGAAAAGCCTACCAGAACAGCTTAGCTTTATTCGGGGTTAATCGGAGGCACTTTGAATGGTGGCAGGTGTGTGCTGAATGTGATTGGTTAAGTATGAACTCTGCAGATCCCAAGCCGGAGGGGACGAGGGTGTGCAAACTTGTGCAACCACACTATCCCATTCGTTTCTTTTCAGATGCCCTCTCCAAAAGAATTCATTTTCTTCAATTGAGCTGTAAAGGTATAGGTGACCTTAGTTAGTGGAAAAACCTTTGGAAATGATTCACATTGGTCCCGTTTTTTCGATATCACAGAAAACCTGCCATTTGAACAGGGGAGTGAAATCAACTATAATGTTAAATCAAAGCAAAGAAAGCAAGAGCAAATGCATCATGTGTCACTTGTTGACAACTGCAAATCCTTTTTTACCTCCACTCAACCCCCTCAAGACCACGCCAAGGCCGAGGATGAAGATTGCTGTGATTGGTCAGAGTCTGTTCGGTCAAGAGGTTTATAAGGAGCTTCGAAGAGATGGCCACACCATCGTTGGAATATTCACCATCCCTGACAAGGACGGCAAGGCTGACCCACTGGGTAAGAACATCACATGTTGGGGCAGGGGTATTAGCATGACCTTTTATTTTGGTATCGTTGTTGCTGCAGTTTATTTTTGTCAAGATTGTCATCTGTAAGGAAGTTGCATTTATGTGCACACAAAGGTGGGTTTGACCATCAGGACGACCTCATCACTGGGGATTAGGACTGAAACCTTCGAGAAATAACAATGTCTAGTTGTCGGAGCAACATTCAATCGTGACAATTTACTGGACGCAGAGCACCTAGCTTTAAGACTGCATTTGGTTCTCCCGTCACGTGACGGTTTGTTTCTCTTTAAGTCGTAGCTTTCACAATTGCAAAGGCAGTTATTTTCGGCTTAGCTCGAACGTAGCTTCTGACATTTGAAGAGGTCGATTATATTCAGTAAGATAATTATAAACATGAGGGTGCAGGTTTAAGGATGTGGGCGGAGCTTGGCAGATCTTTTTGAAAAGCTTGCTGGGGATCAGGAGCAACAGGAGGTACAGTTCATGCAGCAAATAAATGGACAACTTTCAAACATTACTCTCTTCCTTTTCCAAGCCCAATTCCAATGAAGTAGGGATGTTGGGTTAAACAAAAATCAAAACAAATCATGTTCAACCTATATTGAATTGAATACGCTACAAAGACAAGATGTTTAATGTTCAAACTGATCAACCTGATTGTTTTTAGGAAGTAATCATTCATTTCGAATGTTATGGCTGCAACATGTTCCAAAACAGCTGGGACAGTTGGAAGCGGCAAGGCCGAAAACCAACATTGAACGCCCGTGGCCTTCGATCCCTCAGGCGGCACTGCATCGAAAACCGACATCAATGTGATATCACCACATCGTCACCATCAAATACAAAAATCCGTGTCATAATTGTGCACTGCATTGACAAAATCAGTCAAGCGCTTCCGCATTCAGTTAATGATCCATCCCTGAGGTTCACGCTCACTCAACACGTTCACCGAAGGACCGTGCGTTGTTGTTGTCACGTATTGTAAACCAGGAAAGACGGGGAGATTAAAAGATAATAACAATATAAAAAACTTGAGCTAAATTATCACCGACCTATCTCTCTCTCAGGAAGCTCTCAAACTCCGGCTTCGGTTGTGACTCGTGAACATGCGTGCAGTGAGGTCAGCTACCGAACATCCTTCCGCGTCCCCTTACGTCAGGCTCGGCTCTCGCCGGCCGCCGTGACTTTTCTGCATTCCACCGCGGTGGACAGCGTCGCTGACACCAGCACCCGCCAACCGGGCTTCCTGCTCACTCACTTTACTGTTATTGTCATCTGATTAGTGGAAAGCATCTTCGAGTGTCTTGAGAGGCGCTATATAAGTGCAATGTATTATTATTATTATTATTATTATTATTATTATTATTATTAATATTGTTATCCATTGGGGCTTACCAATTTGGGTGGGGTGACGGGTCCTGACTGTTGTTTGTGCCTATGCACCAAACAGCAGTTCAGAGTACCCGCCCTTTTTGGAGTCCTTGGAGCGGGTGCTGGAGAGCGCTTACGCTGGGGGACTACATCCTTCTGATGGGGGACTTCAACTCTCCTATCTGTGGGGTTGAGGTCACCGAGGTGGTTAAAAAGATCCTCGGTGGCAAGGCCCCAGGGGTGGATGAGATTTGCCCAGAGTTCCTAAAGGCTCTGGATGTTGTGGGGCTTTCCTGGTTGACACGCCTCTGCAACATTGCGTGGACATCGGGGACAGTGCCTCTGGATTGGCAGACTGGGGTGGTGGTCCCCCTTTTTAAGAAGGCGCACCGTAGGTGTGTTCCAACTACAGGGGGATCACACTCCTCAGCCTCCCTGGTAAGATCTTTTCAGGAATGCTGGAGAGGACGGTCCGTCGGGAAGTCGAATCTCAGATTCAGGAGGAGCAGTGTGGTTTTCGTCCTGGCCGTGGAACAGTGGAACAGCTCTACACCCTCGGCAGGGTCCTCGAGGGTGCATGGGAGTTCGCCCAACCAGTCTACATGTGTTTTGTGGACTTGGAGAAGAGGTTCGACCGTGTCCCTCGGGGGGTCCTGTGAGGCGTGCTTCGGGAGTATGGGGTACCGAGCCCCCTGATACGGGCTGTTTGGTCCCTGTACGAGAGTTTGCTCCTCATATCCGTCGGACTCGTTTCCGGTGAGGGTCGGACTCCGCCATGGCTACCCTTTGTCACCGATTCTGTTCATAACTTTTATGGACAGAATTTCAAGGCGCAGCCGAGGCGTAGAGGGGGTCCGGTGCAGACTTTGTATCGGTCCGTTGTAGTAAAGAAGGAGCTAAGCCGAAAGGCGAAGCTCTCAATTTACCGGTCGATATACGTTCCTACCCTCACCTATGGTCACGAGCTGTAGGTCGTGACCTAAAGAACAAGATTTCGCACAAGATTTCGGATACCAGCGGCCGAAATGAGGGTGTCCAGGATTCTCCCTTAGAGATAGGGTGAGAAGCTCGGTCATCCAGGAGGATCTCAGAGTAGAGCCAGTGCTCCTCCACATCGAGAGGAGCCAGATTAGGTGGCTGGGGCATCTGATTCGGATGCCTCCCGAACACCTCCCTGCTGAGGTGTTCCGGGCACATCCCACCGGGAGGGGAGACCCCGGGACGACCCAGGACACGTTGGAGAGACTACGTTTCTCGGCTGGCCTGGGAACGCCTCGGGATCCGCTCGGAAGAGCTGGATGAAGTGGCCGGGGAGAGGGAAGTCTGGGCGTCCCTGCTAAAGCTACTGCCCCCGCGACCCGACCTCGGATAAGCGGTAGAAAATGGATGGATGGATGGATGGATTATTAGCCATCCATCAATTTTCTGGACCGCTTCTACTCACGAGGGTCGCGGGCATTCTGGAGCCTATCCCAGCTACCTTCGGGTGAGAGGCGGTGTACACCCAGAACTGGTTGCCAGCCAATCGCAGGGCACATATAAGCAAGCAACCATTCACACTCACATTCACACCTATGGGCAATTTGAGAGTCTCCAATTCATGCATGTTTTTGGGATGTGGGAGGAAACCGGAGCGCCCGGAGAAAAGCCACGCAGGCACGGGGAGAACATGCAAACTCCACACAGGCAAGGTCGGGATTTTAACCCTAGTCCTCAGAACTGTGAGGCATATAGGATAACCAGTTGTCCACCGTGCAGCTATTATTATTGTTATTATTATTATGAAATTATAAGCTTTAATAAGTTACTGAATCGATTTCCAAACACTGAATCGTTTCGGATTGCATCGTTCTAGATGAACCAATATCGTCCTCGAATCAAATTGGCAGCCACGAATCGTGATGCCAAAATAAATCGTTACACCGCTACCGTGGATGGAATCAATACTTTTGGAACACAAACAAACCTGGTAACACCCTGAGACAAAGGCTGGTACACCCCAAAGACCAGATACCACACACACAGAAAAGCAATCTGGTGTATATGGTCGAGTGCAGTGAGGAACGCACAGATACATACATTGGGGAAAGCAAGCAACTACTGAGCAGATCCATGGCACAAGCCAGACAGGCAAACTCCTCAGGTGAAGACTCGGCTTTCCACCTGCACCTCCAAGAGTAACAGCACTATTTTGAGGACAAAAATGTGTATATTCTGGACAGGGAAGGGTTGAAAGAGGGGGCAAGAGAGGCCATATACGCAAAGGTGGAAAAACCATCACTTAACAGAAACTCAATAATTCTGCCTCCAACAAACAGCGCGGCTTCCTTGACCGTTAGGTGACGCCACAACCACTTTACAACTGAATGGAATATCAATGAGAGAGTTTCCACCCAACGATTCTGGTGGACTGACAATGGCCTCTCGGCCAGACGGCTTAATGGCTCTTCCCCCTTTTTTTGTATTCCAAAAGAATGATTCCATACGTGGTTTGGGGCATGCCTCGAAGTTGGAGCAGAAATAGTTTAGTCTTGCACACAAACACTGGCTACTGCGTCCTAGCTAAGCCTTGTTGCATGAATATATATATATATATATATATATATATATATATATATATATGTATATGTATAGCTAATGCCATGGCACATGGCTTGTTGAACTGGCTTAAAACTGCTTTCACACAAATAGTGGATAGAAAGGGAAAGCCGCCTGGTCATTTGGACAAATTCCAGTTCGACATTCGGGTTTCAAGTGGGGATATGACATGGCAAAAACTTGACTTACCTGACAAATACAGTCCATCCATCCATTTTCAACACCGCTTAGCCTGGTTAGGGTCGTGGGGCGCTGGAGCCTAACCCAGCTGACTTGGGGCGAAAGACAAATAGAGTTTAAGAGTTAAATCATGTTTTTACCACAGCTACAGAGGCAGAAAAGGATGGAGTCTCCGTGTTCAAGTTTCCTCGCTGGCGTCTAAAGGGCCAGGCCATACCTGAGGTTGTGGCCCAATACAAAGGCACAGCTGCTGAACTGAACGTCATGCCCTTCTGCTCCCAGTTCATTCCCATGGAGGTTATTGACCATCCCAAACATGGCTCCATCATCTACCACCCCTCACTGCTGCCTCGCCATCGGGGAGCCTCTGCTATAAACTGGTGAGTGATACACAGTATATGTTCTCAAGTCTATATTTCATCCAGTTTTTTTTTACCCGTTATCTCGTACCCAACAGGACCTTGATCCACGGTGACAAAAAGGGCGGGTTCACCGTGTTCTGGGCTGATGATGGACTTGACACAGGACCGATCCTGCTGCAGCGGGAGTGTGATGTTGAAGCAAATGATACTGTCAACACAATCTACAAAAGATTTCTCTTCCCAGAGGGAGTCGAAGGCACTGTAAGTGTGGTAAAGCGGGACTGCATATAGTCAGAGTAAGTGTTGAAATTGCAGAGATGGAAAACTCAAATATGACATATTTTCCACAAAGCAGGAGAGTTCAGTTACATTTGGTATTGTATGCACATTTTGCATTTCATTTTCTCTTTATCTTAAATTGTAAATCCATACATCAGTCCAGTTCGATAAAGGAGACCAAGTGTTCCCTTGTCTCTGGCCACCTTTTTCCAGCTCCATCTGGAGGTAGAAGTACCGTAGGCCTGCCCTGGGACATCCTCCTAGTTGGACATGCTTGGAGTACCTCCTAAGGGAGGTGTCCAGGCAGAGGTGGCGTAACCAGGAGGCACCCACTTGTTACCCTATTTGCACCTATCCCTAACACATCCTGCGAAGAAAACTAATTTTGGCTGCTTGTATTCGCGAGCTTGTGTTTTTGGTATGTGCCAGTGATAGAGGGCGCCAGGGCACTGCCCTACCCAGAACTGTTGCTAAATATTTTTATCTATAGCTCTGGCCCTACAAGGCATAATTGGTACCATATTACTTTCCTTGAAGACACATTTATTTACATTTTTTGATTTCAAGCTTTACATTCCATCATACCTCTGCAATGTTAAATGTTAAATGTACCTCTGCGGCACGGTGGATCCCCCCGGCCCCGCCTGTGTGGAGTTTGCATGTTCTTTGCATGTTGCCTGCGTGGGTATTCTCCGGGCACTCCGGTTTCCTCCCACATCCCAAAAACATGCATGGTAGGTTCATTGACGACTCTAAATTGCCCGTAGGTGTGCATGTGAGTGCGAATGGTTGTTTGTTTGTATGTGTCCTGCGATTGATTGGCAACCGGTTCAGGGTGTACCCCGCCTCCTGCCCGATGATAGCTGGGATAGGCTCCAGCACGCCCGCGACCCTAGTGAGGAGAAGCGGCTCAGAAAATGGAAGGATGGATGAATTTGTACAATATTTTTGTGTTAATAAGAGTGGTTAGTACATCTGCCTCACAGTTCTGAGGGACCGGGATTCAAGTCCCGGCCCCGCCTCTGTGGAGTTCAGGCTCCAGCACGCCCGCAACCCTAGTGAGGAGAAGCGGTACGGAAAATGGATGGATGAATAAATACAAAATATCAATAAATCACACTCAGGCTCTGTTTGAAAAAATTGCACTTAAACAAATATGAAACATTTGGCACATCCAGTAGGTGTTGTCATTAACCCAGTAAGAAGCTCAAAAAAATGTCTGAAAGCTTGCCAAGTTTAAATTAATTAAAAAAAAAACACCACGTCTGTACTCGAAAGCATTTGGGCTTTGTCACTGTTTTTAAATCCGATGCCATACATTTTAATGTCACTTATTTTTTTAGTCTTTAATTCCTGTATGAATGTTGTCTTATGTACTGTATAATTTCTGCTGCCTCTTAGCCTTTGAAAAAGAGATTTTATCTCTTAAGCTTCTACTTGGTTCAATAAAGAATAAATCAAATGTAAGATAAGGCCCGCCCTCGAGTTGTTGGACTGTGATGTGAGACCTTTACCTGTCAATCAAAGGAAAGTCCCACCACTAATATACATATAGTTTAACTCAATACTTTGTAATGAAACCTTTGTTTGAAATTGCCGAGGTCAAACGTTTGCTCTAGTTCTTGACCAGAATTGCACACACTGTAGTAGCTATTTTCGCCCAGTTTTCCATGCAGATCTTCTCTCGATCTGTCATGCTTTGGTGCTGTCCCTGCCCAACATAGACTTGGAACTCTCACCGCAGATTTTCTAATGAGTTGAGGACTGGAGACTGGCTAGGCCACTCTAGGACATTGAAATGCTGCATAAAGTACCACTCCTTGGTTGCCCAGGCTATGTGTTTGGGGTTGTTCCATATTCATTGCTCTTATGGGGGAAGGTTTTTTTCCCCCCAAAAGATCACGATACATGGGCCCAGTCATCCTCTCCTTAAGACGGATCAATCGTCCTGTCGCCTTTGAAGAAAAGCAGCCCCCGGAGTATGATGTTTCCAGCCCCATGCTTCACATGGTTGGGATGCCACTCATCATTCTTCTTCCTCCAAACGTGGCAAATGGACTTTATACCAAAAAGTTCCATTTGGGTCTCATCTGACCACATGACATTCTCCCAATCCTCAACTGGATCATCCTGACGGTCACCGGCACACTTTGGACGGGCCTGGACACGTGCTGGCTTAAGCAGGGGGACCTTTTGGGCGCTGTACAATTTGAATCCATGATGACGTAGTGTGTTACTAATAGTAACCTTTGTAATTGTGGTCCCAGCTCTCTTCAGGTCATTGACCAGGTCCCCCATGTAGTTTTGGGGTGATCCCTCACCATTCTCAAGAGCATTGATACCCCACAAGGTGAGGTGGAGCCCCAGGTTGAGGGAAATTGTCAGTCATCTTGTATTTCCTCCATCTTTTAATAACTATGCCAACAGTTGATCTCCTCTCATCAAGCGGCTTGCCTATTGTAGAGTAACTCATCCCAGCCTTGTGCAGGTCTACAGTTTTGTCCCTGGTGTCCTTAGACAGCTCTCTGGTCTTGGCCATGGTGGAGAGGTTGGAGTCTGACTGTTGGAGGGTGTGGACAGGTGTCTTTTATACAGATATGGAGTTAAAACAGGTGTCATTAATACAGGTAATGTGTGAAGGATAGAAAAGCCTCTGAAAGATGAAGTAACAAGTCTGTGAGAGCCAGAATTCTCGTCGATTTGTAGGTGTGTAAATATTTATTTGTCACAAGGTAATACACATAAATTATTTAAAAATCATACAATGTGATTTCCTGGATTTTTTTTTCACATTCTGTCTCTCACAGTTGACAGTGCCTATGATGAAAATTACAGACCTCTCTCATCTTTTTAAGTGGGACAACTTGCCCTGTCCAAATACCATTCTTCCCTCCACTGTAAAATGTTAGAAATGTCTTTATCTAGTGATGTCTTTCCCAAAATTCTTCATTCCTAACATTGAAAATAACACATTAACTAAATAATATCAGTCTTTGCAATGTTGTGCAAAAGAAAAAGAAAGCAACAGTTTACAATCCAGATTGACAATAATCACCTTCCGTTGTTTCCTCTTTAGGTTATTTTGCTAAGCAGCCCTTTAAAAAAAATAATTTTGCCATAAAGTTTCTGCATTCCTTCATTTTATCCTCCACAGCCCATGCCACAAAGTTATTTCAAATTTTAAGTCGAACTACCAGCTATAGCTGACTAAACTTCCTATGGAAGGCTTGTCAGGATAAGTATGTGGGCACAACTCGACTTGGCACCAGGACACCTTTCTTCACCTGTCATCGGACTTGCGGCCACATGTCTTGGAGACTCGGGTGAAGAGAGGGGCGGAGCTTTCAACTGAACACCACCTGGTGGTGAGTTGGCTCCGACGGTGGGGGAAGATGCCAGTCCGACCTGGCAGGCCCAAACATATTGTGAGGGTCTCCTGGGAACGTCTGGCAGAATCCCCTGTCAGAAGCAGTTTAACTCCCACATCCGACAGAACTTCACCCACGTCACGGTAGAGGCGGGGGACATTGAGTCCGAGTGGACCATGTTCCGCGCCTCCATTGCTGAGGTGCCCGTCCGGAGCTGTGGCTGTAAGGTGGTCAGTGCCAGACACTCTTAGCTAACTAATCCTTTAAAATAAGCCCGACTCCATTTCTCTTCCCATCTTCACGATGGTAAACTATTTTAAACCCTGCCCCTAAACTTGTAGCCTTACTGCCTTTCCACCTGCTCTCCTGGACACACAACTTAGCAACCTTTCTCCTAATCATCATGTCAACCAACTCCTAAGAGTTTCCCCCGTGTAGGTGTGGTTCCAGGCAGCAAGTCAACTGCACAGTCATAAGGTCTGTGGGATGGAAGGGATTTGGCACTGGACTTGGAAAAAAACTTCTTTAATTTCATGGTAACAGGTGGGCACTTGAGATAAGTCAGAATCCACAGATGAGGTCTTTGGAATTTCATTAGAAACATATCCCTGAACATTACATGGAGGCTTGAAACAGTTCTGGGTGCAATTGCTGCCCCATGACATATCATGCCCAGAGGACCAGTCAATGTGGGGGTTGTGTAATTTCAACCATGGGTTCCCTAAAATAAGGTCATAATTCATGGCGTCAAAAACATGAAAACTAATGCGTTCCGAGTGAGAATCAGGAAATGTCAATGTGAGTGTTTGGGTGCGGTGAGTGATCTTGCCCATAAAACCGCCGTCTGCAGCATCGGTGTTGTGGTGGCGTCTTACTTGAAAGGTTCTAAGGTGCATACGTGCAACGAGGAGGGAGTTGAGTAAATTTGTGTCAGAACGAGAGTCAATCAATACAGATGTATGAATCTCTTGATCAGGAGAGCATAGTGTCACTTTAGAAAGAACCCGGTTAGGGTCTTCTTTCATGAAATTTAGACTCACCGCTCCCGGCAACCTTGACGTGACAGTTGCTCACCCAACTGCCCACAGTAGAAGCACCGCCCTTCCCTCAGCCAGCATTGACGTTCCTCAGGGGAGAGACGGAACCTGCCCAGTTGCAAGGGTTCATCCGTGGTGACGCTAGTCAGTGGATTGAGACCGGCAACAGGGGATATGCCTTGGTTTGCTTGATCACCGAGGCTCGTCCTCCAAGTGTGCGGTGACGCATCCCTCCGCCGATCTCCGTCCAGCTCGCTTATCCAAAAGCCTTTTTGTCGATTTTTACGGCGAGAGCGATGAGAGCGTCCAATTCGGTCGGCAGGTCTAGTGGGACCAAACAATCCTTGACAGCGGGGGATAGTCCTTGAAAAAATGCATCAAGTAGTCCCCTGTTGTTCCACTGACTCTCAGCTGCTAGAATGCGAAACTCAATCGCGTAATCTGACACCCTGCGCTTGCCTTGTTGTAAGGTGACAAGGGCGCGAGCAATCTTGCAATCTGCTGTGGAAGACTGAAAAACTTTCTCCAGAATCTTTACGAAAGAAGCCCAAAAATGACATGCGGCGGAATTGCGGCTCCATTCAGCAGTAGCCCACGCCTCCGCACGACCAGTCAGGTGGGAAATGACAAAAGCAATCTTTGCCCGCTCGGTGGGGAAGACGGCTGCCTGCAGTTCAAAGTGGAGTTCGCACTGAGTGAGGAACGGTTTAATATTCTCAGAATCTCCAGAGAACCTCTCCGTTCGAGAGAGCTGTGGGCAGACAGCAGCAGAGGTGGCAGGTAGCTGCATGGTGACTGCTTCACATGGAAACGTTGGTACAGTGGCGGCATCATGCAAGCTGGTTCCTTCTTCTGAACCATATTCATTAGAACTTCAAACTGTGAGGCCACCTGTCTCATCATAGTGTCCTGATGCTCGGACAGTCCCTTTTGAAGGTGGAGGGCAGCAAGCTGCTCATCCTGCTTCGAGAGGCGTTGACCCTGCGCTTGAAGGGCTTTGCGCACCGGGTCTGACTCTGCTGGGTCCATGTTATGGCCAGTTTGTTCTGTCATGAACGGAACAAAGGACAGGACCCAAAATACACGACTCCAATACAAATGGACAGTTTCACAAAAAAATATGTTTAATAAACAAGCAGAGGTCGGTACACAGGCAGGCAATCTGAAAAGGCAACAGTAGCCAAAAAACGTGAGGCAAAGAGGCAAGGTCAACAATCGGAACAGGGTCTAGTCATACTAAGAGTCTGTGACGTGGAAACAAGGACTGCTGGAACGTGACAACAAGGTACAACGAACCTGCGACCAGGAAGAATGAGACAGGAGGTTAAATGCATGGGGTCATTAGGGTGAACGAGGCACAGGTGGGGAAGATGCTCTCAGGAGCAGGTGTGTACGAGACCGGGGGAAGACAACAAAAAGAACACACACTCATGACAGATAATGTTTTAGAACAAGTGATGAACTGTTCCAAGAATTCCAAATAATAGGCTGAAATGTTCGTCAATGCAATAAATGAATTTTTTTTTTTTTTCCCGGGTGGCCAGTTGTCGGGGCGCCTCGGTGGGGCAGGCGGACGGCCTTGGGTCCCTCGGTGTGGGACATGTCGACCTTGCCTGACTGAAGTGATTTATTATTTGCTGCAAATCAGCTAGCACAGACTTTGCAATAGCTTTGAAAAAATCAGACGGTATTGAGTCAAGACAGCTCGTTGATGGTTTCAGCTGCTGAACCGTTTTCTGTCCAGTTTTTTGGTCAACTGTAAATTTTGATATGGTAATAGAGTTTTTCCTGGGTGGCTTCAGATGTAGTATAATTTTGCTGATTTGTGCTAATGTTTAACCTGATGGATTGTATTTTTTCACGAAAATAACAAGCACATTCATTGCATTTATCTGCTGTTAGGACTTCTGGAGCTATCTGATTCAGGGGGGTTGTGTGCTCGTCAACCACAGCAAACAGAGTGCGAGTATTGTTGAAGTTCTTACTGATGATTTCAGAAAATAGTTGCCGTCTTGCCCTGACTAACTCTTGGTTAAAATGACAAAGACTTTGTCTGTAGAGGTCAGAGTCAATTTGGAGTTTAGTTTTTTTCCACTTACGTTCTGCTTTCCTCCACTTTGATTTAGAGGTCTTTACCATAATTGTGCTCCTTCACGGTGTTCTCGGTCGCCTCAAGAAGGTCACGTGACAGAATGATGTCGTCAACATGAACCATTAACTTAAATATTAGTGTAGTTGAAGCCACATTAAATCCGCAACTTAGTGCAGACTTGACCTGCCAACACAGGACAGTAAGCACCTAAACGTAAAAAAAAAACATTCTCAGTACACTTCTCTAAAGATGCTTAACTGATAGATGGATGCCGATTGTGGTCCATGAAGGCAACTGTGTGTGTGTGTGTGTGTGTGTGTGTGTGCGTGCGTTTGTGCACGTAAATGTGAAAGTGAGTGCCGCTATGATATTGGGGCCATACACACATACAAACCATTGCTCCAACCATCGTAATTTTGATGTGAAGAGCGATAAAAGATTATGCAACGAGCAAAACTGTGGGTGATTGACAGGTGAAAGGGAGAGAAGCACGTACTTACGTGACGTCAGCCGTGCAGCGCGTTAAACCGGCTCACAGTCCGGACTGCAGACGAAGTTGAAAGTTCTCACTTTTCATCGTAAATATTATTTAAAATAACTATTGTAAGTCCTTCAGTGAGTCAGTCCTTACCATCCATGACTTTGGTATGAATAATTAAACCACAATGCATTGCGCGCATAACAGGCCAGTAAAACGCTATTCTTAATGTGTAAATAAAAAAGTAACAACAATTAAATACACTTTTTACTAAGGAAAATAGCAAAAATAGTCTGGCGATAGTGAAATTGTGTCTTTCTTTGCACTTTTATGGTACTGTACCTTCACTGTGCATTGAAAACAATCACCTCGCAATCCCAATCACTGGTGTTGAATACTCACCACCAGCCACAAATTAATACTTAGTGAGAGACATGGATGACTCATAAGTAACTATTGCTGGTTTGAAGAAGTAAGTGTAATCTAATTACTACCCCGGGAAAAATAACGCGTTACTTTGCCCCTTACTCAAAATGGTGGCATTTTGGAGTCGCGTTACCGGCATCACTGCTCGTAAGTGAAGGTATCACTGTATATCTATTGTGACACCAGTCCTGGAAACTTTCTGACACACCTCGTACATTTGAAATATTTTTTTTTTTCTGGTTACAGGTAGAGGCAGTGAGGTTGATTGCAGAGGGCAAGGCTCCACGGATTCCACAGCCGCAAGAAGGAGCCACATATGAGTGCATCCAGAAAAAAGACAATGCAAAGGTAACACATTTTGAGGCAAACACCTCCTATTGGTTCCTGTTTTTATGTTCTTCAAGAAGTAAACTTTTATTAAATACTAATATAAAACCCCAGCGTCTTACTCAACAGTGAGGTCACAGGCTCTGTGGGGAGTCTATCTGCCATGATTGGTTGAGATGGTGAGGCAGAGTAGAGGGACAGAGAGTCAAGACAGAGAGAGAGAGAGAGCGAAAGACAGACAGACAGAGAGAGAGAGAGAGAGAGAGCGAGAGAAGAGTTGAGCAACCAGAGGAAGGACGAGAACAATGGGCAAATCAGTCCCATGATTTAGTTTCAGAAAACCTTTATCTTGGCGGGACATTTAAGGGAGCAGCTGAGCTGCACAGTTATTGACACAAGTTTACAACATAAATAACAAAAAAAAAAGTTAAGTACTGGTACAAATAAAATTAAGTACTACTGAAGGTCTGCGTTCTGAGCATTCGAAAGGAGAAGAGGTTCATCTGGGTCCCACTGGCCAGACATTGTAGCCTGCGATCAGTGATGGCCAAAATGGCCGACATTTTGAGTAATGAATGAATGAATGAATTTTATATTTTACAGCGCTTACAACATCCATCCATCCATTTTCTGAGCCGCTTCTCCTCACTAGGGTGGCGGGCGTGCTGGAGCCTATCCCAGGCGCCCGATGATGGCTACCATTCTATTGCCATAGAATGGGGACAATGAGATCTTCATAAGATGTCTATCTTTAACTAATTTGCAGTCTTTCTCCCTAGCCAGTATTTATACATAAAGCGATACAATGAACACATTCACTGCCATTGACGGCTTTAGAAGTCAAATATGCAAGTTAACTGTTCAGGCTGGCAGTAAATGAGTTACATAATAAAGTGACACAAAACATTGTTTAAAACACTAGATACAGTACAACTCACATTGAATGAAAAATGTTGATTATAAAACGAGCATTAATGCTAATCTCTGCAGCTGCTTAAAGGTGGTATGGGGTTTTAATGGTCCATATTTCACTAAAAAGTTGAATTTATGTATTATTTGCTCTAGAAAATGAAACTGGCGGTTATTTTGGAGCAATTGGTAACTAACGAATTGCCGAATTGCCTTTGGAAGGCCCCTTTTTTATCGCCAAAATCGAGATGCCCCCCCACCCCATGTCTTGATGTGACCTCAGAGGTAGAAGTGGGACCAAATTCACTGCGGAGCCGTTGTGGAAAAAGGAATGTGTTATACTATAAAGAGGCAGGATTTAGTCATAAGTGATGGGAAAGTTTGGCATCTGGGAAAATAAATGGTTCCTCCTTGAGTCATTACCTTATCGTGGTAGAGGGGTTTGTGTATCCCAATGATTCTAGGAGCTAAGTTGTCTGGGGTTTTATACCCCTAGCAGGGTCACCCATGGCAAACAGGTCCTAGTTGAGGAACCAGACAAAGCACGGCTCCAAAGACCCCTATGATGTTTAAAAATACTGGAAGACCTTTTCCCTTGGCCAGATGCGGGTCACAGGCTCCCCTCTCTGGAGCCAGGCCTGGAGGTGGGGCTCGAAGGCGAGCGCCTGGTGGCTGGGCCTGCACCAATGGGGCCCGCCCGGGCACAGCCCAAAAGGGTAACATGGGTCCCCCTTCCCATGGGCTCACCACCTGTGGGAGGGGCCATAAGGGTCGGGTACAGAGTGAGCTGGGCGGTAGCCGAAGGCAGGGACCTTGGAGAGCCGATCTTCAGCTACAGAAGCTGGCTCTCGGGACGTGGAACGTCACCTCTCTGCCAGGGAAGGAGCCCGAGCTGGTGTCAAGTAGTTCTGACTAGAAATATGTATGTGTCGGGCTCGCCTCTGCACACAGCTTGGGCTCTGGTACCAGGCTTCTTATGAGGGGTTGGACTCTCTTCCACTCTGGAGTTGCCCACGGTGAGAGGCGCAGAGCAGCTGTGGGTATACTTATTGCACCCCGGCTCGGCGCCTGTACTTTGGGGTTCATCCCTATGGACGAGAGGGTACCCTCCCTCCACCTTCGCATGGGGGGACGAGTCCTGACTGTTGTTTGTGTTTATGCACCAAAGAGCAGTTCAGAGTACCCACCCTTTTTGGAGTCCTTGGAGGGGGTGCTGGAAAGCGCTCCGGCTGGGGACTCCATCGATCAGAACCCGAGCGGTGTTATTTTCCTCCTTTGCTCATCATGGATTGTCGATAACGAACACCATGTTCAAGCATAAGGGTGCCCATATGTGCACTTGGCACCAGGACACCCTAGACCCAAGTTCGATCATTGACTTTGACCCGGGTGCAAATCCGGACTCGCCTGTGTGGAGTTTGCATGTTCTCGCCGTACCGGCGTGGGTTTTCTCCGGGCACTCTGGTTTCCTCCTACATCCCAAAAACACGCATGACTCTAAATTGCCCCTGGGTGTGAATGTGAGTGCGAATGGTTGTTTGTTTATGTGTGCCCTGCGATTGGCTGGCAACCAGTTCAGGGTGTACCCCGCCTCCTGCCCGATGATAGCTGGGATAGGCTCGAGCACTCCCGCGACCCTAGTGAGGATTAACGGCTCAGAAAATGGATGGATGGATGTAGGTCAGTGCTGAGACTGTTGAGGGCATCAGAAAAGGCTTAGAAGGTCTTCACTTCACACCACTGATTAGATTACATACAGCGGCAATTACAATAAAGTCTATATACAAAGGCTGTGTTGCTTTATGTTAACAATTTCCTTTGTAGATCAACTGGAACCATTCTGCTGAAGCTCTCCATAACTGGATCAGAGGAAATGACAAAGTTCCTGGTGCCTGGGCAGAAATTGACGGACAGGTATTGATTAATGATTGATTTTTTTTTTTCCAGTAACCACTGATAAATTGCAATTGATTCAATAATCTGAGAATACAATGACACGGATGAATGGGATTTACAAGTAACCACTGCCAAATTGTGTGTGTGTGTGGATATGTTTTTTCAGTGTATCGTACTTTGTATGATAACAATAAACACAACTGTCATAACTCGCACTCAACACTCACACTGTCACTGAGTGGGAACGGAACCCATGCTGCCTGCACCGAAGTCTGGCGAAGGCACCACTACACCATCAGTGACTACTACAAAATCAGTGAGGGATCAAATAATGATTTCTTCCACTGTATACAATTGGTTGACGCGATGCATTGTGGTTGTCTATGACTGCACATTCCCACTATATTATCTCAAGCTGTGTCTGATGATGTTCTCTGGCATCTCCAATGGAGGTACACCCCATGCAATGGAAACCCCTGCACTTTCCTCAACAGCCGTTGTGTTGTGTGTCTGTTTTGGCGCAGAAGGTGACTTTCTACGGCTCCACATTGGTGGATCATGGCACCAATGCAAATGGGAAACCCCTGGAAATCATTGGTGCAAATCGACCTGGCATTGTCACTGAAGAAGGCCTGATGCTCTTTGGCAATGACAATAAGGCAGTAAGTTATCTTATCATTTCACTCTTTAGCACACGCTGACTACGAATCAACCTGGCAGATGAAATATTTTTGAAGGGACACGCCGACATTCCCCCCCCCACAATTTCCTGTTGTCGTAAAGGCCTTTTCACACTCCAGTTGCTCAGTGTGAAAGGGCCCCATGTCAAAGCGCAACGACGACGGCGACGGGGGTGCGGCCATCCCATATTTGGAAATGGCGATGGAACAGCCGCTGAGTGGAGCGCAACTCGGCAGTATATATTTGTCATTGATGGGAAAAATGCTTACTTAGCTCATTCTATGGGAATGGGAATATCCCATACTAATTACACCTCAGCAAATCAGAGTTTAAACGCTTTCTAGTTTCGGGAAGTGCGCTTCGAGGTGTAGTTCAGGCTGAGCAGCAAGTTTTGAAAGGGGACTTTGAAAGCCTCCTGCAGAGACATCTCTGAATATTATTTTCAAAGTTCGGGATAGCGGGACAGCGCAATTATTATGCCTTCCTCCATTTCCCCTTTGCCGTTTACAGTACAAGTCCGCCACAATAGCACTAGAAATCACTCGAAATCGTTCCGCCAGCCCTGCTCCTATTGGCATGAGCTTTTTGACATCAACCTGTCAACGCTCTCCAGAATAGAAGGTTTTTCGGTCCGATAACGCGACGATGAGCGTCAGACGCCCTCTGCATTGACGCGACGCTCTCACACCAATTTGATAGTGACATAAATTGACTCCCACAGATCTAAGACCACAGGCTACGCCCTGAACTGGTCGCCAGCCAATCGCAGGGCATAGTTTAATTACAATAAAACAACGAACTACTGTAATTAGTTCATTAGATCAATGAATAGAAACAAAATTAAAAGAAACAAACAAACAAATTTGGGCCAATAAAATACAAATGAATTCCCATTTTGAATTGTATTATTTGTAACCATTCCAATTACAAAATATTTTTCACATTCTCCGATTACCCAAATCCCACTTTTTCACCCACATTTCACACTTTCCCACGATAAAATATCCACATTTGTTTTTTCATTAAGACAAAATTCGACACTTTCCCCTCCTGCTTCAGAATTCTTCGACCAATTTAAACCGTTCCATTTAAACTTCAACATGTTCAGCTCATTCAAGCCATCCGGGGAACCATTGACATTCCCCAAATTTCACAAATTTTCAAAATAAAAGCCTGAAGTTCTCGATTTTAACATATTTACCTCCAGTTGACTTATACTCAACCGAATCAAACCGTTCCAACTTCGTGTTCAACTCATTCAAACCATCCTATGAACTATTCCAAATGGCTAAAATTCCCTCGATTTCCCTCGAAGAAAAACTGAAATATCACACAGCCATAAGTATTGAGACCCTTTGCTCAGTATTTCGTAGAAGCACCCTTTTGAGCTAATACCGCTGTGAGTCTTTTTGGGAATGATGCAACAGGGTTTTCACACCTGGATTTGGGGATCGCCTGCTATTCCTCCTTGCAGATCCTCTCCAGTTCTGTCAAGTTGGATGGTGAACATTGCTGGGCAGGTCTTTCCAGAGATGCTCAATTGGGTTTAAGTCAGGGCTCTGACTGAGCCATTCAAAAACAGTCCCGGAGTTGTTCTGAAGCCACTCCTTCGGTATTTTAGCTGTGTGCTTAGGGTCAGTCTTTTTTTAAGGGGAGCCTTCGGTCCAGTCTGAGGTTCTGAGCACTCTGGAGAAGGTTTTCATCCAGGATTATATTCCAGTCTGCATTAAGATTAAGAAGTCAAACATGTTTGCATTAATTACCGTCAGAAAAACCGTCCAGAGTAATGGTGAGTGTGGTCAGGAAGTGAAGAAACGGCTCCAAGCAGGTTGGAACAGGTGGAGGAAGGTGTCAGGTGTGTTATGTGACAGAAGAGTCTCTGCTCGGATGAAGGGCAAAGTTTAAAAGGCAGTGGTGAGGCCGGCCATGATGGACGGATTAGAGACAGTGGCACTGAAGAGACCACAGGAAGCGGATCTGGAGGTGGCGGAAATGAAGGTGGAGAGGTTCGCTCTCGGAGTGACCGGGTTGGATCAAATTCGAAATGAGCTCATCAGACGGACGGCCGAGGTTCGATGTTTTGGGGAGGAAGGTTAGAGAGAGCAGACCTGGATGGTTTGAACACGTCCAGAGGAGAAATAGTGAGTATATTGGTAAAAAGGATGAGGAGGATGGAGCTGCCCGGCAAGAGAGCTCGAGGAAGACCAAAGGTTGATCGATGTAGGGAATTGTTAAGAGAGGAGGATACACGAGATAGGCTTACATGGAATAGGATGACACGCTGTGGCGACCCCTAGCCGAAAGGAAAAGAAGATAGTGTCATGATAAACTCTGTGTATACATTTAATTTGGATTATTTTATATCGCACACGTCTTGAATGTTGAATACTTCAGTATTGAATTCCACTTTTCGACAGCGAGAGCTGAACCAATGTCCCATTCCCATTGCGACTCGATCGAAGTCGAGCTTTCGGGCGAGGCTAGGCTTCGTATCTTAGAAATAACAGAACGTCGCAGCATGCACTTAATTTACAATCAAGGGCAGTATGAGATCCCAAAATGATTCCTTCACATTGAAATGTTTCAAAAATAGATTCCAACTGAAAATATTGTAGATATGCAGAATCATTCAGGCCAAACTGTGTTTTCAACTCATTAAATAATATTATATGCCGATCCCTTACAATTTGCCCAAGGTGAGTAATATTGTATTGTTGCCAGGTATTTTCAATTAGTGTTTTGCCACCTGCTGTTAACAATGGCCTATTCCAAATAGGGCAAGATGGTCAATTTTGTGTCCTGTCTTTACAATTTGACGTGACAATTCAATAAGTGAATTATTTAATCTGGCATTATATCTGGGATGGTACCATAACAATGATATAGAAATTGATTTCTTATATTCAGATATGGTCCTGGTTTTTTTATATGCCGATGACGATGATGGAAACCTTACATGATAAGCTAAATAATAAAGAAGGACATCAGGTACAGCCACGCCTCCCTTGTTTCTAGGCATAGCCAGTTTTTTTTTTCTTGAATCATTGATTCTCGGCTTCTTGTCATAATCAATAATCATGATTTAAAAGCCTTAATTGTTTGTAATTACTCATTTTCATAAGGTCCTTGCCCTGTTTTGGAATAAGAAAAATGGTAGCAGATCGCATAGACGTTGGCATTGACTGTCAGGAAATTATAATATGAAAAAGCGTGGTAAGGGATGGGGTTAATATATCTTGAAAACATTTGCAAAAGTCAATTCTGTAGCCATCGTTGCCTGGTGTTTCATGGCGTTTAAAGTTTAAAGAGCTTTCATGGCAGCAATTACATGGCAGTAATTAGTATGGCATGTCTCCTTTTCGTTTGTGTTCAGGGAAAGTAGTGCTATATCTTTTAAAAAGGTTATCTATATCTCTATATATATTTGATTTATACAAATTAGAATGAAATTCCTGATAGGCTTAATTCATTGTTTTTTGCTCCCATACTGAAGATCTCTTACAATTATATTTTGCTGAAACATAGTATTGATTTTCAGGAAAAGGGTATATTTTGATCGGGCGTATACACGTGCACATCGAATTAAACGTTACGTCGTTTACCAAGATGGAGGTCCGTCGTCAAATGCTTGCTAAAAACAAGTTACAAGGAGTGAAAAACAACACCTCCACAAAATAGGAGCTCTGTGTGTATCAACGATGAAGTCACCTCACTTTTACACCAAGACAGCACGCGCAGGCAGAGCAGAGCACAACGCATTCGGATTCACGGTTTCCGTTTTGTCATGTAAACCGTCAATCCGAATCTGTACTTACTTCTGATCGGTTTGGAAAAAGGGATATTCCATTTAGATTTGGCCTCTTAATTCCGATTGAGGTGTTTATATGGATCATTTTCATTATGGGGAAATTGGGTAGTCCGTTCCGAGTGTTTCCTGGTTGCCTGTTTTATCCCTTACGTTTTTTCTGGGTTGCCTGGCAACAGGCGGTAGAGCGCGGCATGAACGTAAGTAAGCGCTGCAAAAAAACGGTCAATGGCACGTTATATTCCGAAGCATTTTGTTTTCATTTTATCTATGTCATCGTCAGTCGTGAAATCCGTTGAAGTGATGCACCTGCGTGTGTGGCGCTACCTGTCGTATGGTTGCTGGGCAACGCTGATCAACAGCTGGCTCACTTGCGTTCTTCTTTCTAAATGACATATATTGTGCAGTATAGCCTGTTAGACGACATACTGTATTTTCCAAATGGATTTCCTTGGCAATCACATGTCTCAGGGAACCTTCACTTGCCAGTTCTTGAAGCTTCCCTGAGACTTGGATGAATCACATCTCCTGGGCGGTTGCGCACATATTCGTCAGGTCCGTGCGGGCTTTTTGTCAGAAGTCACTTATGGGAGAATCGGCGCAAGCCAAGCGCATAAAAAGAAGACTTACGCACCAACGGGAGAATGTAGCCCTCAGTGAATCGTGAACTGTCAATAGGCTGGGGTCCACGGGAATTCCTTTTTCTTTTCAAACATGGCGACCTGTGTGGTCAATCCCAAGATTGCAACAACTTCACTTTCCCCGAGGATACACCTGTGGGATACACACACCACTTCTCAATTATTGCTCCTAAATGATGTCTCCTATGTCCATAATCCTTTGGATTACTGATAAACTCCATAACATGTTACGGGGTAAACTTTGAAACTGTCTTTTTTTCCAACTCTTTCCACTTTTAGCTGTTGGTAAAGAATGTGCAATTTGAGGATGGGAAGATGATATCTGCCTCACAGTACTTTTGCACAGGAAGCAGTGCTGCTGTGGAGCTAACTGAGGAGGAAAAAAACTTTGCTGAACAGATCAAGGTAGCGTCTGTCTTATTCAATAACACATTCATACATTGTCATTATTGGTAATATATAATAATATTTAAGAAAAGAACAACTTTTTCGCTCCTTGCAGTCAGTGTGGCGGAGTATTCTGACTAATGTCCGTCAGATTGAAGACTCCACTGATTTCTTCAAGTCAGGAGCTGCCTCCATGGACGTCGTCAGGTAAAAGAAGAAGAAGAAAAAAAAGGCATAAAATACAATTACTGCATTGTTTCTGTATTTTATACTGTTCAACAGTAATATACATATTGTACTAGCTTCACATTTGGTAGGTTATCACATTGTTTAGTTTGTTGTCATCTTAAGGCTCGTAGAAGAGGTGAAACTGTGTGCAAGTACCTGCCAATTACAAAACGAGGACGTCTACATGAACACCACCTTCCAGGATTTTATCCAGATGTGTGTCAGGAAGCTTCGAGGGGAGGGAAATGAAGAACTGATCATTGACTGTGTAACAGACTTGTTGATTGAACATTTTGTACAGGCAGAGGAAAACCGTAGCTCGTTTTCTGACTCTAGTACACGATGCTAGCAAAGCGTTTTTCATTCAATTGATTTGATTGCTCTTTCTCAGGTGGAGAAAAACATCAACAACATGACCGTGAAGATGCCACATCAGCTATTCATCAATGGAGAGTTTGTTGATGCCGAGGGAGGATTAGTTTACAAGACCATAAACCCAACTGATGGGACAGTAAGTTCAAACACTTTTGTTCTAAATGTGAATCGCAGCTAAAGTTCTCATTTATTTTTCCGCGTAAAAATTGATACTTGTCCTTTAGTACACTCATTTGGGCGAGTTTGTGTTGTTTCTTTCGATAGACCTTGTAAAATACCGTACCTCAAAAGGATTAGAATCAATCCGTATATGAGATATAAGATCCGCATGTTTGATTGGGGTACCACGTGTAAAATGTGTGTATGTCTGTCCTGCAGGCCATCTGTGATGTGTCCCTGGCGCAGATTGGCGATGTGGACAAGGCTGTTGCTGCTGCTAAGGATGCGTTTGAAGAGGGAGAGTGGGGCAAAATGAACCCAAGAGACAGAGGCAGACTCATCTACAAGTTAGTGCAATTTTTAATGATTGCGTTAGACCATCTCTGTATAGAGCTTGCATTTTCTCCCTGTGCTTGTGTGGGGTTTTTTTCTGGGGACTCTGGTTTCTTCGCAAAAATGCTGCTTAGCTTAATTCAAGACTAAGTGGCCATGGGTGTGAATTAGGGGTTGAAGGACCTTGGATTTTTGGCTGTCGACACAAATAACAGTCGAGTCGACGTTGATTAGTTGATGTCGTCATTGACCTACCTCATAGATTTTCACTGGGCTTTAGATCCGGTGAGTTGGCAGGCCAGTCAAGCGCTCTGATGGCATGGGAAGCAAACCAGGTTTTAGTGCTTCTGGTGGTATGGGCAGGGGCCAGGTCCTGCTGGAAGATGAAATCTCCATCTCCATACAGATCCTCAGCAGAAGGAATCATGAAGTTCTCGAAAACATTCTGGTAGACTGTTGCGGCGACCTTGGATATAAGAAAGCAGAGTTTACCAACACCTGCACTGGACATTCCACCCCAAATCATGACTGACTGTGGATGTTTCTCACTGGACCTCAAGCAGCTTCGGTTCTGTTCTTCATCTGTCTTCATCCAATCCCAAATGAAAGGCAAATTTTACTTTCATCAGAAAAGAGGACCTTGGACCACTGGCCAACAGTCCAGTCCTTCTTCTTCTTGGCCCAGTTGAGACTCTTCCTACGTTGGCTCAGGCTCAGTAGTGGCTTGACCCGAGGATCCAGACAGTTGTAGCCCATCTCCCGGATGTGTCTGAATGTGGTGGTTTTTGAAAGCTGTGACTGCCGCCTCATTCCACTCTTTCTGGATCTCTGCTAGATTCTTGAATCTTCTCTGTTTGATCATCCGCCGAAGCCCACGGTCATCTCTTTTGCTGGTGCATCTTCTCCTGCCACATTTGTCCTTCCACTATATTTTCCATCGATATGCTTGGACACAGCATTCTGTGAACAGCCAGCCTTCTTAGCTATGAACGTTTGTGGCTTACCCATCCTATGGAGGGTATCAATGATGGTCTTCTGGCAAGTTGTCAAGTCTGCAGTCTTCCCCATATTGAACCCAACTGAGAAAATTGAACCAAACTGAACTGGCCTGCAAAGTTTGGGATGATTTCTTCACAGTATTCAATTTTTTCCCAGTCCCAGTATTTAAGCCTGTATGGCCATGATGAAGAGCCTTTGCGAAACCAAACATATCAGCTAGTAGCTCATATGTACACGTTAGCAAGACACTATGTCTGGTCTTGTCATTTGTAAACTCGAGGACTTCCTTTCATCACCACTCAACTCCGAGATTAACAACACCAGAAATAAAAGCAAAACTGTGCTGCGTGCTGGGGTCTTCACCCGCCTGTCTCAGTCTCTGTACTGCAGCCGCGCTGCAGGAGAAGGGGAGCGGGCGGGGGAGGGTCAGAGTGCATGGAGTGTCATGCCCCATTCAGCTATTTGGAGTTCTCTTTGTTTCATCCACTCACAACTTCCTAAGTCGATGTTGTCCGGAAGTCGTTCTCCACTCCTCCCACACCTGAGTTTTTCCTGAGCAACCACCAAAGCTGTATTCCACTTGGCCTGCCATTAACAATCAGCTGCCTCCGGATTCCCACAAGCCAAAAAGGGGCCATTTTCCAATCACATCCTTCCAGGTCTCACTGTCATTGCCCACGTGAGCATTGAAGTCCCCCAGAAGAACCAGGGAGTCCTCAGCAGGATCACTGTCCAGCACTCCCTCCAAGAACTCCAAAAACGGTAGGTACTCTAGAGCTAATGTTTGGTGCATAGGCTCAAACAACAGTCGGGATCCAACGCTCCACCCTAAGGCGGAGGGAGGCTACCCTCTCGTCCACCGAGGTGAACCACAATGTACAGGCAATGAGCCATGGAGTGATAACTATGCCCACACCTGCTCAGCACCTCTCACCATAGGCAACTCCAGAGTGGAATACAGTCCAGCCCCTCTCAAGGGGACCGGTACCAGAGCCCAAGCTGTGTGTTGCGGTGATATCAATCTATCTATATCTAGTCGGAATTTCTCAACCTGACACACCAGCTCAGGCTCCTTCCCTGCCAGTGACATTCTACGTTCCAAGAGCCAACTTCTGTCGCCAGCTTCTGTTGCCGGGCATGGGACCGTCAAGGTCCTCGTCTTCAGCAGTCGCCTAGCTCTCTGCGCACCCAACCCTCTTGGCCCCTCTCACAGGTGGTGAGCCCATGGGTAGGGGGACCCATGTTGCCTCTTTGGGCTGTGCCCGATTGGGATCCATGGGTGCAGGCCCGGCCACCAGGCACTCGCCATCGAGCCCCACCTCCAGGCCTGGCTCCAGAGGGGGGGGGGTCCCGGTGACCCGCGTCCAGGCAAGGGAAAACGTTTTCCAAAGTTTGTAATCATCATAGGGGATCTTTGAGTCGTACTTTCCCTTACCTAAGACCTGTTTGCCATGGGTGACCCTGCCAGGGGCACAAAGCCCCAGACAACTTGGCTCCTATCATTACAACACACAAACCCCTCCACCACGATAAGGTGATGGCTCAGTGAGGGGACAAAATTAGGATACATAGTAAAATATTTTTTCTGTTGACTGTGGACTGCACGTGTGTTTGGGTCAAATTGGCCATTCTCTTGCTGAACTTCAATATTTGGTGGGAAAGAGAGAGGTGTTTTGAAGGAGTGACCCAATTATGAAACCAAGGGACATTAATCTGATTGCAGTCCTTTGATCTAGCAATTGTTAAATTAACATACGTTGTCTATCGAAGTCCAAGCGAAAGTTACATTCTGTTTATCAAAAAGGGAATTGTGACGGGCAGCGCCTACGTGACGGCCGTGTCAGGACATAGTGAGGCCACGCTACACGGGCCACATTGTGTACAGTATAGAGTAGCTTTTGGTCGCAATTTCAGTGCAAAGGCCTCATCGAAAGGTTTGTCTTTACAGCCATTCCAGTAATAAGAAAAGGAGAGGGCAATGGGAAAATAAATATGGGCAAAAAATTGTTTAAAAGCTCTGCATTCTTGCCATTTCTCTGCTGATGTCCCTGGTTATGAATAAAATTACAATGTAGCCAAATGCTATGTATTGTTTTCTCTCAAAGACTATTTTTGTACAGTGTCAGAGAGATTATTCAGTGTTATCGATAAAATGACATATTACATCTATTTCCTTCAACATATGACTTATGGATTTCACCGTCGACCTCTGTCCCAAGCAATGCTTTTGTGGACTGAGCCACTAGTGCCCAATGATCTTATGTGCGAAATAAAGGATCCAGATTTGGTGCAACACGTTTGCTGACCACTGTGTCTTGAGTTTGGATTTGAGGAGGTTTGATAAGTCTGTGCCTTGGAGTTGTCTTTGCTTTTATGGATTAGGGTTGTGTAGTAGGTAGATTTGTCTTGAATTAGAGTCTTTGTAGTGGTTAAGATGATGACTGTACATATCCTTGCGTATAGTGAGTCCCGTTTCCCCATGGAGGTGTTCGAGTTGACGACCTTTGGATTTTAATAGTCGCAGAGCAGTGGTGAACCAGGGTGCAGAGGTGGTGAAAGCTACAGACCTGGTTTTTAATTGAGTGTGTTGAGGAGATTATGGGGATTTTTATTGGAGTGAATAACCAGTTGATGGGTGGGGGTGGAGAGAGAGTCCGTGCTGGGGAGGCTGTTGATAAGAGTGAAGATAGTGTCTGAGCTAATGCTCTTGATTGCGCGTTCTCTCTCGTGCATCAACATGAAACAACACGTCTTTCCGCAATGTGGCTGCTGATATGGCTGTATTTTTAAATTTTTAGTTTTTGATGAATTATTATCTTTTTTTATGAATATTTTGGAAAAACCCGCGAAGCACTGAAGCCGCAATCTACTACAGTGGCGAGGGGACACTGTAGTAGATTGTGCACACATTAATTTAATTGCAAAAGCGATCTCTATTCAATGTGGCTATTGCATCAATTGGGAAAAGAGCTCTTCCAATTTTGCCGAAAAGATTTTGTGCGTGTGACAAAGTACCTTTTCCTTTCCCTGTGTCCAACTTACTACAGGCTGGCTGATCTGATGGAGCAGCATCAGGAGGAGCTGGCCACCATTGAATCCATTGACTCTGGAGCTGTTTACACGCTGGCCCTCAAGACTCATGTGGGCATGTCAATCCAGACCTTCCGCTACTTCGCTGGTTGGTGTGACAAGATTCAAGTAATAGCCCCTTTAAAAACTTGAATGTGAAACAACAGTGACATCACCAAAAACCCAATATGATTTAATTTTGTTTTTGTTGTCATGTATAATTTCAGGGCAGCACCATCCCAATCAACCAAGCCAGACCCAACCGCAACCTCACCTTCACCAAGAAGGAACCAATAGGGTAGGAATACATTTAAAATAGGGGCCCCATCAAACTCCCACCAAATCAATTCATTCCCCATCCCCCCCTGATAATGTCAGATAGAGCTATTGTTTATCTTATAGTACTGCAGTACCTCCTAACATTTATTGAGCCATTGCACCCATTTTACATCAGCAATACTGTATCTCACAGCACACCACCAATATGTCTGTGTAGATTGTCAGGAATCCAGGTCATGGTAATCTGCAAAGTTGGAATCAAGGCAACCCGGACTGTTCTTGTTTGTTGAAAGTGTTTCACCTATAATCCAAACGGCTTCTTCAGTTGTACATTTTAGGATTGGAGTCTCCCTTTCTATATCCCCGGGGATGGTCAACAATAGGGTGTTGTTGTTGCCCGGCAGGGTTAGTGAAATTACCGTCTTGCATACCAATCAGTCGTTTCCTAGTCTTGTGCCAAACCAGTTTGTTAGTCAGTTTATTTGTATAGCCCTTAATCACCAAATAGTCTCAAAGGGCTTCACAGGCCCACAGTTGGCAATGATTGATGACATCCCCTAATCTAAACCTCCCAATCAGGCAAGGAAAAACTCAAAACCCATTTTGGGGGGAAAAAGAAACCTTGAGAATGCAGATGGAGGTGGTGGTGAGGAACGGGGTTAATTCATCCATCCATCCATATCCTCACTTGGGGCGTTTTTCAATGAACCTACCATGCATGTTTTTGGGATGTGGGAGGAAACCGGAGTACCCGGAGAAAACCCACGCAGACATGGGGGAGAACATCCAAACTCCACACAGGTGAGGCCGGATTTGAACCTGGGCCCTCAGAACTGTGAGGCAGTTGTGCGAACGAGTCGGTCACCGTGCCGCCCACCGGAGCTTAATTGAAGACTCTAAATTGCCCATAGGTGTTAAAGTGAGTGTAAATGGTTCTTTGTTTCTATGTGGAAACAGTGGACCAGCTCTACACCCTCGGCAGTGTCCTCGAGGGTGCATGGGAGTTCACCCAAACAGTCTACATGTGTTTTGTGGACTTGGAGAAGGCGTTCGACCGTGTCCCTCGGGGAGTCCTGTGGGGGGTGATTTGGGAGTATGGGGTACCGAACCCCCTGATACGGGCTGTTCAGTCCCTCTACGACCGGAGTCAGAGTTTTGTCCGCATATCCGGTAGTAAGTCGGACTCGTTCCCGGTGAGGGTTGGACTCCGCCAAGGCTGCCCTTTGTCACCGATTCTGTTCATAACTTTTATGGACAGAATTTCAAGGTGCAGCTGAGGCGTAGAGGGGGTCCGGTTTTGTGGCCTCAGTATTGCATCTCTGCTTTTTGCAGATGATGTGGTTCTGTTGGCTTCATCAAGCCGTGATCTCCAACTCTTACCGGAGCAGTTCACAGCCGAGTGTGAAGCGGCTGGGATGAGAATCTGCACCTCCAAATCTGAGACCATGGTCCTAAATTGGAAAAGGGTGGCGTGCCCTCTCCCGGTCGGGGATGAGATCCTGCCCCCAGTGGAGGAGTTCAAGTATCTTGTGGTCTTGTTCACGAGTGAGGGAAGAATGGAATCAACAGGCAGATCAGTCCTGAATGCATGCTCACCACACAAGACCCCATTGCTGAAAGAAAAACATGTCAAAGCTCATTTAAAGCCAGTTCAATACTGGGAGAATATAGTCTCGTCGGATGAGAGGATAACTGAACTCCTTGGATGTCATAATGCACACCACGTTTGGAGGAGAAATGGCACTGCACATCACCCTAAAAACACCATACCAACAGTGAAGTTTGGAGGTGGGAACATGATTGTGTGAGGCTGTTTTCAGCAAATGGTACTGGTAAACTTCACATTATTGAAGGAAGGTTGAATGGGCAAATATACCGAGACATTCTTGACAAAGATCTGCTGCCAACTACGAGGATGATGAAAATGAAATCAGGGTGGACATTTCAGCAGAATAATGATCCAAAACATACTGCCAAGGAAACTCTCAATTGGTTTCAAAGAACAAAAATAAAGCTGCTCGAATGGCCCAGCCAGTCACCTGACTTGAATCCAATGGAAAAGAACTGAAACTCAAGGTCTATAGAAAAAGCCCACAGAACTTTCAAGATTTGAAGAGAGCTTGTGTTGAGGAATGGGCCAAAATTACACCAGAGCAATGCATGCGACTAGTTTCTCCATACAGGAGGTCTTGAAGCTGTCATTGCAAACAAAGGCTTTTGTAAAAGTATTATATACCGTAAATACCAGTTAGTGTGTTCAATACTTTTCCCCTGATGTTACAAGTCAACAGGCGACTGCTGGGTCAGTTCAAGGAGTCACACAATGATGTGAGGCGATTCTGCAAATGGCGAACGCTCTTCAAAGTGGTTTCGTCAAGTAGGGACAGATCCACTGAATCGATTTGACTGGGCAGCAGCTGAATACTGCCGACTAGCACGTTCAAGATAATTTCCTCAGCCATGACAAAAAGGTCCGAGGTGAGGGACCACACAAAGCACGGCAAAAGACCCCTATGATGAATATTATGAATGGATTTGGGACGCGGGTCACCGGGGGCACCCTCTGGAGCCAGGCCTGGAGGTGGGTCTCGAAGGCGAGCGCCTGGTGGCCGGGCCTGCACCCAAGGGGCCCAGCCGAGCAAGCCCAAAAGGGTAACGTGGGTCCCCATTCCAATAGGTTCACCACCTGTGGGAGGGGCCATAGGTGTCAGGTGCAGTGTGAGCTTCTTCTTCTTCTTCTGTTCATGACTTTGATGGACAGAATTTCTCGGTGAAGCGGAGGCATAGCCACCTCTCCTAGATGCTTCCATAACTCCACAGGAATGTCATCAGGACCAACTGCCTTTCCATTTTTTATCCTCTTTAACGCCTTTCTAACTTCCCTCTTACTAATCAATGCCACTTCCTGGTCCACCACACTTGCTTCTTCTACTCTTCCTTCTCTCTCATTTTCCTCATTCATCAATTCCTGAAAGTATGCTTTCCATCTGTCCAGCACACTACTGGCACCAGTCAACACATTTCCATCTGTTTCCTTAATCACCCTAACCTAACCTGCTGCACATCCTTACCATTTCTATCCCTTTGATCCAAGATGGCGCCTACCCGTGTGGACGCCTCGGTTACGCGGTCCCAAGTATTGTTTTTGTGTTTTTTGTTCATCTTTGGAGACATTCCACGACTCACTTACACAAGGGGAGACTTGCTAACCATCAAGGAGGCTACTCCGGACTTTCTTTCACCAACTTTTGCAAATCCGCTCAGTTTTTTCCCCGAGTTACTCACCGGAGCAGCGACCGCAGTCTTTGGCGCACGGAGGCGGAGGCGATGCCACAGAGGGAAGCGAGCAGGCATCCATGTGAAGCTCCGCAAGAGAGGATACAGATTGGCATTTCCATCCATCCACCTCGCGAATCTACGCTCCCTACCCAACAAAATGGATGAGCTTCATCTTCTGATAAAGACGAGTAAAGACTTTGGACATTGCGCCGCCACGTGCTTTACGGAGACTTGGCTTTGTGAGACTGTACCCGTTGGCGCCGTCATGCTTCCCGGCTTTCATCTTCACCGGGCAGACCGCGACATGGAATCATCAGGGAAAACAAAAGGCGACGGGATATGCTTCTATATCAACGAAAATTGGTGTACGGACGTCACGGAGCTCAGCACACACTGCAGCCCACATTTAGAGTTGCTGTTTTTGAACTGTAAGCCATTCTACTCGCCTCGTGAGTTTGCATCATTCATTCTCGCTGGTGTCTATATTCCACCTCATAACACGACCACCGCACTGCTAATGCTCGCCGAACAAGTAAACGAAATTGAAAAAAAACACCCGGACTCACCCCTCATTATTCTCGGGGACTTCAACAAAGCTATACTCAACCACGAACTCCCTAAATACAAGCAGCACATCGACTGTCCTACCAGGGAAAATAACATTTTAGACCACTGCTATAGTACGCTAAATAACGCATACCGTGCCAAACCACGTGCAGCCCTGGGCTCGTCTGATCATAGCTTAATTCACTTAATACCGACGTACAGGCAAGAACTTAATTGCGCGAAGCCTACAGTGAAAACGATAAAAAAGTGGACCAATGAAGCCAAGATGGAACTTCAAAGCTGCTTAGACTGCACAGACTGGAGTGTCTTTGAAAATTCAGCTGGCAGCCTGGATGAATATACGGAAACTGTTACATCCTATATCAGTTTCTGTGAAGATGTGTATGTACCAACAAAATCATTTCGCACATTCAACAACAACAAGCCGTGGTTCACTGCTAAACTTAAGCAGCTTCGCCAAGCTAAGGAGGACGCATATCAGAGCGGGGACAGGGCCCTGTATAATTGAGCTAGAAACCATGCTGACTAAAGAAATTAACATTGCAAAGAGGATCTATGCAGCAAAGTTGGAAAAACAGTTTAGCGCTAACGACTCTAAATCAGTCTGGCATGCATTCCAATTGCTGACTAATTACAAGCGACGATCCCCCCAAGCTGAGAACAATAGCACACTATCCAATGACTTGAATACCTTCTACTGCAGATTTGAAAAGGACACTTTCACACAACGCCGAATGAACAGGCTGTTTGGCTCGTGTGACGTCACGAGCCGAAGACCGGAAGGCGCTGGATGCAAAAATCAGAAGGCGCATTCTGCATCACATTTATGGATTTAACTGCTGTATATCTGCTATATCATCACTTTGAAATGGCAGATGTGGTTTGTAAAGGGGTTCTAGAGTTAAGAAATCTTTTTACATCTTTGTCCTCTGATCTTTAAATGATTTTAGCAAATGGCTGCAATATAACAGAGTGAAAAATTTAAGGGGGTCTGAATATTTTCCGTACCCACTGTATATATATAAATATAATCCGAATTGCTAAATTCTTATCAATTCCCATCCTTATATGACGTAATGTTAATGTGTATGTATGTAATTTTAAGACTGCTTACAGTATAATTTTGTTTAACACGTTAATTATTCCTTATCCACACAAGTAGCATTTTGTTAAAACAACACCATTTACTGCTTTATATGACATCAAATGCACACTGAACACAATTGAGGTTAGTAGCCCTTGACACCTGGACCAGTTTCTCACATTGCCCCTTTGGGATATTGTTTGCCCACCCCTGGTGTCGAGGATGGGTCGTAATGGATGGAAAAATTTAAGTTTTGTCACAACCAATAACTTTCCTGTCATTTTCTTTAGAGTTTGTGCCATTGTGATTCCTTGGAATTACCCTCTGATGATGCTGGCCTGGAAGACTGCAGCCTGTCTGGCAGCAGGAAATACAGTTGTCCTAAAACCTGCACAGGTTATCCTCTAAAATAACATGATATAGCCATACAACATTGAATTGCTTGCCGTGGAAAATATAAATAATTTTCATTACCAGGTGACACCGCTGACAGCTCTGAAATTTGCTGAGCTGGCAGCAAAAGCAGGACTGCCCAAAGGAGTGATTAATATTCTACCTGGATCAGGTAAGAAAATGTTATTGTATAAAATTCTCAGACATTGTTGTGTTTATTTATTTATTTATTATTTATTTTTTTTTTAATGAAAACTTGCCGGAGCACGTATCATACAAAGAAAATAGTTCTGCGGTGTCACACCTACCAAAAACATGTTTTCTTACGGTTTTTGTCCATTGTTTTGGCTCATTTCTTGATTACATTCTCAAAATAACATGGACAAATATCCAAACTGTCTCGCAATTATTCACAACAGAAATTAAATTTTACATACATCGTGTATTTTGTGTGTTTGAGTTTCATGAAAAACGTAAGCCTCAAGCGGGCTGCACCACTATGTAGCATATATTGGTTTTGGATAAAAACTAATTAATTTGGAAAAGAAATACGTCGAAAGGTAAACGCCTGTGTTTACTTCCAGTGTACTTAGACGTACGTCGAAGGTTACAATCAACTAATCTTTGTCTCGGAAAGAGGCACCACGCCTCTTTTTATATGTGTACATTTTAGGAAAAGCGACGAAAAACCTCTATCAGTCTCTGTTGTCTAGAAGGCTGCTATCTTAATGAAATAAGAATTATTGATTACAGCGGTTTTACCATTATACTCAAACACCCACAAAACACAACAAGAAGTGGAATTTTATAGAAAATGTAATTAAATCTAAAAGGGAAACTACAGGGAGAACAATGCAGAGGGGCTTGACTATGAAAAGAAAATAATCATAATGGTAATAGAAAGGAAAATAGGCATACGTCAAGAAAAATAGAACATCGTGTGTGGATGGACTCCAAATTAGCGTGAATAGGTTACAGCGTGTTAAGCTAGTAGAAAGTTGGAAGTGTGAAGCTAGCATTTTCCCCCCAAATTATTCGGTACTAATTTTGTACATTCATACAATTGCCATTCTCGCCTGACGACCGTAGATCAGTTGGCCCTGGGGATGGTCTGTCTCGGAGCATTTCAGGAGAAAAAAGAGATATGGCCAAATCCTTGCGGAAAACCGGGGCGAGATTATGGTACTCTTCAGGAAATAGTGAGAGATCGAGTGCTGATGCTAGTGGCTGAGGTTCACTGGAAGCTGGTATTGCAGAGCGAAGACAATGAGATTGGCAATAATGGCTCCAACCAGTAATTGACAGGTGAGTCCAGTCGATAGTGGGATTGTGTCTTTTTAGCCAGGGAAGTCCAAGGACTAATGGGGTTTTCTGGAGAGGGGATGACAAACAGTTGGAGAGTTTCACGGTGGTTTCCAGAGATGAGATGGGTGATAGGAGCTGTCTGGTGAGTCACAGAGGATATGAGGCGCCCATCTAGGGCAGTAATCTTCTTGGGGACAAGTCCCTTGTGAATGAAAGTGTCGTCTGCTCCGGAGTCGATGAGGGCAGTTACTGGGGAGTTGTGGTTTAGTCCAAGGATACAAGTAGGAATGGTCATACGAGAGGGAGAGCTGAGGATGGAACTAGCTTGGCTCACCACGACGCTCTCAGCCCGTGGGGAGGCTCGTCTTTTGGCTTCTAGGTGCAGGAGACGAATAAATGGCCTGGCTGTCCACAGTATACAATGGGTACGGAAAGTATTCAGACCCCCTTAAATTTTTCACTCTTTGTTGTATTGCAGCCATTTGCTAAAATCAATTAAGTTAATTTTCCCCTCATTAATGTACACACAGCACCCCATATTGACAGAAAAACAATATTTTTTTGCAGATTTATTAAAAAAGAAAAACTGAAACATCACACAGCCATAAGTATTCAGACCCTTTGCTGTGACACTCATATATTTAACTCGGGTGTTGTCCATTTGTTCTGATCATCCTTGAGATGGTTGTACACCTTCATTGGAGTCCAGCTGTGTTTGATTATACTGATTGGACTTGATTGAAAGCCACAGACCTGTCTATATAAGATCTTACAGCTCACAGTGCATGTCAGACTAAATGAGAATCATGAGGTCAAAGGAACTGCCTGAAGAGCTCAGAGAGAGAATTGTGGCAAGGCACAGATGTGGCCAAGGTTACAAAAAAAAATTTATACTGCACTTAAGGTTCCTAAGAGCACAGTGGCCCCCATAATCCTTAAATGGAAGACGTTTGGGACGACCAGAACCCTTCCTAGAGCTGGCCGTCCGGCCAAACTGAGCAATCGGGTGAGAAGAGCCTTGGTGAGAGAGGTAAAGAAGAAACCAAAGATCACTGTGGCTGAGCTCCACAGATATAGTCGGGAGATGGGAGAAAGTTCTAAAAAGTCAATCATCACTGCAGCCCTCCGCCAGTTAGGGCTTTATGGCAGAGTGGCCCGACAGAAGTCTCTCCTCAGTGCAAGACACATGAAAGCCTGCATAGTGTTTGCTCAAAAAAAAAACACCTGAAGGACTCCAAGATGGTGAGAAATAAGAGTCTCTAGTCTGATGAGATCAAGATAGAATTTTCTGGCCTTAATTTTAAGGGGTATGTGTGAAGAAAACCAGGGACTGCTCATCACCTGTCCGATACAGTCCCAACAGTGAAGCATGATGACGGCAGCCTCATGTTGTGGGGGTGTTTTTCAGCTGCAGGGACAGGACGACTGGTTGCAATTGAAGGAAAGATGAATGCAACCAAGTACAGCGATATCCTAGACGAAACCTTCTCCAGAGTGCTCAGGACCTCAGACTGGGCAAAGGCTGTGTGATATTTCAGTTTTTCTTTTTTAATAAATCTGCAAAGATTTCAACAATTAAAATTTTTTCAGTCAATATGGGATGCTGTGTGTACATTAATGAGGGGAAATTTTTACTTAAATTATTTTAGCCATGTCACTGATGGTGTAAGTGGTGCACTCGCCTGACTTTGGTGCGGGCAGCGTGGGATCAGTTCCCACTCAGTGACGGTGTGAATGTGAGTATGAATGGTTGTCCGTGTCTATATGTGCCCTGCGACTGACTGGCGACCAGTTCCGGATGTAGTCCGCCTTTCGCCCGAAGTCAGCTGGGATAGGCTCCAGCGCCCCGCGACCCTAACCAGGATAAGCGGTGTTGACAATGGATGGACAATGGATGGATTTTAGCCAATGGCTGCAATATAACAAAGAGTGAAACATTTAAGGGGGTCTGAATACTTTCCGTTCCCACTTTATACAGAGCCTGTGACTAAGTTGGTGCTGATGCGCCAGAGGGTCCAGACGGGTCTTACCCAATTGCATCGGCTCTTCAAGTCCAGTGGGCGGTGTGATGATGTGTCTGCTGGGGTTCTATATACAACGGGTTTGCAGGGGGGGTTGTGCCCGCAAAGGGTACTAGACTGTGGGATCGGCTCGATCTTTCTCTGTCCCTCTCACAAAGACGATTGTCAATTTTTTATGGCTAGGGAAATTAGCTCCTCTAATGAAGCGGGGTCCTATCTAGCCGCTAATTCATCCTTTAGTCGTTCTGACAACCCCTTAGAAAAAATTCCCATCTGGCCCGCCTCATCCCACCCACATTCACCTGCCAGAATCTGAAACAAACACGGTCAAAAACTTTCTTCAAGTCAGCGGAGAATGATTCGAAGGAGACTAATACCGGTTAGGAATTATGCCACAAAGCTGCCAGCCATCTCGCTACCGATGTGGGCGCCTTGATGGACAAGCGCTTCTCTCAATGGTTCCAGAGTTGCTGTGTCCATAGTGGCCAGAGTATTCTGTCACAGTTTGTTCCAAATGGTATAGTGGGACAGAGGAAGCAGTTGGAAGTGGTTTATTTGGGTGAAGCACGAGGTCAGTAATTCCAAGGTGTGATGGTGGTCCGTGAGAGCAGGGATTTTGTGGGAGACTGGAGCGTGAGCAGGAGAGTGAACTTGGCAATGCGGCTGGAGCGAGCAACGTGGCAGGAGACACAGGAAGGCACTGGAGGAGGAGGAACAACAAGGAGTAAGTTCAAGCACAGGTATCAGAGAATCTATTCTTATCATCAAGAGCAGAGTATAGGCCGGTGTACCGCATTGAAGCGAGAATACTCGGGCGCTGGAACACAGGAACAGGCAGGCTTAAGGGCAGGGAGTGATGAGTGCCTGTCTTCACGACCGTTTCTGTGGTAAACCTTATTTGCAGTTTTGCTTTTCAGTGTGTTTTCTGATGTGCAAAATGTAAATATTAACTGTGATGCGAGACCACTTAATTCGAGCCTTGCACACAGTGTTGCAATGTTGTGCTTCAGCGGACGCACATTCACAAAGTATTTTGGGTCCGTCATCATTTTCTTGCGTCAGGGACACGGACGCACATCAAACGAGAACCCTGTACACACACACACACACACACACACACACACACAGACACGCACACATATATATATAGGGGAATTCATTATGACACGTGAGTGAACTGTTTTGGAAGCGATATGAGCTTTTACAAGTGAGCATTAGTGTTGTGTGGTGAACTGTAAGACTTTCGCCAAATTATCTCAGACTTCTGGAAATGTAATCTCAGTTTCAAGAAATGAGCCAAAGCAATGGAGAAAAACCGTAATTTCCAGTCTTCCAGGATGACCAGCCTGCAATGGATGTCAAGTGGGAAACATTTATCACATAGTCTGATGCTGTACAATTTTCATTACGATGGCAAGAAGTGAGTCTTAAATCGGGATTTAAACATTTCTACTGATGTAGCAGCTGTAATATCTGCGGGTAGGGCATTCTAGAATACTGGAGCTCGAATAGAATATGGTCGAGACCATGCAGACTTCTTTCTGGCTGTCGGAGTCACCAAAAGACCAGCGTTTTGCGAGCGTAGGTTTTGGGACAGAATATACGGTACAACTAAGTCAGCGAGATAAGTGGGTGCTAACCCATGTCATATTTTATCATTAAATAATAGAACCTTAACATTGCATCTCAAGTAGACCAGGAGCAAATGCAATTTGGCCAGAATGGGGCTAATGTGATCAAACTTTCTCATCCTCGTCAAAAGTCTTGCTGCAGCGTTTTGTACTAGCTGTGGGCTTTTAATACTAGACACGGGAAGAGCGGAAAGCAGCACATTACAATAGTCAAGGCAAAATGTCACAAATGCGTGGACAATGCTCTCTGCGTCAATAGCGGATAGGATGTGCCGTACTTTAGCAGTATTGGAGCAATTGCGTGGGCTAGTTGTTTTTAATGGCACGTATAGTATCATCGGCATTACAGTGAAAGCTAATCTTATATTTGCGTATGATCTCGCCAAGCGGCAGCATATACACATTTTTAAAGTATTTTGGAAATAAATGGGAGATTTGACACCGCCTTATAATTGCAAAGACTCTCAGGGTTGAGGTTGGGTCTTTTGGGTAAGGTCGAATAACGGCTGTCTTAAAGCCTGCAGGTACAGCGTTGGAGGAGAGTGATACATTTCTGATATTTAAGATTGAAGGTCCTAAGATTAAAAACAGCTCTTTGAGTTTCCCACGAAAACAACAAGGAAGCATGTTGTCTGTTCTGCTCGGATTTTGCGAGACTGTCAAGGGATACTTCGTCAAAATGAGAGAGGATAGCAATGGTGCTGGTATCATTCTCGGTGATCAAAGAATTGATCACCGAGAATGAGCTCGAGGCACCGTGTCCTTTTTTTTTTTAGTAAAAAATTGCATGACATTATCAGCTGAAAAGGAGGAGCCGTAGGAATTAGGCTGGTTTTGGGTGAGCATTGCTACTGTGTTAAATAAGTATTTTGGGGTTATTTTTATTCAGACAAATTCCATCCAACCATTTTCCGTACGGCTTATCCTCTCTAGGGTCACGGGCAAGCTGGAGCCTATCCCAGTTGACTCTGGGCGTGAACTGGTCGCCAGCCAGTCGCAGGACACACATAAACAAACCATTTACAGCTTGTTTGTACTTCAGTAAACTATGCCGGTGTCGAGAGCGTTACACAGATCCACATGAAAATCAATGGCATTGAATGGAACAATGGCAATGGGCCAAGAGTTCAAATTTTATGACAGTAATGGTTGGCAGTGGTATAGGGAGGTACCATTACATTTGAGGTCGCAATGCCCCGGGTTAAAACCAAATCTAAACCATTATCGTTATTATGTGTCGGTTCATGTATTAATTGCACAAAACCAAAAGTATCAATTATTGTCTGATTATTGTAGATACCTGCAAGATAGAACGGCAATTGTGTTGTAGATCGCATAACGAGAGCCTTGAATTTTTTTAAAGTCGATGTTAGGGCTAGTGCTAATGTTGAAAACGGATTCGGAGATGAAGGCGACACCCCTTCTCTTCTGAGTAGGACGCGCAACGTGAACTCACAATGTTTGGGGGAGATGCCTCATGAGGTGGTAAGAACTCATTTCGTTTTAACCAAGTCTCGCAAAAAACAATCATTGTAAGATAAGATCATAAGATCATTGACGAGCAAAGCTTTTGAGGAAAGTGGTCTAATATTCATTAGGCCGATTTTCATTAAAGTGGGCTGGCTGATCGGTGCTATTTGCCGGCAGACTATTCAAAGTAGTAACGTTAATAAGATTGCGTCATCTAGAACCCGTATTATATTTTGAGTTGCTGTGGGCAAAAGATGAATACAGCAGGAATCTGGTAGTTATTTCCCGACTTGTCATTGGTAGAACGAACCGGCTTAAATTCAGCACACAGTACTACTTCAGTAGAAAGCATAATAGCTTTGCAATGCAAAAGCAATGCATTCGTGGGTAGTGGATCAGAATGTTTAGTATGTCGCTCTAATCTACATATAGGTCTATGTGTGTTATTAGAGTCTTTCACCATTAAATTCAATGGAAATGCCTTTAAAACTAAATAAATGTATTGTCGTCTCTTCAAATTATTACGTCTTGGCACCTCCATATGATTCCTACAGGTTTGTTTAATCTTTTGTTACTAATCCTCTTCCAAATCAAACTGAACAACTGGTATTTTAAACTTTTTTGGAATAAAAGTCACCTACCTATATTGTAGGCAATCTGGTGGGTCAGCGCCTATCTGACCATCCTGACGTCCGAAAACTGGGATTCACAGGTTCCACGGCAATTGGTAAACACATCATGAAAAGGTAAGTGGTCCGTCCAAATTTGAAAACTCATCAAATCACGAAGAAGAAATTTTACAACCTCTTGATTGCCATTCTTCAAAAGCTGTGCAATCAGTAATGTTAAAAAAGTCTCATTGGAGCTCGGAGGAAAATCCCCTCTCATCATCTTCAGAGACTGTGACATGGACAAGGCTGTGCGCATGGTATGTACATTTGTCATTTTTTGCAGCGCACCATACAGCAATAAACCTACTGGGTGATGTGTATTTCAGGGCATGAGTTCAGTGTTCTTCAACAAGGGAGAGAACTGCATAGCTGCTGGCAGGTTGTTTCTGGAAGAGAGTATACATGACCAGTTTGTGACGAAAGTGGTATGTCTTTTGTTCTTTTTGGGCATTCAGTTAGTTCTCTTTAATGTGTGAGGAGTGGGGTTTTAGATCTGCTGCACATTTATTTTACTTAGGTATTTTATTATTTACCCTTTATTTATCCAGGTAAGGCAACCGAGAACATTCTCATTTGCAATGCCGACCCAGCTGCAGACAGCAGACTAACTATATGTCTCACTTTTTTCCATGGTTTGGCTGGTACTCCGGAGCGACTTACAGCGGCTGAAATGAGTATTTAACACGTCATCATTTATCTCATTGAATATATTTCCAAAGGTGCTATTGACATGGAAATTTCACCAGATGTTGGGAACGACCCAAGTAATCCATTCATACAAAGAAAGTACAACAAATAAGCTCAGAAATTAAGTTGTGTGTAAAAATGTGAAATGACCCAGGGAAAAAGTATTGAACACATGAAGAAAGGGAGGTGCAAAAAGGCGTGAACTGACACAGTATTGAACATGCGAACCGGTATTTATTTCATATTTTGTACAAAAGCCTTTGTTTGCAATGACAGGTTCAGGACACCTCCTGTATGGAGAAACTAATCCCATGCATTGCTCTGGTGTGATTTTGGCCCATTCCTCCAAATAAGCAGTCTTCAAATCTTGAAGGTTCCATGGGCTTCTTTAATGGACCTTGAGTTTAAGTTCTTTCCAGAGATTTCCGATTGGATTCCAGTCAGGTGCTTGGCTGGGCCATTCTAGCAGCTTTATTTTTTTTCCTTTGAAACCAATTGAGAGTTTCTGTGGCAGTATGTTTTGGATCATTATCCTGCTGAAATGTCCACCCTCGTTTTATTTTCATAATCCTCATAGATGGCAGCAGGTTTTTGTCAAGAATGTCTCGGTACATTTGCCCATTCAGCCTTGCTAATGTGAAGTTTACTAGTACCATTTTCTGAAAAGCAGCCCCACACCATCATGTTCCCACCTCTGAGCCTCACTGTTGGTATGGTGTTTTCAGGGTGATGTGCAGTGCCATTTTTCCTCCAAAGGTGTTGTGCATTATGGCATCCAAGGAGTTAAATTTTGCTCTCATCAGACCAGACTATATTCTCCCAGTATTGAACTGGTTTGTCCAAATGTTGTTCAGCAAACTTTAAATGAGCTTTGAAATGCTTTTGTTTTCTTCAGCAATTGGGTCTTGCGTGAATACAGGCCTTGGTGGCGGAGTACATTACTCACTGTTTTCCTAATGACAACAGTAACTACTAATTCAAGGTCTTTTTGAAGCTCTCCACAGGTGGTCCTTGGCTCTTGGACAACTCTTCTGATTATTCTTTGCACTCCTCTGTCAGAAATCTTGCGAGGAGTACCTGATCAAGGTAAATTTATGGTGGTATGATTGGCTTTCCACTTACGTATTATGGCCCCAACCTTGCTCACTGGAACGTTCAGAAGGTTAGATATGCGCCTGTAACCATAACCATAATCGTTATGTTTTGCAACAATTAGTTTGCGATGGTCTTGAGACAGCTCTTTGCTCTTACCCATCATGTTATGTGTCTTGACTCACACCTTGGCAATGAAACCTTTTTGCAGGCCCTCAATTAGGACTGAACCAGCTGATATTCATTTGCACCGACAAAGGGCTTGATTGCTGATTGATTATTGATAGATTTTCGATGTTGTCTTGGCTTTCCATGCCTTTTTGCACCTCCCTTTCTTCATGTGTTCAATACTTTTTCCCTGGGTCATTTCACATTTTTACACACAACTGAATTTCTGATCTTATTTGTTCTACTTTCTTTGTATGTATGGATTACTTGGGTTGTTCCCAACATCTGGCGCAATTTTCAGGTCAATAGCGCCTTTGAAAGTATATTTAGTGAGAAAAATGGTGGCGTGTTAAATACCTATTTCAGCCACTGTAAATATTAAAATATATAATTTCACATGCTCAATATTTTCGCACTGACAGCCGCGAGAGAGCGGTCTTGGCTTCTGTGGCAGTGTCTCCGACTCCTACTCCGATACCACTGAAAATTCTAAATGTAAACATTCACTTTTAAAGACAACCAAGAAAGACGGAACACAAATGCAAACCAAAAGAACATCATACTCTGCAGACGACAAGCTGTAAGTAGTGAAATATGCAGTCAGAAACGGGAATCAGACATGCAAATCTCCACCTGCACCTGATGCCTGCTTCAAGCTCTGCCTCATGAATACCGTAGCATCCTCCTCTTTAAGCACTTTCATTCTGGAAAACAATTGACTGAAAACATTGTCTGTATCACTTCATTTTTCACTATTGCAAACTTCTAAGACTCATCCCAAATGCATCCTCCAGGAAAATATTAAGTACAATATTTTTCTGTTTTTATTGGCCATTTCAGATCTTGAAATTAGTTCATTCTGTGTTGTGACATAATCCCTAACATTTCTCCGTCGCTTTATACATTTAACATTAACATCGGTAAACTAATTAGATAATTGTAGGTGCGTTTCCTCATTAATACAAGATGTCTTAGCGGATCAACTCTTGTCGCCAATGTGTGTGTTTCGCGGTTCCGCTGGGACCGCAACCAGGGCCACGACTCGCAGCACTACAGAGCATGGAAAAAAGTTGTCCCAAAAACTGCCAGCAGACTTCCAAGCCAAGGTCGACAGTTTCTGTGAGTTTCTTAAAAAGTAAGTTTTGAGCACAACGTGACACCGGACATGGACGAGGTCCCCATGGACGAGGTCCCCTTCACGTTTAACATCCCTTTTGGTCGAAGTGTCGCAGAGAAAGTGCAAAAGAGTGTGACTATAGGGACAACTCGTCATGAGAAATCACACTTTACGGTGGTGCTGGCATGTTGTGGAGATGGATCAGAATTGACCAATGGTCACTTTTAAACAGGAAACCATGCCAAAAATCCAATCCCCCTCAGTTGTCGTGGCCGTGAAAGAGAGAGGGTGGATGGATCAAGAAATGATGAACTTGTCCTGTCCTTCCCTCACAGGGTGTAAGCACGACTGCCCCATACAACAGTCATATCTAATGTGTCATTCTTCTAGGTATATAATGATTTACTTTCCTCATCTTGTTTACAGTTAGTGCTTTGTCTTTCGTTGTCTTCCTTTCCCACTCCGCTCTAGAAATCTTGTTCTGTTCAACTGATCGACTCTGATTCTCAATGAATACCCATTAAAATACTAAGGAACCACAGCGGCAGCTTAAAAAGTCCACTGTGACACAGTCAAACTGTTCTGGCATAAAGGCGATCCACATCATCCTTTCTGCTTGACCTAACAGCCGAACAGGATAAAAAAAGGAGAAGACATGATGAACTTTTGGCTTACAAAGTGCTACTTTAAGCGTCCGGATGGCTTCTTTAGAACACACAAAGCCCTGCTTGTGATGGACAGTATGCGAGCGCACATCACGCCAGCGTTCAAAGATAAAGGTTTTCAACTCCATCCCAGCCATCATCCCTGGAGGCTTTGCCAAAGTAGTCCAGCCACCCGACATCTCGGTGAACCGGAGCTTTTAGGCAGTCTTGCGTCACCTGTGGGAGCAGTGAATGATGGCTGGAGAACGCAGCCTCACGCTAACCGGGAGAATGCGCCATACTTACCGAGAAAGTCACTGGATGGACTGACAAAGAATGGACTTCAGTGACAACCGAAACCATCCTTTCGGTATTCAAAAAGGCCGGAATAATTCTAACTCGAACTGATGCTGAGTCTGACGACAGCCACGTAGAAGAGGAAACGGCACGCTGTCTACCTCCAGACTTGGCGGAGTTGGTCAGAAGTGACACAGAGGATGAAGAATTCAATGGATTTGGTGATCTGGAGTGAGATCCAGAGTTTGGTAAACTTATGTTATCTTGTTTATGTTATAGCTGTCTGAGTAACTGTTAATACAGTATGTTACGTTAACATACCAGACACCTATTCAGCCTGTTGTTCTGTATTCTATTGTTATTACTGTAGCTTTCCTTTCAAGATTTAATGTCTGTTCTTGGTCTCTGAATTTATTAAATAAATTACCCCAACAAATGTGACTTATAGTCCAGTGCGACTTTGTAGCGTATATTGGTTTTGTATAAAAACGTGATTAATTTTGGAAAAGAATACGCCGGAAGCGAACGCCTGTTTTTACTTTCGGTGTAGTTCGACTTACGTTTAACGTTACAATCAAACGACAGTGGGTACCGGAAAGTATTCAGATCCCCTTAATTTTTTCACTCTTTGTTATATTGCAGCCATTTGCTAAAATCATTTAAGTTCATTTTTTCCCTCCTTAATGTACGCACAGCACCCCACATTGACAGAAAAAAATGGAATTGTTGACATTTTTGCAGATGTATTAAAAAATAATAATAATGAAATGTCACACAGCCAAAAGTATTCAGACCCTTGGCTCAGCACCCTTCTGAGCTAATACACCCATGAGTCTTTTTGGGAATGATGCAACAAGTTTTTCACAACTGGTGTTGGGGATCCTCTGCCATTCCTCCTTGCAGATCCTCTCGAGTTCTGTCAGGTTGGATGGTGAAAGTTGTTGGACAGTCAATTTTCAGGTCTCTCCAGAGATGCTCAATTGGGTTTAAGTCAGGGTTCTGAACAGGCGGAAAAAGGACAAAAGAAGTCGTTCACGCATTCTGTGGGAGCATGTGACCGTTTCTCTTCCTGCCTTTTTCATGGACCCGCTGGTAAAGCAAGGCAAATGTATTTATTTAGCGCAAAAACAGCTTTGAAATATATATATGTGACATGGTATATGAAACGTGACTTGAGATAACTTTTGTTGTAGAATAAATATAAAATGACTTGAAATGTACTTTTGTCAGATTTGTGCTATATTTGTGTGTTCTTATTTTTTTTTTATCTGATTGTTTTCAAAGTAATAGTTTACTCTCTATGGTTAATACAGTCATGTACGAGGTTAGCTGTTTCGGGCTCCTCGTCATCTGAATAAGAAACAGTTGTTTGAGTCATAACACTAGGTGGAACAAAATACAAATAAAATCACATCAAAAATACTTGTCTGTTAGGTTGAAGAGATAAAGAAAATGAAGATTGGTGATCCATTGGACCGCTCCACAGATCATGGTCCTCAAAACCACAAAGCCCATTTGGACAAGTTAGTGAAATATTGTGAGACTGGGGTCAATGAGGGAGCCACCCTGGTCTACGGTGGCAAACAGATACAGCGGCCAGGTATGCCACTGACTGCACTGCTTTTTAGCCTCGGGTGTCTCGAGTTAACCATTAATGTTGATGCATATGTACGGTATATACGAGTGGCGGTCAAAGAGTTATGAGCCCAATTTAATTTCTCCTGCTAATAATAGAATATTTTTTTTCTCCAATTGAATTGTTGACAGGTTTCTTCTTTGAACCCACTGTATTCAGCGATGTGCAAGACCACATGTATATCGCTCAAGAAGAGTCATTTGGCCCTGTCATGATCATTTCAAAATTTCGGAGCGGGTAGGTTGTAATCACAGATTACTTCACTCCAAGAAATTTGTGTTGTTTTCATCATAGTTCCTTCCTCATCCATTTTGTGTCCCTGATTTAGTGAAGTGGATGATGTCCTGAGAAGAGCGAACAGTACAGAGTATGGCCTTGCTTCAGGTGTTTTTACACGGGACATTAACAAAGCTCTTTATGTCAGTGAAAAACTCAATGCTGGGACCGTCTTTGTGAACACCTACAATAAGACAGATGTGGCTTCACCATTTGGAGGCTTCAAACAGTCTGGCTTCGGCAAAGACCTGGGTAAGAATTCTTGAAAACATTGCAATACCTTTATTTTTTTGAGGAGGACTCTATTGTACAAATATAAATGAGGTATTACAAATACTGCCCTCTGTTTTACTGCCCAAATACACACAAATCAAATCCCCATTCGGTCATTCAAACTGGGATTCAACCAAAATCTGGGAAAGGAATTTAACAAAAAGCTGCACAAAGATTTTGAGTTCATACAACTGTTGCGCACAACAACAAGTCACAAGTCTTGTCACTATATACAACCCCAATACAAGCCCAATTCCAATGAAGTTGGGACGTTGAGTTAAAGATAAATAAAAACAGAACATAATGATTTGCAAATCATGTTCAACCTGTATTTAATTGAATACACAACAAAGACAAGATATTTAATGTTCAAACTGATAAACGTTATTGTTTTTAGCAGATAATCATTAACTTACAATTTTATGCCTGTAACACGTTCCAAAAAAGCTGGGACAGGTGGGTTGAGGAATGCTCATCAAACACGTGTTTGGAACATCCCACAGTTGAACAGGCTAAATGGGAACAGGTGGGGGCCATGATTGGGTAGAAAAGGAGCTTCCCTGAATTGCTCAGTCATTCCCAAGCAAAGACGGGGTGAGGTTCACCTCTTTGTGAACAAGTGCGTGAGAAAATAGTCCAACAGTTTAAGGACAATGTTCCTCAACGTACAATTGCAAGGAATTTAGGGATTTCATCATCTACGGTCCATAATATCATCAAAAGGTTCAGAGAATCTGGAGAAATCACTGCATGTAAGCGGCAAGGCCGAAAACCAACATTGAATGCCCGTGACCTTCGATCCCTCAGGCGGCACTGCATCAAACACCGACATCAATGTGTAAAGGATATCACCACATGGGCTCAGGAACACTTCATAAAACCAGTGTCAGTGAATACAGTTCGGCGCTACATCCGTAAATGCAACTTGAAACTCCACTATGCAAAGCAAAAGCCATTTATCAACCCAGAAACGCCGCCGGCTTCTCTGGGCCAGAGATCATCTAAGATGGACTGATGCAAAGTGGAAAAGTGTTCTGTGGTCCGATGAGTACACATTTCAAATTGTTTTTGGAAATTGTGGACGTCGTGTCCTCCGGGCCAAAGAGGAAAATAACCATCCGGACTGCTATGGACGCAAAGTTCAAAAACCAGCATCTGTGATGGTATGGGGCTGTGTTAGTGCCAATGGCATGGGTAACTTACACATCCGTGAAGGCACCATTAAAGCTGAAAGGTACATACAGGTTTTGGAGAAACATATGCTGCCATCCAAGCAACGCCTTTTTCATGGACGTCCCTGCTTATTTCAGCAAAACAATGCCAAACTACATTCTGCATGTGTTACAACAGCGTGGCTTCATAGTAAAAGAGTACGGGTACTAGACTGGCCTGCCTGCAGTACAGACCTGTCTCCCATTGAAAATGTGTGGCGCATTATGAAGTGTAAAATATGACAACGGAGACCCCGGACTGTTGAACCGCTGAAGCTGTACATCAAGCAAGAATGGGAAAGAATTTCACCTACAAAGCTTCAACAATGAGTGTCCTCAGTTCCCAAACGTTTATTGAATGTTGTTCAAAGAAAAGGTGATGTAACACCGTGGGAAACATGACCCTGTCCCAGCTTTTTTGGAATGTGTTTCAGCCATAAAATTCGATGTTAATGATCAGTTTCAGTTTATCAGTTTGAACATTAAATCTCTTGTCTTTGTAGTGTATTCAATTCAATATAGGTTGAACATGATTTGCAAATCATTGTCTTCTGTTTTTATTTATGTTTAACACATCGTCCCAACTTCATTGGAATTGGGGTTGTACTTGTAGTACTGACTTCAGTGAGCATCAAATTACTAACTGCACATGTACTTTGTATTTGACTAATTTCTAACCCTGTATGAATTCTGTCATGAATAAAAAACTGTCTGTGATACTCCATCAGGCCAAGAGGCACTCAATGAATACCTGAAGACAAAGGCTGTGACCATCGAGTACTGATTCTGAGCCGCTGTGTCCTGTCTCAGGAGTGGTGCACTTTTCTATTGATTTTAATGTAGAGTTGTATCTATCTAACAAATTGTCTTTCACTCGTTTCAATAATATGACTTGTTTTAGTAGTCTTCCAATTATGGCATTAGAGGGTTTTGTAGTTGAGTTGATGGGACACTTTTGAAAACATGAATTGCTTCTAAATATGGCTTACATCAAGTCACAAGGCTCTTGAATATGTAACAGATCTGCCGTGCCTTGAACCTTCTTACTGTATTTCCATTGATCTGTTAAATCTAATTCAAATGCTAATCACTTTGTAGAGGGTGATGTTTTTTCAATAAAGGACACCAGTAAAAGTTTGCATCTGTAACTGATATCTCAATGATTGAATGGCTGGAAAGTGATGGATTTTTTGGGATTCCACAAATGATGTCTGCATGGCCCAGACAGACACTATTTGGCACTCGCCATTCAAAAGAAATCTGTGAGTTGAGTGCAACCTTGCTTCATGTGTTGTCTGTGTGGCTCCAGTTAGAACCTAGAAAAATCCCCAGATGTCTGTTTGTCTATCGCCTCAGCGATCAGTCTGCTTGGTTACTGACAATGTGATACTTTACTTTCACATTTGCATAAGCTCTTAAATACATAGGCTACTTTAAAAAGTAAGTGTACCAAAGAGCAAGGGCTAATTTGACGTCAACCTTAAAGTAACCTATATGTAAGGACTTGGGCTTTGGAACCACAGAATAACTATTCGAGTCCCACTGTGGACAAATGTGTACAAACTAGCTGCAATTGGAGAGCTGTAGTTCTGCTAAATGATGACAGTTGAGGTTCCCATCAAGAAGGTATCAACCCTCCCTCCCCAGGTCAACATGGACAACACTGTTTGAACACCCAGACACACCATCCATCCATTTCTTCCGCTTATCCGAGGTGGCGGGGGCAGTAGCTTTAGCAGGGACGCCCAGATTTCCCTCTACCCAGCCACATCATCCAGCTCTTCCGGGAGGATCCCAAGGCGTTCCCAGAACAACCGGGAGACATAGTATCTCCAGCGTGTCCTGGGTCGGACCCGGGATCTCATCCCGGTGGGACATGCCCAGAACACCTCACCAGAGAACATGGTCCACTCGGACTCAATGTCCCCTGCCTCCCCCGGTACGTAGGTGAAGTTCGTCCCGAAGTGGCAGTTGAACTCCTTCTGACAGGGGATTCTGACAGACGTTCTTAGCAGACCCTCACAATACGTTTGGGCCTGCCAGGTTGGACTGGAATCTTCCCCCACCATCCTAGCCAACTCAACACCATGTGGTTATCAGTTGACAGCTCCGCCCCTCTCTTCACCCGAGTGTCCAAGAAATGCAGCCGCAAGTCCGATGACACAACCACAAAGTCAATCATCGAACTGTGACCTAGGGTTTCCTGGTGCCAAGTGCACGTGTGGCCACCATTGTGCTTGAACATAGTGTTTCTTATGGACAATCCGTGATGAGCGCAGAAGTCTAATAAGAGAACACCACTCGGGTTCGGATTGGGGAGGGGGCCATTCCTCCCAATCCCGCCCTTCCAGGTCTCACTGTCATTGCCCACGTGAGCATTGAAGTCTCCCAGCAGAACGATGGAGTCCCCAGCGGGAGCGCTCCCCAGCATCCCCTCCAAGGACTCCAAAAAGGATGGGTACTCTGAACTGCTTTTTGGTGCATAGGCACAGACAACAGTCAGGACATGCCCCCCACCTGAAGGCGGAGAGAGGCTACCCTCTCGTCCACCGGGGTGAGCTCCAATGTACAGGCTCAGAGCTGGGGGTAATATAGCTAGTATACCCACACCTGCTTGGCGCCTCTCACTTTGGGCAACTCCAGAGTGGAAAAGAGTCCAACCTCTCTCAAGAGGACAAGTAGCAGAGCCCAAGCCGTGTGGAGGCAAGCCTGACTATATCTAGTCGGAACTCCTCAATCTCACACACCAGCTCGGGCTCCTTCCCTGGTAGAGAGGTGACATTCCACATCCCTAGAGCCAGCTTCTGTAGCTGGGGATCGGATTGCCAAGGTCCCCGCCTACGGCCACCGCCCAGCTCATACTGCACCCGACTCCTATGGCCCCTCCCTCCAGTGGAGAGCCCATGGGAAGTGGGAGCCACATTACCCTTTCGGGTTGTGCCCGGCGGGCCCCATGGGTGCAGGCCCAGCCACCAGGTGCTCGCCTTCGAGCCTCACGTGTCTGGGCAAGGGAAAACGAGATCCAATATTCGTACTCTTCATAAGGGGTCTTTGAGCGTGCTTTGCCTGGTCCCTCACCTAGGATCTGTTTGCCATGGGTGACCCTAACAGGGGCATGACGCACCAGACGACTTAGATCCTAGGATCATTGGGACAGACAAACCCCTCCACCATGATAAGGTGATGGCTCCAGGAAGGGACCCAAGCCTGATAAAACACACTGATGATTTGTATGTTGACACTGGACAGTCTGTGTCTTATGAAGAAGGACAGTCTTTGTTGAAGTCGCTCTCACGGTTAAACCTGCAATCACCTACTTTTTTTGTTTGTTAAAAAAGTAATTTTCACCTAAGACGCTACTAGAGGAGATGAAACAGTGCTGATTAAGCCTGTCAGCTCCTCGAACATCTTGCTGTATTTTTCAGTATTTAATTATTTTACAATTACTGAATAAACGATGCGGCACGGTGGGTGACAGTTTAGAGCGTCTGCCTCACAGTTCTGAGGACTGGGGTTCAATCCCCGGCCCCGCCTGTGTGGAGTTAGCATGTTCTCCCCGTGCGAGCATCAATAAAGTATTACAAAAAAAACAAAAAACATCTTCCCAAAGACCTATAGCTGCGCAACAAGGTGCCTGAAGCACGGATGGTACCAATAATAGTTAATGACTTGCTATGTCTGGATCATCCTGCCTGGGATATTTTAGTCTGATATATTCATAGCAGATGCAGAGAGGCTTCTATGTAAAATGTGTGGTGGATTTTCTGGTCTGAAGGATGTCAACAAAGAGCAAACCGTCTGGCTTCCCAGCGAGTCTTGGACAGGAAAAATGAAAGTCGGGACAGTTTGCTTTTGGAGCCAAATCAAGTTATTGCGCAGTCTTGTGTCAGCAGATGTAAAGGGTAAAATTCAAGATGGCCTGCCCGTTTCTCCCTGACATCAGCTTATCAGGACAATGTTTGGGGTCGTACATTATGCAAATGAAGGGTGGGCGTTTACCAAATATGGGGAGCAGTTTGTCCCAAAAGAGCGCCTCCTCCTCTTCGATCAATGTAGCTTATCAGAGCTGAAGCTGCCGTCGTTCTGTCTCGCTCTCCTGTCCGAGCTGCATATGGTTATTGTTAGGTTGGTGGTTTATTAAATAAGTGTATTGTGGTTGTGGAGCATGAACACACATTTTAGCATACATTTTTATCACAACAATTATGAAAACTGATGCTGAAGTACCGAGGAAGGGTTTAAAACCCGCCATCTTACTGGGGAGGTCATCTTCTTTCTTCTGTTCTTCTGCCAAGTTACGCAAGTGCCCTTGACAGTGCTGATTGGACATTGATTCGTCGATAATGTCCAATACAAAAGGTTTATACCCTTCTCACCGCGTTGAAGTTTCCTCCGCCAGAGAAATGTGCAGTGTTTTGGTAGTCGCCATCCATCCATCCATTTTCTGTACTGCTTGTCAAGTTTCAAGGTGCTTTTATTGTCAATTCTTCAATATGCGTAACAAATACAGAGGATTGAAATTAGGGTGCTTAAGGGCCTGCGTGTGCGACAAAAGACAGCACAAATAATAACATCAATATAAAAAGCTAAATAAAACTATGGTGTATATACAGTATCAAAAGTATTATGTGCGTGTGTGTATGTTTGTGGGGCGTCAGAGTCCAGGTGGGCAGAGGACAGAAGGCAGATGGTGCAGAGCGGGCAGAGGGTTCAGATTCCTGACAGCCTGAGGAATAAAACTCTCTTTGAGTCGGCTAGTCCTGGCCCGCACACTCCGCAGTCTCCTCCCTGATGGCAGCAGACTGAAGAGGCTGAGTGATGGATGGGTGGCATCCCCCGCTATGCGGAGGGATTCGCGGGTGCTGTAAATGTCCTGCAGGGAGGGAAGAGAGGTTCCAATGATCTTCTCAGCTGCCCTCACGATGCGGTGGAAAGTCTTGCGGCAGGATGCGGTGCAGGTTGATGCAGTTGGTCAGGATGCTCTAGCACATGATGGGGGCTGGGACTCTGGCTCTTCTCAGCTTGCCCAGGAAGTAGAGACGCTGGGGAGTTTTCTTGGCCAGTGATGAGGTGTTGCCGGTCCAGGAGAGGTCCTCGGTGATGTGCACTGCCGGGAAATTGGTGCTGCGCACTCTCTCCACCGCAGCACCGTTGCTGTTCAGCGGAGCATGCTGGGAGTGCGCTGTCCTGAAGTCCACAACAATCTCCTTGGTTTTTTCCACATTTAGGGAGAGGTTGTTGTCCGTGCACCACCCGGCCAGGCGGCTCACCTCACTCCTGGAGTATGTCTCATCCTCGTTGCTGATGAACCCACCACAGTTGTGTCGTCTGCAAACTTGATGAAGAGGTTGGAGCTGTAAGACATGCGGCCGCAGGTCTGATGACACGACCACAAAGTCGATCATCGAACTGCGACCGAGGGTGTCCTGGTGCCAAGTGCACGTGTGGACACCCTTATGCTTGAACATGGGCAATCCGTGATGAGCACAGAAGTCCAATAACAGAACACTGCTCGGGTTCTGATCGGGGGGGTTGTTCCTCCCAATCACGCCTTTCCTGGTCTCACTGCCTACGTGAGCATTGAAGCCCCCCAGCAGAACGATGGAGACCCCAGCGGGAGCGTTCTCCAGCACCCCCTCCAAGGACTCCAAAAAGGGTGTGTACTCTGAACTGCTGTTTGGTACATAGGCACAAACAACAGTCAGGACCGCTCCCCCCACCCGAAGGCGGAGGGAGGCTCCCCTCTCGTCCACCGGGGTGAACCCCAACGTACAGGGGCCGGGCCGGGGAGCAATAAGTATACCCACACCTGCTCTGCACCTCTCACCGTGGGCAACTCCAGAGTGGAAGAGAGTCCAACACCTCTCGAGAGGACTGGTACCAGAGCCCAATCTGTGCGTGGAGGCGAGTCGGACTAGATCTAGTCGGAACTTCTCAACCTCACACACCACCTTGGGTTCCTTCCCTGCCAGAGAGGTGACATTCCACGTCCCTAGAGCCAGCTTCTGCAGCCGGGGATCGGATGACCAAGGTCCCCGCCTTTGGCCACCGCCAAGCTCGCACTGCACCCGACCCCTATTGCCCCTCCCACAGGTGGTGAGCCCATGGGAAGTAGACTGATTCTATTTTTCTTATTTTTTGAATAAAAATGTATTACAGCAGAATCTAAGGTTTGAAACCATTTAAATGTGGTCTTCAATGGAATCATTGAAGATAAATAATTTATTTGAGGTAAGGTTTTCATTTTTATTGTAGCTATTCTTCCCAGTAATGATATAGGCAAGTTATTCCAGCGTCTTAAGTCAGATGAGATTGTTTCCAGAAGTGGTGTGTAACTTAGATCTAGCTCTGTGAGTTTTGAGGAAATATTGATACCTAAATACTTAATGTTTCCTATCGGAATGGGGTAATCTGGGATTTGATCTTTAGGATTCCATGAGTTTGCTGTTATTGGGAGTATTGTTGATTTTGTCCAGTTAATAGAGTAGTCTGATATTTGTGAAAATGTTTTGAGATTGAAGCGTGCCTGAAGAGAATACTTGGGTTCCTGTAAGTAAAGAAGAATATCATCAGCACATAGATTGATTTTGTGTTCTGTCACCAGTGTGCAAATACCTTTAATATTAGCATTCTGACGTATAGCGGCAGCAAGAGGTTCAATAAATATTGCAAATAGCATTGATGAGCGTGGACATCCTTGTCTGGTTCCCCTTTGTTCTGTAAAATTTTGTGAAGTGATCCTCTTTGTGGTGACTCTCGCTTTCGGCGAATTGTATAATGTTGCTGTCCAATGTATTATTGAAGCTCCAAAGCCAAATTTGTGAAATACTGCAAGCAGGAAAGCCCAGTTAACGTCAACGCTTTCTCTGCGTCAAGTGACATGATAATTGCGTTTAGATTTTTACGCTATGACATGTTTATGAAATTCAACAGACGTCTGACATTATTCGTGGAACTTCTACCTTTAATGAAGCCTGTCTGTTCAAAGTGGATTATCAACGGAAGTACCTTTTCAAGTCTCGCTGCGGGCGGGGGCTTTCGAGATAATCGTGATACCTACATTAATCAGTGATCAGGGTCGATAATTCGCCGGGAAAGTGGGGTCTTTACCTGGCTCTAGTAATAACTTAATTGAAGCTGTGTTCATATGGCTACTAATTCTACATTTATCCTTTATCTCATTGACTGTACGGAAAAATAGAGGCGCTAGTATTGGCCGAAAATGTTTAATGAATTCAACAGGTATTCCGTCCGGGCCAGGCACCCGTCCCGGTTGCATATTTTTTAATGCGTTATGTAATTCTGTGATGGTTAAAGGAACATCAAGGCTGTCTTTAATTTGTGTATTTAATTGAGGGATGTTTAGATGCTTAATAAAAGTTTCCATTTCTTTTTGATCTGGGTTGTTCGAAGATGCGTATGAGCTGCTATAAAAATTGTAATTTATTTCTAGCTGTGACGGTGCACAGTTGCCGTTTGAATCTTGAATAGCTGTAATTAATGACTTTTCTTTATTGCGCTGAAGTTGGTTCACAAGGAATTTTCCCGATGTATTATTTTACTCAAAGTTAGTGTATCTTCACTGTTGTTGTCGAAAATGTGTTCTTTTTGATAAGATACCGTCTAACTGATGTTTTGCCTTTTGAAGTTGGTTTCTAAGCATATCTATCGGATGAATTGCATATTCTTCTGTGAGGTGTTTTATTTTTTCCTCAATTCCACTTTCCAATTTTTGTTCTTGTTTTTTCTTATACGAAGAATATGATATGGTTCGACCCCCTCAAAACAGCTTTCCTGGTTTCCCACAACAGAGATGGGGATACGGTCGGGGAGTCGTTAAATTTCAGAAACTCATCCCATTCCTTCCTCACAAGAGAGTCAAAATCTGGGTCCTTCAATAGGGACGCGTTGAAGGGCCATGATTGCCCGGAGAAAAAGCCACGCAGGCACGGGGAGAACATGCAAACCCCACACAGGCGGGGCCGGGGATTGAACCCCGGACCTCAGAACTGTGAGGCAGACGCTCTAACCAGCTTCCACCGTGCCGCCGATTTCCAGATGTATGTAAATTTAAAATGATTTGTAAATATCTCAGCCAGCTCAGTGAGGGCTTCTAACGCTCTTCCCCTGGGAAAAACACTTAATTTGAGCATTACCACAACCATATGATTGACATACATTGAAAAACGATTGCATAAGTGTACCACCACCATCTAAAAATACCGCTTATGATTCTTCACACTACTTCGAAATGTATTTACTACCAACACAAACCAATTTAGGCGGCACAGTGGCCGTACGGTTAGTGTTTGCCTCACAGTTCTAAGGAACGGGGTTCAGTCCCCGGCCCCGCCTGTGTGGAGTTTGCATGTTCTCCGCCGTGCCTGCGTGGCTTTTCTCCGGGCACTCCGGTTTCCTCCCACATCCCAAAAAACGTGCATGGTAGGTTCATTGAACAATCGAAATTGCCCGTAGGTGTGAACGCGTGTGCGAATAGTTGTTTGTTTATGTGTGCCCTGCGATTGGCAACTAAATATAGGTTGAACATGATTTCCAAATCATTGTATTGTGGTTTTATTTATGTTTAGCACAACATCCCAACTTCATTGGAATTGGGGTTGTACAACCTGACATATCATACGATACTAGCATTTTGGAAACATTTCACACACCAAATACATGAATAAATAATGTATTATACACTATTTGTTGAGTAATTATTTATTCAAGCATTGTTGTGTACGGCGGAAGACTGGTTAGCACATCTGTCTCACAGTTCTTGCGTGGGTTTTTTTCCGGGGCTCTGGTTTCCTCCCACATCCCAAAAAACATGCGTAATAGGTTGATTTAAGACTCCAAATTGCCCGTAGGTATGAATGCGCGTGCGAACGGTCGTCTGTTTATATGTACCCTGCGATTGGCTGGGAGGTTCTACCACACCTCTTGCCCGAAGATAGCTGGGATAGGTTCCAGCTCGCCCGTGACCCTAGTGAGGAAAATCGGTAGAGAAAATGAATGGATGTTACGTAATACACGGTCAGTCACGAGAGCCAAAACAGACGCCGAAATGCAATGCATCGCTCGTGGTTAAGATACAGCTGCCTGTGATTATACACATGGCCAGCAAGTGGTTTCATGTGCAAATGCCGCATCGAGAAATGAACCGTCGCTCGAACCAATTGGCCCAAGTCTTGCGATGCCTCATCGAGCTTCACCAGTTGTGATACCGACTCGCTTGCTCTGCGGAACATTTTCAATTTATCGATGTACCGCAGAAGGAGCATCCAACAGCTGCACTGCCTTTTGAGATGAACACACATCATAAGAAATTTGTCAAGAAGGCCACATTCATAATTATTTTCCACTACGATGGAAATTTACCAGAACAGGCTATTGTTAGCCGGTGCCCCGGCTCCTTATGAGAGGGCACATGTGTGTAGCGAATTGAAAGCTGCTGCAATATCTTCTCTCTCATGTGGAATGAAATTACAAAAGACATTTGCCGTTTCCTCGTGTTTATTACAGCGATATGGAAAATATTAGCCACAACGTCCATGTTGTAAGACCAAACAAGACTAAACAAATCTACTGGAAGCAGTGAAAAGCCCTTTTCTTCAATCTGAAGTAACCAGGGCAACAACACATACATCTGCACACATGCAACCTATATGTTGTAACGGGCTCGATGAGATCCGATGTCAGCGTTTTAAGATGCTCTTAATAGCTTTCATTTCATTCGTGGGCAGCGGCAAAAGGTTGTAGCTGCTCAGCTCAGGCTTTCCTGCAGAAACAGAAGAAAACCACCTCGGTCATGCAAGCAAGAAAGCTCCTCGTTTCTTTTTCGTGAATAGAAAACTGCCACCTTGTTGCAGGTGCTGGTGGGGTTCCACGGGGTGTCAACCACACGGCCCGTGGGCCAGAACTGCTCCTTTAGGGGGTTCAATCTGGCCCGTGGGCATGGCTCTGCCCATCAGGCAAGTTTTAGTACATTTCTACATATCGATTCTTATTTGACACAAGCGCCGTAGAACTGGAAGTGCTGTGAGTTGCCTGGCGTGACATGCACGAAGCGGAGCCGGAGAGAAAAGATCGGCGCGGCGGGGGGCATGCCTCCAATCCGTTGCGGTTAAAACCGTGAGATTTTGGGTGAAGAAATGCCTATATATATCACATCATGTATTGTTCAGCAATTTCATGTGCAAATGTGAACACGTGCAGCTCCAAACGAGTTTGTGACGTTCACTGGGACCAAGATAATAATCAATAAATGTGAGTATTTTCCCACGTGGCCTGCGACCTCAAATGAGTTTGACACCCCTGCTGTATTGCATCAGGAGAGGATGGTGGGGCTATGACTGTAGATGAAAAATTGGATATGCTTTTCTTACCCTGCGTCTCATTTAGACGATTGACATTTGCTTTTAGCCGTTTGTGAAGGTCATTCAGCTCACTGTCCAATTGATGCTGGTCTACAGATGAGCAATGACATCTCAGTGGAAAACAAAAACCAAATCAATTCATATTAAGGACAATTAGTCCTGTACAGTACGACAATTACAAATAGTCGAAAACATTTTACCTCTCTGAATCATTTCTCTCGTCTTGGACTTGGGGAGTTTGATGAACATATGACCAAAGCAAACCTTCACCTTTTCTAGAAGCGACAGTAACGAAGAAGTCAGCTATTCCCGCTACATGTGCAATGACATTGGAAATCATAACGTCACTAACCTGAACCCAAATCATTCTTCAGCGCATTGAGTGCTTCTCTGTTCCGGTTTCTCTTTACGTCCAGGTCAACGATCTTAGATGCAAACGCGCATTATGCGACAACAGAAAAGATCACAGAATTATCCGGCAAGTAGACTTGAGAAAAAAAAGATTTTAACTATTCAGATTCAACAAAAATACCCGGATGAGAGGAGGGAGGGGGGACAAAAGACGGATGAAGGGACTATTAAGGCTGAAGAACGCTTAATAATAATAATAATAGTCTGTTCAGCCATTGCATTAGCAACATTGATGACATGTTTGCAAATGTTGGTAGAGATCCAGCAATTGTTGATGTTGACACACTATTTGCTTTGAGCGGCCATCTTAAAACAAACCCCCCCAAAAATGTGCTTTTGCCGACAGATGCTACATTGTGTTAAAGATGCTTCGTCTTTCACGGCTGACGAGCGCTGATAACCTGAGCTCCGTCATGCCCACCTGACCCCCCCTTGCATCCTTCAATACTAAGGTATCTTTAGTTTTTGCTAAAAACCGCAAGACTCTTCCCAATGTCTGAACACATCGTGTCTCCTGACTTGCCCTGACATGTTCGGAGGATGACCGCACGCGACCCTGTCTGACCTCGAGAGGCCTCCTTCATTACATCAGGCGATAGTTTGACTGTATTACAAGACGCAATATTATACCACGTTTCTGTCCGCCACATTAAGGAGCGTCTCCGGTGTCTTAAACCTTTAGTCCATGTCCAGCTTCAAGCGTTTTCTGAACAAGCCGAACGTTGCAAGTTCTCAATTCTTCTTGTATCTTTTTCCGAATAGTCTTTGTCTCCTCTTTCGTCTCTCGATCCCATTCCGTAGGATCCAATCGATTTCTCGCCAGAGTTAAAGCCAATCCTGGCAGGAGTCACCCGTGACTATTAAAAATGTGTGCTTCGTTTGACTATAAAGACGGGATAAATCGCGCATATACAGACCCTTTCCAAAAAATGTGAACATCATGGAAAGGTTTATTTATTTCCATAACTCCATTCAAAAAGTTAGACCTTCATAGATGATGGATTAAGGGCCCACAATTTAAACAATTTCAAGTATTTGTTTATTTGTAAATAATTTGGGCTTCCAGCTCATAAAACCCACCAAATCAGGAATTCCAAAAATTGGAACACTGTGAAGAAATCACTTACTTCTCAGTTTTTTTGTCGAAAAAACAAATAAAATAAAGAAATTACATGATACCAATCAAAGTATGGTACTTTCAAAACGATACGTTCATCTTCAACACTTGGAGTTCACTTTAATAATAGGGACGAACATTTTTCAGCCTGCTTTTTGTTTTTAGCCTTCTTTTTGTTACATATGGCAAGGCCTAAATAAGTTACTTCCATTTGGATCTTGATATTACAAATACTGGGATCGATACATTCTTCAGCGGGTAATAGTTGGCATTCATTTACATTCATCATAAAACCAGAGACCTTCGAGTATTCCTATAAAGAGCATAGTGTCCTCTGCATTATAGTTTTAGGAGTCGTAAATTTTGTGTCGAATTCACAACCAAACAATTGTTTTCGCATCATCCGTGCTTGTACCATTGATATTTAACTGATGGGCTCTATACTTTTGCACACGTACAATTATCAGTTTTTGTGGGGGGGGGGGGGGGGGGGGGAACATGTTTGTTGGATTAAATAATGAAAATATAGCTCTTTTTTTGTGTGCGTCTACTATTTGGAAGATATGCTTTACAAATTGGGATTTAACAAGGTTCGTTTCATGTCGAGAGGGTTCACAAAATTTCAAGCAGCACTGTATAAAGAATAAACTTTTATAATAATCAGTTAAAATTAATTACATACTTTGTTTGTGTTTGGGGAAACAGGTACGCCCCAAAAACAACACGTGTACTTTTAATGTAATGATTATAAATGTTTACTCACACGTTGATGATAAACATTAGGTAAGCACTAAAAACAACGTACATATTTATCGAATATTTGCATGAGTGTTTACTAAATATACTGCCGTGTGTGTGAAGTGGCAATAGTTTTATGGGCAGATCTGACACATTCAATATGGAGGACGCACTTACGTTTCCTCTGAAAGGGCCAACCCGTGCACGGCGGGATCAATGTTTCTTTCTACGTCTATGCTCAAACACCGTCCAAACAGACAATCGTGAGCCTCCGCCACACAAAGCCCATTTCTGGCGTAATACCGAAACTTGACCTACGAGAGGCAACGTAAACAACGTCCATTGACGCTTATTTACCGTGCGTGCGCACAATAAACAGCAGTTGTAGCAAAAAAAACAAAAAAAAAAAGCATATAACTTCCAATACTTCACCTGTTGTTTGGTTGTAAGGACATCTTCAGCTGCCTCCTCAACCTCCCTCATAAACTCCACAACGCGGATTGATTCCGAATCCATGGCTGTGTCCCAATTTGCTATCCACGTCCCTCGAGGCACGAATGCAGTGCGCGTGCGCATGACGTCACCATCTTCGGTCGCCAACTACGGCGTCTCGCTTGGTCAAAATGCACGATTTGTGGTGCGCTAGTTACTTCGGTGATAGATGTGGAAGTCAGTGTTGTCCCTTCACGACCTCGATGAACAAAAGTTGAGCAATTCAGGAAAGCAATCATGGCCCCCACCTGTTCCCAACGAGCCTGCTCACCTGTGGGATGTTCCAAACAGGTGCTTGATGAGCATTCCTCAACTTTCTCACTCTTTTTTGCCACCTGTCCCAGCTTTTTTGGAATAAAATACATAAAATTTAAAATACTAAGTTAATGATTATTTGCAAAAACAATAAAGTTTATCAGTTTGAACATTAAACATCTTTGTAGTGTATTCAATTAAATATCGGCTGGACATGATTTGCAAATCGTTGCATTTTAACACAACGTCCCAACTTAATTGGAATTGGGGTTGTAATAACAATAATCATCGTAATAAGTATGATAATGTGGCCCTATGGGGGGCACAAGCTTGTGCAAACCGTAGGCCGGTCCCAAGCCCGGATAACTGCAGAGGGTTGCGTCAGGAAGGGAATCCGACTTGAAACTTTGCCAAACAAATATGAGCGTTCATCAAAAAAATTCCATACCGGATCGGTCGTGGCCCGGGTTAACAACGTCCGTCACTGGCGCCGTTAACCTACAACCTCTCATCGCTCTCGCCGTAAAAATTGACCAAAGGCTTTTGGATCGCGAGCCAGATGAGGTGGCTGGGGCATCTGATTCGGATGCCTCCCGGACGCCTCCCCGGTGAGGTGTTCCGGGCACGTCCCACCAGGAGGACGACCCAGGACACGCTGGAGAGACTACGTCTCTCGGCTGGCCTGTGAACACCTTGGGATCCCCCCGGAAGAGCTGGATGAAGTGGCTGGGGAGAGGGAAGTTTTTTTTTTTTTTTCGACAATTTTTTCAGCAGTTTTGCTTGTCCGTTGCAGTCGGAGTTTGTCCTTTTTTGTGGCAGCATCAAGCCAGACTGTGATGGATGAACACACTGATTCAATGTCTGCTGTGTAGAACTGCCGCAGCAGCTCCTGTGGCAGGGCACGCTTCCTCGGAAGCCGCAGGAAGTACATCCTCTGCTGGGCCTTTTTGAGGATGGAGTTGATGTGGGTCTCCCACTTCAGCCCCTGAGAGACTGTAATTCCCAAGAACCTGAAGGTCTCGACGGTTGATACAGGGCAGTTGGACAACGTGAGGGGCAGCTGTCGCGAAGGATGTTTCCTGAAGTCCACGATAATCTCTACAGTCAGTGTGTGTTCAGTTCCAGGTAATAAAATAGCGTTTGCACCAAGCAGCTGTTCAATGTGGACGGTAATATCAGACGCTGGATTTTTTTTTTTTTCCCCCAATATCCAGAATAATCAGTGTTCCTGCCATAACGAGTCAACCTTCAGTGATTTCTGGAACAAAATACAGATGTTCAGTAACATTTGGCAGCTCTGCATTAGGATCACCCCGTCGACCATTTACGCAGGGACAGCATCGTACTCAGTCAATGACAGGTTTGATTTTTTTAAACTCAATTTCCTTGCTCTGCAGAGAAGGCTGCATAATTGGTGCAGGTTGTTAAAGTTTTTTTCCCCCACTCTTTCATGGCCTTATACAAGAATGCTGATGGTGCAAAGGCCGTTCTGTGTTTAGGGATGCTACACTGCCACCTGGCGGAAGCCCTTGTTACTTTGTTCATCATTACATGTGTGAGCTGGACCAAGTACTTCAGGGGTGGAGTTGCAGTATTATGAATGATTTTAAAAATTAGGCATGTCTGCAAACATCATATTTTCGAGTTGCGTGCATGAGACGATGACAATATTGATACTGTCGTGCTTTTAAGAGCTTGTTTATTGACTGACCCAAGTGGCTTCAGGGTAGTCTTATTTGCTTGAGAACAGCAGTAGATACAGTAGTAAAAATCTGACATAATTATTGCATTAAAAATGTTTTTGATAATGTGAGAACATTTCCGGTACATGTGATTGGTTTGGTTTTTTTCCTTGGCGCAGTGGTTTTAAAAAAATCATTTAATGTTCACACTACAGGACATTTCCATTTTATTTTTTTTTACCCAATGTGACATCAGAATCACAATTATAAATGATTCCCAGTCTGGATTTATGAAGGGAAGGTCAATTCACAATAATATTAGACTCTGACTTGACCTTTTGCACTATAATCAATTAATAGATGATGATGGATTTATCCTTTTTCGTGACTTTTACAAAGCCTTTGATTCCACTGAGCACTCTAAGATAATTAGGATTTAGTGCCAGATTTCAAAAATATGATAGAATCCCTTTATGTTGATATGAATAGCTAGGTCTCTTTACCTTGTGCTACTTCACCCTGATTCACAATCCTGTAACAAGGTTGTCTAATTCCCCCTTTCCGATTTATTATCGCTACAGAAATGCTTTCCATCTTTATCACCCCGCTAAATGCTATCGGACATCCACTACTCATTACTGAGCAATCAGCCGGTGGCATTCCCTGGGTGTTGTGGAAGCCCAGATTTTCTTGATGCTTGCTCTCAGTTCGTCTTTGTTTTGGGTCTGGTGCCCCTCATTCTTCTCTTGATAATACCCCATAGATTCTCAGTGTGGTTTAGATCCAGCGAGTTGGCTGACCGGTCAAGCACTGTAACGGTATGGGCATCAAACCAGGTTTTGGGGCTTCTGGCGGTATGGGCAGGGGCCAGGTCCTGCTGGAAGATGAAATCTGCATACAGATCCTCAGCAGAAGGAATCATGAAGTCCTCTCAAACATTCTGGTAGACTCTTGTGGTGCCCTTGGATTTAAGAAAGCAGAGTTTACCAGCACCTGCACTGGACATAGCACCCCAAATCATGAGTGACTGTGGATATTTCACACTGGACCTCAAGCAGCTTGGGTTCTGTTCTTCACCCGTCTTCCTCCAATCCCTTGCACCTTGATTCATGAATGAAAGGCACACTTCACTTTCATCAGAAAAGAGGACCATGGACCACTGGCTTAACAGTCCAGTCCTTCTTCTCCTCGGCCCAGTTGAGACGCTTCCTACGTTGGCTCAGGCTCAGAAGTGCCTTGACCCGAGGAACCCGACAATTGCATCTGGCGGATGCATCTGAATACGGTGGTTTTTGAAGCTGTGACTCCCGCCTCATTCCACTCTGATAACCCGCTGAAGCCCACGGTCATCTCTTTTGCTGGTGCATCTTCTCCTGACACATTTTGTCCTTCCGCTAGACTTTCCATTGATATGCTTGGATTACAGTCCTCTGTGAACAGCCAGCCTCCTTAGCTATGAACCTTTGTGGCTTACCCACCCTATGGAGGATATCAATGATGGTCTTCTGGCCAGTTGTCAAGTCTGCAGTCTTCCCCATATTGGACCCAACTGAGACAATTGAACCAAACTGAAGCAATTGAATGACACCTGGGGAAACCTGTGCAGGTACTTTGAGTTTAGATGATTAGTGTCTAACACTCGGTTTAAAACACGTATGCCCTGCAAAATTTGGGTTTATTTAATTTTGGAAGCTGTTTGTTGTCGATTGAATGAAGACGCATTTTCGAAGAACTCCTGGTTGTGTCAGCGCAAATGCAAAAAGTTAGTTACCGGCGAATGACAATGATGGAAAGAACGTAGACGGAAATCTTATTTGATCTGAGGCAATGACGTCTACAGGAATACTTTTCAGTTTCTTATAGGGTGAGTTTCCATTAACGTCATCTACGTTACGTGAGTGTTTATTAGAAGTTTTGACAAAGATGAAAATGTTCCTTGTGGTTGTTAAGGTGAAAATCTGACTGCAAGAGTTGTTTTCGGTGTCAAAAATCACACGTTTATAGGATTTGGAAAGAATACAAAACTATATGGACATGATTAATTATTATTCTTATTCTTGTCTTCTGCGGCCTTTGAAGTCAATCTGATGATGCGCTTGCTCTAACTGGCTCTTTATACTCCCACGCTCGCGTGGCCGACAGCGCCCTCATTGCATCACGTGACCAACGCATTGGGCAGCGAGGACCCTGGCGAGGGTGTAGAGCTGGGTCCACTGTTCCACGGCCAGGACGAAAACCACACTGCTCCTCCTGAATCTGAGATTCGACTTCCCGACGGACCCTCCTCTCCAGCACCCCTGCATAGACCTTACCAGGGAGGCTGAGGAGTGTGATCCCCCTGTACTTGGAACAAACCCTCCGGTCCCCCTTCTTAAAAGGAGGGACCACCACGCCAGTTTGCCAATCTAGAGACACTGTCCCCGATGTCAACGCGATGTTGCAGAAGCGTGTCAACCAGAATAGCCCCAAAACATCCAGAGCCTTGAGGAACTCCGGGCGAATCTCATCCACCCCCGGGGCCTTGCTACCGAGGAGCTTTTTAACCACCTCGGGGTCTCCTATCCCAGAGATAGGAGACCCCGCCTCAGAGACCCCAGACTCTGCTTCTCACATGGGAAGACGTGTCGGTGGAATTGAGGAGGTCTTCAAATTATTCTCCCCACCGACTCACAATGCCTCCGGGCGGCCGCCTCAGCAATGGAGGCGCAGAACATGGACACCTCTGACTCAATGTCTGCCACGTGCCTCTAGGACATGGGTGAAGTTCTGCCGGAGGTGGGAGTTGAAACTCCTTCTGACAGGAGATTCTGCCAGATGTTCCCAGCAAACCCTCACAATACGTTTGGGCCTCCCAGGTCTGATCAGCATCTTCCCCACCATCGGAGGCAACTCACCACCAGGTGGGGATCAGTTGACAGCTCCGCCCCTCTCTTAACCCGAGTGTCCAACACATGCGGACGCAAGTCCGATGACACAACCATAATGTCAATCATCGAACTGCGACCTACGGTGTCCTGGTGGCAAGTGCACGTGCGGATACCCTTCTGCTTGAACATGGTGTTCGTTATGGACAATCCATGATGAGTACAGAAGTCCAATAACAAAACACCACTCGGGTTCTGATCAGGGGTGGGCGTTCCTCCCAATCACGCCCCTCCAGGTTACACCGTCATTGCCTACGTGAGCATTGAAGTCCCCCAGCAGAACGATGGAGTCCCCAGCGGGAGCGCCCTCCAGCACCGCCTGCAAGGACTCCAAAAATGGTGGGTACTCTGGACTGCTGTTTGGTGCAAGGCACAAACAACAGTGAGGACCCGTCCCCCCACCCGAAGGCGGAGGGAGGCTACCCTTTCGTCCACTGGGGTGAAACCCAATGTACGGGGCGCAATAACTATACCCACACCCGCTCGGCGCCTCCCACCGTGGGCAACTCCAGAGTGGAAGAGAGTCCAACCCTTCTCGAGAGGACTGGTACCAGAGCCCAAGCCGTGTGTGGAGACGAGCCCAATTATATCTAGTCGGAACTTCTCGACCTCACACACCAGCTTTGGCTCCTTCCCTGGCAGAGAGGTGACATTCCACATCCCTAGAGCCAGCTTCTGTAGCCGGGGATCGGATCGCCAGGGACCCTGCTTTCGGCCACCGCCAAGCTCACACTGCACCTGACCCCTTTGGCCCCTCCACCAGGCGGTGAGGCCATGGGAAGTGCTGGGTCAAACAAGGGAACAACATTAACACAAAGGATACCAATTAATAAGTTGATGAGATATGAAATCAAATACCGTTAAAACAAAACAAACAATTCTCATCCTCAACCAACACCTCTCAGATGAAAAGAGTGTCAAGCCGATATCTTAAAACCAAATAGCAGGCATGTCAACCTCGCACAAATCCGGGCTGCCACATAATTTTATGTGCCTGGCGAAAGCAAATCATTTGTTTCAAATTCCATGACTGTACCAACATTGCACATTGTAACATGCAATAAATAGTAACGCTGAGATATTGCAGGCAGGCGGCCCGGTGGATGACTGGTTAGCATATCTGCCTCACATCCGGCGTGGAGTTTGCATGTTCTCCCCGTGCCTGCATGGGTTTTCTCCAGCTACTCTGGTTTCCTCCCACATCCCAAAAACATGCGTGGTAGGTTAATTGAAGGCTCTAAATTGTCCGTAGGTGTGAATGTGAGCGCGAATGGTTGTTTATTTATACGTGCCCTGCGATTGGCTGGCGACCAGTTCAGGGTGTACCCTGCCTCTTGCCCAGAGTCACCTGGGATAGGCTCTAGCATGCCTGTGACCCCCATGAGGATAGAGCGGTACAGAAAATTGATGAACGGATATTGCAAGCTTTTTCTTCTTGTTATTGCCAAACCCCTTTTTTCGGTAACTAGAACAATAGTTGAACAAACTATGATCCTTGAATTGTGATATGAAAACTAGTATTCCATCATTTTGTTGTGTACATATAATACGATGATAAGGCGACTCAACATTTATATGGTTACACGGTCCTAATGGCCCTCTGAGAGAAACCCTACCAACAATGACAAATATGAGTTTGACACCCTGCACTGATGGAACACAGGCTCCCTCTAGTGGTATGCTAATGAATCACTGCCAAAGTACAGTTTAGTTGTATTTAACTTTTAAATTCAATACAACTAATCTTTAAGAACATTTTGCGTTGAAAACTTTATTTAGGTACCTTTTTTTATTTACCTTTTATATGCAATAAATTTTAATATTGACTCATTCTGTACCGTTTTTTTTTTTTTTTTGTGGTAAAATACAAAGTAAAAGTATCGTCTTCGCTTATAACATTTTGACTATATTCCTGTAAAATTGCATGCTTTTTTCATATTTTGAATTTCACATGAGTCACACATGTTTTTCATGTAATATACATGACATATATCTACTGGGCGGCACGGTGGGAGACTGGTTAGAGCGTCCGCCTCACAGTTCTGAGGACCGGGGATTGGATTGTGGCTTTTTGTGTAACTTTTTGCGATCTTTCGGCTGACTTGATTTTGTCAGACGGGTTCTATCTAAGTGGGACCTCGATTGAACAGGTCTTGAGGTCATCAGGCTTGGGTGTGCTCAGTGAAAATGAACTCAGATTTCTACGAAATGTGATTAGCCAAATGACAGTTCATTCATGATTGAACAAGGTGGACAAGTACCTTTTCACACAGGTCCAAGGTAGCTTTGATTTTCTTTTCCCATCCATCCATCCATTTTCTGAGCCGCTTCTCCTTTTTTTGAGCTATCATGTACCTCAGAAAGGAATGTGTGTTTTGTCAACTGGTTGTTCTGAAACATTTGAATATTTTGCAAAAAAAAAAAAAAAGAGGATTTATGTTACCAAATACCTGGAGTCACTCTCTTTGAGAACCAAAGACAAAGTCCGAAACCTTGGTATTCTGATAGATTCTGACCTGACTTTCAACAGACATATCAAATCAATTACTAAAACTGCCAGTTTAGCCAGAGTGAAGGCTTGCATGTGTCAAGCAGACCAGGACAAGCTCATCCATGCTTTTATCTCAGGTAGACTTGACTATCGTAATGGTCTTCTGACTGGACTCCCCCAAAAAAGCATTAAAAAGCTGCAGCTCATTCCGAATGTTGCGGCTCGGCTACAGACCAGAACAAAGAGGTCCAGAGCATATTACTGCTATTGTAAGGTCATCACGCTGGCTTCGAGTCAGCTTTAGAATAGATTTTAAAGTTCTGCTACTGGTCTATAAATCACGAAATGGTTTAGGTCCTGAATACATGATAGAAAGGCTAATGGGACATAAACCCAGTAGGGCTCTGAGATCGACAGACTCAGGTTAAATAGTGGAGCACAGAGTCCAAAGCAAACACGGTGAAGCAGTTAATAGCATTTAGCTATTATGCCGCATACAAATGCCAACAGAGGTGACATCAACCCCAGGTGTGAATGTTTTTAAGTCCAGGTTAAAAACTAAAATTATGATAAATAGTTTTCTTTTTTTCTTATAATATTACAACTTTAGGAATACAAGCTTGTTTTTTTTTTAATATCAATATGCAGGCCTACTACGCGTCTGTATTTTAATGTTAGTCATTATAGCGTTACTAAGAATGTCAATGATTTTTTTGGGTGGTACTTGGTGTAAAAAGGTTTGAGAACCGCTGCTGTAATAATTCATAAATTGTATAGCAATATATTCATGTTGGAAGTTGGGCAAGATGTTTGGACCCACGTTGTGCTGTTACCTTTCAGTTTTGTCCCATTTTTATTTTCTCTAATCTATTACACATGTCAATTGCGTGCATGGAAGTTACATTTCATATTTGCGGTGAACATCTGGGCCTCTTTTTTGTTTTCTACACGGTGCCACTACAACATACCCCGCAGAAAGAGGCGGGGAGGGAAATGGTACAAATGAATCAGCAGGCAGCGGAGTTGTCCAATGAAAACGAAATTGCTCGTTCAAATAAGCCAATAGCAGCAGTGAATGGCCGCGCTTCTCCTTTCAATACCCAGTATGGGTGGGCGGTTATTTTCTATGACCCACCCATCGTGAACGTATGGTTTGGTTGCACACCGTATACAATTTCAGTTTGTTTTATTCAACGTTTTGAGTGCCCGAAGGTGAAAATTCCACATTTTTTTTAGTGGGGCTCATCGTACTATACTTGTGATTTCAAGCGCCAACTCGGACGTGCGTTTGCGTGCCTCTTTCCCTCGCCTTGGTATTTCAGCAGAGCGGAATCTACAGTTCGATTTTTGGTTTCTCCTGCTTTTTCCTCTCCACCTGGAAATCAACATTTCAACCTTTTTGAAGGTGTTCTTCCATAATGTCAAGACCAGTAAGGTAGGTCTGTCCTCAAACGACTTTTAGGCGGACGAGGTTGGTGGCTATCGCGCTGTAGTTGCACGCCTCCGCCATATTGTCTTTAAGGAAGCTGTTGTGTATGCTTTTCGTGGGGGGGAAAAAAAAAATAAAAAAATAAAAAATTTAGACATGAATGTGGGCTTCACGTATGTGCGCATGCTTGTCGGACAAGGATCCCAGTGGCATTGGGACGCACTGATTTAAAAAAAAAAAGATAATTTTTATTACCCCCCACCCCCCCCACCCCTCCAAACTAGTGATTCTGTTTGCATTGTTGATTTCAATGAAGGCCTGGCGGAATACATGCGCGAACATTTTTTTTCCCTCTCCACGTTTATTGTAGGCCTGATCATTCCTACATTGCCAATGCTTCCACGTTCCCACGGAAGCTCCCATTTTTTTTTTTCTCTCTCTCTCTCCTTCTTCAAATTCACCTTAAACAGCATGGTTCGCCAACATTTCACTCTCCGGGCAAATGGAACCTTGCCGGCTGTGCGGATCCATTTCATGCATTGAAATGGCTTTTCAGACTTCGACAAATACGGTGTTGACCACAGCTGCGATGGCGTGAAATGAGCTTTAATTTTCATTGAAGGGACAAATACGATTTTGCTGATTGGGGCCTTGCTTGAAAGTGTCTCCCCCCCCCCCCCCCCTCACCCCTACTATGGCGCTTTGTGTAATTAAAATTACTACTGCATGTTTTGATTCCCCTAGATAATCGACTTTTTTTTTTTTTTTTTTTTTTTTTAAACCCCATAGCTGCAGGAATTATGCATCCCACTGCTTTTATTTAAAATCGGATCGAAATGACCCTTGTAATAATTTCATTTAAAATGTAGTTTTGATGGGGCTTATTACTTAGAAATTCACATGAAATTATTCCGTGTTTTGCACGCTATTTAAAACGTGTTTCTTACGCTGCGTTATAGTAATTACATTTTTGTAATACATTTCTGTTTCCGGTTAAATTTGAACAGTAACACATTAGTTCCATATCATCTCTTTACTATTTAAAAGTGCATCGTCAGTAATTTTCTGTCTTTCATTCATTTGTGTAGAATGTAGCACCCATGTAATCTATACAGCTTTATTAGAATTGAAACCCAGAAAGTCTCCCCCCCCAACCTATTTGCCACATTTAGTACTCAACTGTTCTATATTAAGTTTTGTAGAGTTTTAAGCAGTACAGCATTGGCAGGATAACATTAAATTAATTTATTTTACTGAGACAAGTGCCAGCACATCCGCGACCCTCGTGAGGATAAACTGTACGGAAAATGGATGGAATAGCCATATCATGAAAACTCAAAATTCCCCTGAGACTGGGGGCTTTCTTTGTTTGGCATTGACAACCAGTTTCTAATGCCACCTACTGGACAGTATTGTTTATATGCATGTATACATTTAAAGTGGCACTAAGCTGGCCCCCCCCAAAAAAATCCCATGTAAATTTGACACACCAACAGAGAAGAGTTAATGTTAACAAGTCTAACAAATTTGAATGAATTTAAAAAAAAAAAAAAAAAAATCACGTATATCAAACCAGGTTTCAAAACTTGAGGGCCACCTCTCAGACGCTGTGGGCGTGTCGAATGGATGTGCCAAAAGAAATCAAACGTACTGAGGGAGTGATAGCTTTTAGGATGTAAAATCACATTAGGAGGCTCAACTTTTTAAAATTGAATGGTTATTGTGGACTATAATCATAAAAATAAGCACACAAGTCAACTTACCCTTGTTGTTGGTGACGTAATGTCGCAACTAAATGACTTTATTGTTGGTGATTTTTTTTCACATTTAAAATGCGGGTACTGCTGCATACAAAAAGTGCTTCATTTGGAGCGGTGCGGACGAATGGTTAGGCTTCATTAAGTGCCGGCACCGCCCTTCTGGGGCCAACTTAGAGATTGAAGCTTCATATTACTGAATTGGACATCAATGCCAGTTTAAGCTTTTATTTTCAAGTTGGCCCTCTCAACACGTTGGCGGAGAGGCGTCGTGTCACGGTAAGACGCAATTCGTAATCGTAGTAGCCGGCTGCCTGGACGCCAACTTTTCGACTGGCATGTCGAAATGAATGGGGAAAAAAAATAAAATGCTGGGAGAAAATCGAGTGGGAAATCACGACTGTCGAGTTCTTTGGAGTTTGTGACCGCGCACGACTGACCCAATGGTCAAGCAGAACAACAGAGACGTGCCCTTGCTGGACAATTAACTACATGGACGGGGATTTTCAAATGAAAAGTCGGTGCTTACAGCCTAGTGTTATTGCATTTTATGCATTAACTGTATTTGTGTTCATTAAGTTGCAATTTGTGATTGCTCTTTGTAATAGCCTACTTATTCAGCATGCCCGGATCAGACTACAAGACAAATTTGCTCTTTCATGATTGCACTATGTCAGACTACTGCAATAACCTCTTTTATTCCGATACCACCGCATCCCGTTTTTTAAAAAAATATTTTATTTTTTTTTACGATCATTGGGCTTTATCTTGTCAACTCAAATGCGACCAGATACAATCGTTGCCGTGGCGACGACAACAAGAGTGGAGTGTGCGGACTTTGTATTATAAGGACAAAATGGGGGGGGGGGGGGGGTGTTGGTGGTCACCGGTGCTCAGGACAGGAGAGGACGTTCGTTGAAGGCTTGCTTGAGGTATGTTCACGTACTTTGAATACGATACGGTTCGCAAGCAGGCAACAAAACGTTAGGTAGTCCAGCAAGCTAGCGGTACCACGAACGGTTGGACGTAAACATGCCGCCATTCTGTCGAATCAGGCTCTAAAGTTTCGGTGTGGGTGATGTCATTTAATTAAAAATAAAGGAATTTTATTACAGTAAGTTAGCACCCATTATTTCTGTCACGTAATATTGGTTTGACCTGATGGATTAGAATACACGCTCTGACTAGAGCAGTGATTTCCAACCTTTATGGAGCTAAGGAAGATATTTTACAATTGAAAAATCTCACGGCACACCAACAAACAAATATGTCACACAAAAAAAGCGGATATGTTAATTACTGTATCTCCTTCCTGCCATCTAACAGAAGACCAGATGATTCTGATTAATTTGTTCTGTCTGTCGCTGTGCCTCACTGGCATAAATAGAGGAACAAAGATACATTTATTTATTGTAAATAAAATTTTTGAGCAATTAAGTACACAAATATATACAGTAAATGACCAGGTCATTTAAATAGACACATTGCTCCATCTTGTGATTGGTTATCAATTATTATTATTATATATTTTTTTTATTAAACTCTGATCGGTCCCAAAAATCCTGATTGTGTAAAGCCTACTATATATACTGCACTATATAGTATTTAGTGAGTGATTTCGGACTCTGTAGAAGTAGTAGGCTTACGATGGTACTAACACATCTTCATTTCTTCAACGCAAGATCTCTGTTACATATAACAGACCACTTGAAATTACAACTCGCTGGAAATCGCTATGTTTGTGAGTTTTTGATTACCACGGAAACGTTGTCACCGGAGCGTACGTGATGCTAGTATGCAGTGAGCTAGCCTTTAAAAGGTGGGAGGCATACACACGAACTGTTGTCATTCCTACGGCTGTTTACCTGATGTGGATGTAAATACCCTCAAATTAAAGCGGAAAGTCTGCAGTAAAAGCACATCCTGTATGTTTAATTTAAAATCCATTGTTGTGGTGCAGAACGTTTGTTAATTACGAGTGCCGTCGAACGAAGGTTCATGAACGAGTTCATATTTTGGGCGAATGTGAACAGAACTTAGTTAATTTTTGCCTGATTAATGTTATCGAGAGAGTGCACATTCTGGCGTCTGTGAGCGGTTTTTGAATGAATGTTCATTTTCATTCAAGAATGCTAGGTTTTGTTCGGGACTTCCAGAACAAATCTCGCCTGAACACACACGAAAGCCTTCAAATGTCGGGGGACAAACGGCGTATTTGGCAGTGTGGCCGGCATTAATGTTTGAATGCGCAAGGTTCAGTGTCACTCCATGAATGGGAGTGTATGTGTTCGGAAAACTATTTGTATCAGAATGTTTTGGTTAAAACCTATGATCATCTTCTTTTCCTTTTCAGCTTTTCCCATCAGCGTGCCATCCTTTTTCCATGAAAGCCTATCTCCTGCATCTTACTCTCTCGCATCAACTGCCCTCATGTCGTCCCTCGTTACTTCTATCAATCTTCTCTTTGGTCTTACTCAACCTCTCTTACCTGGCAGCTCCATCCTCATCACCCTTCTACCAATGTACTCATTATCTCTCCTCTGGACGTGTCCAAACCATCAAAGTCTGCTTTCTCTAACTTTGTCTCCAAAACATCTAACCTTGGCCCGTCCCTCTGATGAGCTCCTGTCTAATCCTGTCTAGGGTTGGGCATCGTTTGAATTTGAGCGATTCCGGTTCCAAACAATTCTCGATTCCCATTCTTTTTGGGGGCTGGGTCAAAAACCGCCGCCCAATGGCGGAGCTAGACTTTTATCCTTGGGGTGGCCAAGGCTATTTCAAGGGGTCCAAAGAATTTGTTTCTCGACCAATTAATTGCAATCAGAGTCTCTAAAGGTTGCAATGTACATACTAAGCACACAGAAGATGAGATTTGTGCGCATAAATAAAAATGTATTAACGATGTTTACACAGAAACACAACCAACAATTGTTCAATAATCACAGAGTAAGCCACTCACACAGTTATCCACTCACTCTCTGTCTCACACGCACACACATACGTACACAATTACCCACTCACAGTTACTCATGCACACACACGAGCTATTCACTCACACCCTCTCTGTCCATCTTACCGTTGCCTGACTTGCTTCTCTTTAAAAAGAAGTTATACATCTTGTCGGCCTGTCTTTTCATTTCTCAGCGGAACCTATGAAAAAAACAAAACAAAAAAAAGGGGCCAGTTTTCGTTACTCTTAGCATCACTTACAATTGCACAATGTTATCAAATCCCCACTTCAAGCCTAAAAAATGTCAGGGGAAATAGACCACTGTGGATGTAAGTTTAATAGTCAAACTTTCAGCTCCTCAATGTTACCCAACTGGTTTTGCCTCAGGACCCAAAATTTAACATTCTTTTGTAACTCAAATTGATTTCACAAAAAAATAGCCCAGTAATACAAAAGCCTTTATGCACTGTTGAAAACACGAAGCCAGTTGAGATATAGAATATGAAGTAAATAAAAAGGCAGACTTCTTTTTTTTTTTTTTTTTTTTTTTTTTTTTTTTTTGTCGTTGAAAAAGGAAGACTTCTGAATCAAATAAAACAGACAAAATAAATTAAAAAGGCAGAATTCACATGAATTACAGCATTTGTGCTTTTTAAACAAGTTACGCTTGTGATGCTCATTAACAGCCCTTTTGGGATGCCCTCAACTCAAGTTTTCATTGAAAGCACTCCACTAGTTTGTCTTAAATGTGTTTTTAGCTATCCTGTTGTGCACTACAATATGCACGAAATAAGATGCTGCATAGAAGAGAAAAAAAAAATGGAGCAACACTTTGTGTATGTCAGTTTTAAAGATTTTAAACAAACCTATCAGTACACCAACAGTTTAGAGACATAACAAAAGGCAAAATGTGAACGATAATCCCCCAGCCTCCTTCATGTTATATTTCATTTAACCCAACAGAGCATGAACAGAGCCGATTGTCTGCTAGTTCCATTCCTCTAAAATCATTGGAGAAACGCTTAAATATAAGCAGCAACCCGAATTAAATGTACACGTTAACGTGGAGTGACACTAAATCATGTGTAGACGCCATGTGGACAATGTAACTTGTCCATGTGCCCGCGTTTGTGTGTGTGCCAGCCAGCGGGTGAGAGAGACTGCACACTGCTTATTGAAACACTGCATGCGCCGGGTGATAAGTTTTAGTTTTTACCGCCATGGGACGTAACGTAATGTTAACTTTAGCTTTATACCGTTGGCTTCTGGTCAAACGATCTCCGATCGGAACACAAAAGTGATTTTAAACAGTGACTCATTAGGACACCACCGTAAAACTTACTTTAGGATGAGGTCGTGATGTAGACTGGCTCTGGGGCAAATCCTCTTCTTCTGTTGAGTTTCTTCGTCTTCTCCTGATAAATGTCTATTGCAACTCCTTTTTTGGTACATAGCGCCAACTACTCTACAGGAGGGACTTAGCAGTCAAAAGGCGCCACTGATTTCAAAATGCAAACGGCTCCTTTCGACAAGACATGCGGTGCTGACAGATGTCAATCATCTGGGGAGGCACCTGAGGGGTCCAATCAGATTTCGGGCAGCTAGATCAATTCCACACATCCACCATGCACACACAGATGTAATTGTGAATATTTTCTCTGGCGGACTAATATGCGAGCGCATTGGCCTGAGGTTCTGCCTGTGCGCTCGGGACCTGCTTTATAAGTCACAGGAGTTGACGAGACCAGAAGACGTCTGCCGCTTCTGCTGTTAAGACCTAACGGTACTTTTACTCCGTTACAGTGATCAAAATGTCGCTCGCTACTTTTAGTTATCAATTATTGCTTATTTATCAACTAGTGAAACTTGTGTTGAGGTGCTGCGGGTCGTGGCCCCGGTTGTGGTCCCAGCGGAACCGCGCAGCACACATTACATTGGCGACAAGAGTTGATCCGCTGGTACATCTTGTGTTAATTAGGAAATGGGGCTACAATTATCTAATTAGTTTACGGATGTTAATGTTAAATGTTATTAAGCGACGGAGGGATGTTAGTGATTATGTCACAACACAGAATGAAGTTACTTCAAATTCAGAAATGGACAATTAAAAACAGAAAAATATTCTACTTATTCTCCTGGAGGATGCATTTGGGATTAGCCTTTGAAGTTGGTAGTAGTGAAAAATGAAGTGAAACAGACAATGATTTGAGTCTATTCTTTTCCAGAAGGAGAGCGTTTATAGAGGAGGATGCTATTCATGTGGCACAGCTTGAAGCAGGCATCAGGTGCAGGTGGAGATGGGCCTGGCTCCAGTTTGAGTCAAAGAAAGCAACGAACTTCGGCAAATTTACTTTGAATCTCAAATGTGCACATCATGGATTTGAGCGGTGTAAAGAAGTTTTACATGCGTGAAGAATTGTTTTTAGCCTTATTGGACTGTTCAGTTTTCCAGATTGCTTAATTTATGTTAAACTAAAACTAATTCTCATCTTTGTCACCTTTTTCATGCCTTTGGTGTTTACATGTCTGATTTCCTCCAGCACTGCTTCTTGTTGTCTACAGTGCCACTGTCTCTAATCTGTCACACCTTCAGCACACCTCACCACTCTTCCGCTGCCCTCATACATGTGCTGGACTATTCTAACATACTTCTCTGCCACACCAGACATGCAGTACCACAGTTCCTCTCTGGGTACTCTTGTTATAGGCTTTCTCTAGATCTACAATGACACAATGTAGCTCCTTCTGAAATTCTCTCTACTTCTCCATCAACATCCTCAAGGCAAATAATGCATCTGGGGTACTCTTTCGAGGCATGAAACCATACTGTTGCTCACAAATACTCGCCTCTGTCCTGAGTCTAGCCTCCACTACTCTCTCCCATAACTTCATTGTGTGGCTCATCCACTTTATTCTTCTATCGTTCCCACAGCTCTGTACATCATCTTTGTTCTTAAAAATGGGCACAAGCACACTTTTCCACCATTCCGCAGGTATCTTCTCACCCGCTAGACTTCTGTTGAACCAGCTAGTCAAAAAGCTCCACAACCACCTCTCCTAAATGCTTCCATACCTCCACAGGTATGTCATCAGGACCAGCTGCCTTTGCGTTTTTCATCCTCTTTAGTGGCATTCTAACTTCCCCCTTCCAAATCATTGCTACTTCCTGATCCACCACACTTGGCTCTTCTAATTTTCTTCATTCATCAACTCAGAGTATTCTTTCTATCTATCCAGCACACTAGTGGTACCAGCCAACACATTTCCATTTCTATCCTTAAAGAAAGGCTGCAGACTTTTTCAGAAGTAGTACAAATCTTGAATCAGAACGGATTGCTTTGACGTGGTTGTGATTATTAATGTTGCTACTTGTCACTTTTTCTTGACCAAATGGAACCTTGAATGCCAGTATATATTGCCTGTTAAGGCATTAATGACTGTTTATACCTCTGTGTCAAATTTTAATTTGTTGAACTGTAATATTTGTGAGCGGAGCCAGTCTTTGTAAAATCTATTTGTTGTGCTACATTACAGTGTTCAATAGTGTTAGTTTCAATTAAAAGTGAATTGTTCTTAATCTACGTGAATATGCTCATTATATCAATGGTTTAAAAAACACTGATAGTATCGCTTGTAATGAAAGTTTTTTTGGGAAAATATATCGTCCCAAAAAATTTGCTATCACGACAGGCCTAAACACCAAAGAGAGAGCAAATGCAATGGATAACAAACAAATTGTACAAACGGTCTTAAAAAAAAAAAAAAAAAAAAAAAAAGAGTAGCGGCTGTAATAAAAAAATCTGCAATCTCGCGGGGCGGCGAAGCAAGAACCATGATATGGTGGAGGATTACTGTATCTGTATTCTGTGATGATAAATTGGAGGGACTCATTGTTCCCGGTTTGTGACGCATTGTTTCCCTGACCTGTGAATCTCGGGATTCACACTGTCTGAAATGTAAAATGATCGCTGTGTTTTTGAGATTGTAGGGTGAAAGCTGCAGCTGGCAACTAGTGTGGACTGGATGGGTGGCAACTATAGGGAAAGGCCAGTATTTTTTTAGGGTAGTAGCCCGTCAGCAACATACAGCATGGATCCCATTTGATGTGCGTCCAGCGTCTAAGATGCACTAAAATTAGCAGGGATGCATAAAGTAAAATCAATCTGTGTTTTAGAAAGCAGAGCTATGGCTTAAAGTACTCAGGCTAGGTCCTGAAAACCTGCCGTATGAATTTTATTTTTTTAATTATTATTTTTTTGGGGGGACTAGACAGGGCTCTAAGAGTGTGACTAATTGGGTCGCATATGCGCCCTAATTTCTGAATGGTGTGGCGGCAGATCTCGTCACGAGCCCGCGGTGAGGTCCGCCGTCGTGAGGTCCACCACCGCTGCACTCAACCGGTAATTCGTAGTTTGTCTTTGTAATCTATTTTAATCTTATTTCAAACCTTGCGTAACGCCGCATAATGGCCGTGAGTGGAAAAAAGTAAACGCCTACAAAGGTCTGTCGACCAATCAGCGTTCATCAGCACAGCCTGCCCCCTCAAAGAGTTCCTGGTAGCTCTCCGAAGACCCTCCCTGCCAGGATGAACGAAATAATCCAGGGGGAACCGGATTATTTTATTATTTTAGTTTTTTTTTTCAGTGGGGACACGGGAGGAACTCAAACTAGCAGGTTAGCTTGGGAAGTTCCTACAAAGGTTCCTGCTGTGGGAAAGCCCCTGGAGTGAAGGGCAGGGACCCTCCCTCTGTTAACCGCGTGCATGTCTACAGTATGTGCGTGTCGACGCTCGCGTGTGCTTTTGAAATGCGGGCGCTAGCATACACAAAGCTAAGTTTTCTGACGGCAAGCCGGTACGTACAAGCACAGTTACAGAAAGTTGAGCAGCATAAATGCTATTAATTCCAAAGCCGAACGCCACCGCGACGATTTGGGAACATTTCGGTTTCAAGCCAGATGAAGCCGGCCATCCTGCTAACATCAACGAGCTGGTAGGTTGGTATGAATTTGTATGAAGTCGCAACAAAGACAACACAATTTAAAACGTCAAAGTGATGAAATATATCTAATACAAAACCATCCCGCCCAATTTCTTCAGCTGTGAACAAAAAACACAGTGGAACATTTCCCGTTTCCCGTCACCTTGCAATTAAGTGCTTTGCAAGTGCATTGTTTGTTTGCCCAAACAATGCACTTATGCTCACATTATATACAGTATAGCATTACTTACGATTGTAAAAGATGCAGCCACTGTACATGTTGACAAAGCAGCGTTTCAAGAGGGGCAGAAGACCTTTTTAAAAAGTAGTACACATCTTGAATCACAACGGATTGCTTTGATCTACTTGTTATTAACTCATTCACTGTCAGGCCTCCATGTTAACATGGATATTTGAATTCAAAACCCATCAATGGCAGTGAATTTAATCTTGCTATACTTTGCACTTTTTCTTAACCAACTGGAAACATGATTGGTAGTTACAGTATAGTAACAGACAATAGACGTACAGTATATTGCCTGTTCAGGCATTAATGACTGGATATAACTGTGCCAAATACGATAACAGATGTAGCAATATGTCTATATAAATGACTTGTTCATTTACGCTATATACTTGTGGACTGTATAGTAAGTATTCTCTCTTCCAGTGGTTCCCAACCAGTGTGCCATGAGTGATTTTCAGGTGCGCCGTGGAAAATTATCTAATTTTACTTAATTGCTCCAAAAAGTATTCATATACAAGAAGAAATGCATCTTTGTTCCTCTATTTATGCCAGTGAGGCATAGTGACAGACAGAACAAATAAGTGTTCTTCTCTTAGATGGCAGGAAGTACATACAGTAATTACTGTCTATCTGCCATGTGACATTTTTGTTTGTCGGTGTGCCGTGAGATTTTGCGATTGTAAAATGTATGCCTTCGCTCCATAAAGGTTGGAAATCACTGCTCGAGTCAGGTCATGTATTTAAATCAGTCAGGTCAAACCGACATTACATGACAGAAATAATGGTTGCAAACTTACTGTAATTGTATTAAATTTATTGTAATTAAATTACTTCACACACACCGAAACTTTAGAGCATTGCTAAATGCTTGCTAAACATCAGGGAGTCTACCCCGGACTTTCTTTCACCAACTTGCGCAAATTCGCTCAGCTGCGGTCTATGGCGCATGGAGACGTAGGCAACGAAGGGGGAAGTGCGCCGGCATCCAAGATAAACTCTGTGAATTGACTGTCTGTTGTCGTACTAGAGCGGCTCCAACTACCGGAGACAAATTCCTTGTTTTTGACATACTTGGCAAATGAAGATGATTCTGATTCTTACGCGCATCCATGAGCCTAATGTATTAATGTCACAAAATGCTAGCTGCTCAAGTGAAAATGCACAAAGGCTGTTAATGCTTTTTTCTTTTTCTTTTTTCTTTTTTTAAATTAATGCCTTATCTTTTATGCACAATGTGAATAAAAAAAAAAGTAGACTTTACACCGATCTGATCGGTTTGATCGGTATCTGCCGATAATTAGCATTTTATGTTGATCGGCTTTGTCGTCATTCGCCATCAACCACGTCATTGATTGGCTCCACAAAAGACATTTACTCCGAGTCGCCATCGTCATCACTAGTTTATTTTCAGCCTCGTCGTGTCTTTTGACTTAGTACTGTATCTGACTGCCAATGAAGTTGTTTAAAAAAAAAAAAAAAAAAAAAAAAAAATGTCGGTGGTGTGGGACAGACAACATGTAATGCCTGGATCAGACCACAAGACAAATTTGGTCTTTCACGATTGCACAATGCCAGACTACGGCACTAAAATCTGGTATTCTGATACCACTAAAGCCTGTCTTTTATGATCACTGGGCTTTATCTTGCCAACGCAAACCCGACCGGATACTATTGTGACCATGGCGACGACAACAACGGATCACGCCACATGTATTATAAAAACTACTACCACTGCTTTTCCTTTTGTCCCGTTAGGGGTCGCCACAGCGTCTCATCCCTTTCCATGTAAGCCTATCTCCTGCATCCTCCTCTCTTAACACCAACTGCACTCATGTCCTCCCTAGACTTTACACCGATTTTATCGGGCTGATCTGTATCGGCCGATATTTTTATGTTGATCGGCTTTGTCATAATTCGCCGATCGGTTCCGCAAAAGACATTAACTCTGCGCCGCTGCGTGCACAGTATATTCCAAAAGCTAGTTTATCTTTAGCTTTGTCGCGTGTCTTCTGACGTAGTACTGTAAATATCTGACAGCCAATGAAGTTTATATTGATAAAAAAAATAAAATAAATGTTGGCGGTGTGGGACTGACAACACGTCTGAGACAGGCAACACGTAATGCCAGGATCAAACTACAAGACAAATTTGACTACTGCAATAAAATCCAATGATCGGAAAAAAACAGGATGCGGTGGTATCAGAATACAAGACTTTATCTTGTCAACTCAAATGCGACCGGATACACTTGTAACTGTGGCGACGACAACAAGAGTGGAAGGCGCCGACGGTATTATAAGGACTAAATGGGGGGGAAACGTGTGTTGGTGGTCACCGGTGCTCAGGACAGGAGAGGACGTTCGTTTAAGGCTTGGTTGAGGTATGTTCAAATACTTTTAATACGATACGGCTCGCAAGCAGGCAATAAAATGTTATGCAGCCTAGCAAGCTAGTGGTAGCACGAACGGTTGTACGTCAACATGCCGCCGTTCTGTCGAATCATGCGCTAAAGTTTCGGTGTGGGTAAAGTCATTTAATTAAAAATGAAGTAATTTCATTACAGTAAGTTAGTACCCATAATTTCTGTCATGTTGTAATGTTGGTTTGACCTGACGGATTAGAATACACGATCTGACTAGCGCAGTGATTTCCAACCTTTATGGAGCCAAGGAACATATTTTATAATTGAAAAATCTCACGGCACACCAACAATGTCACAAAAGGTGGATACATTAATTACTGTATTTACTTTCTGCCATCGAATAGAAGACCATTCATTTGTTCTGTCTGTCACTATGCCTCACTGGCATAAATAGAGGAACAATGATACATTATTTATTGTAAATAAAAATGTTTGAGCAATTAAGTACACAAGTATATACCGGAAATGAACAGGGTATTTAAATAGACACATTCCTCCATCTTGTGATCGGTTATCGTTTTTTTTTAAACTCTGTGATCGGCCCCAAAAATCAGGATCATGTAAAGCCTATTCTTCCCCCACTAAACCTTCAACCTTCTCTTTGGTTGAAGGTTTAGTGGGGGAAGAGCTCTTCTAGCTCTCTTGCCAGGCAGCTCTATCCTCATCATCCTTCTACCAATATACTCTCTCCCCTGGACGTGTCCAAACCATTGAAGTCTGCTCTCTCTAACTTTGTCTCCAAAACATCTAATCTTGGCCGTCCCGCTGACGAGTTCATTTCTAATTTTATCCAACCTGGTCACCCCGAGAGAGAACCTCAACGTCATTTCCGCCACCTCCAGCTCTGCTTCCTGTTGTCTCTTCAGTGCCACTGTCTCTAATCCGTACATCATGGCGGGCCTCACCACTGTCTTAGAAACTTTGCACTTCATCCGAGCAGATACTCTTCTGTCACATAACACCTGACACCTTCCTCCACCCATTCCCACCTGCTTGGACCCGTTTCTACACTTTCTGACCACACTCACCATTGCTTTGGACGGTTGAGTCCAAGTATTTGAAGTCCTCCACCCTTGCTATCTCTTCTCCCTGTAGCCTCACTCTCCCCCCTCGCCCCTCTCATTCATGCACATATGTTCTCTCTTACTTTGCCTAATCTTCATTCGTCTCCTTTCCAGTGCATGCCGCTACCTTTCTAACTGTTCCTCCACCTGCGCCCTGCTTTAACTGCAGATCACAGTCATCTGCAAACATCATGGTCCATAGGAATTCCAGTCTAACCTTATCTGTCAGCCTGTCCATCACCACTGCAAACAGAGGGGCTGATCCCTGATACAGTCCCAACTCCTCTGTCACACCTACAGCACATCTCACCACTGTTCTGCTGCCTTCATACATGTCTTGTATTATTCTAGCATACTTCTCTGCCACTCCAGACTTCTGCATGCAGTACCACAGTTCCTCTCTGGGTTCTCTGTCATAGGCTTTCTCTCGATCCACAAAGAGGCACTATAGCTCCTTCTGACCTTCTTTGTACTTTTCCATTAACATCCTCAAGGAAAATATCTGTTTGTACTCTTTCTAGGCATGAAACCATACTGTTGCTCGCAAATACTCACTTATGTCCTGAGTATAGCCTCCATTACTCTTTCCCATAACTTCTTTGTGTGGCTCAACTTTATTGCTCTATAGTTCCCCACAGCTCTGCACATCATCTCTGTTCTTAAAAATGGGCACCAGCACACTTTTCCTCCATTCCTCAGGCATCTTCTTACCTGGTAGAATTCTGTTGAACAAGCTGGTCAAAAACTCCACAGCCACCTCTCCTAGATACTTCCATACCGCCACAGGTATGTCATCAGGACCAACTGCCTTTCCATTTTTCATCCTCTTTAATGCCTTTCTTACTTCCCCCTTACTAATCATTGTCACTTCTTGGTCAACCACACTTGCCTCTTCTTTCTCTCAGATTTTCTCATAAAGGAACCTGTGTTTTAAAATCACCTATTAACTCTCGAGGTGCCATGCGTGTTCGTTTTCGTGAAAGAACTACAATTATAACGACGTGTTGAAAGCCAACCAATTTCTTCCTGACGGAGTCTATACATTTTACAGAGCTCTGGGTCAGCAGCTACGCTTATCCTAGCCTCAGCAGAGACAGCTTTGTTCAGTCTGCGCTATCTGTTCCTGTCCCAGACTGATACAATGTTTCAAAGAGGAAGCATGGAATCGTCGTCTGATTGGTCCATGGTCCATTGACCGTTGCTGTGCAGAATGATGGCCATTTGCCGCTGGCTCTAGACTCTGTCTCCACATTCTTGCTTCTCATAAAGTTTACAGCAACCATTGTCGTCTCCAACAGATGTTCCCCGCAGCCTCAACATGCACTCTTCTGGGAGCGTTCATGCATCACACCCCCACACCCTTATCTAATTTACATTTTATCCTCCCTGCAATAGAACACCCATGTTCACACCCAGACTAGTTACACAACAAAATCACATATACATTACTCATTTATCAACTCCTCCAGTTTTATTTCCATCTATCCAGCATGCTGCTGGCACCAGTCAACACATTTCCAGCTCTAGCCTTAATCACCCTAATCTGCTGCACATCCTTCCCATCTCTATCTGTATAGATATTTTTTTCCTTCTTGAGTGTCCAACCTGGCATACATCATCATGACTCTTGTTTGGCCTTTGACACCTTTACCTTCACCCTACATCGCATCTCCATGTATTCCTTTCGCCAGTCTTCTGTGTCCCAGGGGGGGAGAAACATGTGGTAGCGGTGGTGGTTAATTCAAGGATTGCTTGAGGTATGTTCATGGACTTTTAATACTATATGGCTCACAAGCAGGAAACAAAACGTTATGTCGCCTAGCAAGCTAGTGCTAGCACTTCCGGTTGTACGCAAACATGCTGGTGTTATGTCGACTCATGCTCTAAAGTTTGGCAGCCCTATGCGTCGGTCACGTGATGCAATGTCGGCCGCGCGAGCACGGGAGTCTAAAGAGGCCTTAAGGCTAATTTATACTCGTGCGGGCGGCTACCGCGCTGACGTCACTGCGGCTATCCCGCATACAGTTTGCTTTTATACTCGAGCGCAACCCACGAGTGCGGTTTTGAAAATGTGCTGCAGTTCTCCTCCAAGTCGGGTGTGTTGCTTTGGCTGGTATTGGCTAGGACACCACAGGGTGGAGATTCCTCTGCATTTTATGGCCATTTCCGGTAGCCGTTTTTACTTTCCTTTCCAGAACAAGGAACAACAATGGTGACCGTGGAACAGTCTGCTAGAACAAATGGATCTAGATAACCAGACGATACGTTTAATTACACTGCAAAATTGTTCAAGAAGGTGGCGGTGGCATGTGGAACCAAGGGGAAGCTGAATACGTCATCACAGCATGTGACTAAAACGGACCAATCACGAGAGATGATCTCCGCAGCATTCTGCGCGCACTTACAATTTGTGCCGTATGCGTATCAAGTGCCGCATCGGGGCCGCACAGCCCAATGCGTGGTCACGTGATGCAATGCGGGCGCTGTCGGCCGCACGAGCGCTTGAGTACTAAGAGGCCTTTAACGCATGCTAACGCTTGAAGCAAACTAATTAGTACACCGCTAAGAGTGAGTAGTAGTGAATAGTTCCAAATGATGCTTCTTGCATCTTTTTTCTCAGAGAGAAAGAGGAGTCTGCAATCTGCAGCAGCTCGGCAGTTTGCCATTTGCTGCTCCTGCCGGCGCACACACACACACACTCCATCCATCCATACTTAAAGGCATTTCTCTAACGTGTCGGCAGACAGGCAGTCATTGGCTGACTCTCAGCTTTTTGTTGACTGGCCTTCATAAGACACTATTTGGAGTGCTGTCGCGAATGTTTTTTTTTTTTTTTTTTTTTTTTTTTTTTTTTTAATAAATAAATGCTGGTCCTATAAAAACTGGTCCCGTGCTATTTTTGATGTCCAAATACCTCTGTTCGGTACTGGTATCGATACTTGGTGCAACACTAGTCAACATTAGCTTTGTTTAGCCCACTGGCTAGACCTGCTGTGATAAATGGACCTCAAGCTGAAACAAACTTGGGTTCTGCAGCAGGGCAATGATCCAAAACACACCAGCAAGTCCACCTCTGAATTGCTGAAGGAAAAAACAAAATGATGACTTTCAGAGTGGTCTACTCAAAGTCCTGACTTGAATCCAATTGAGATACTGTGGCATGACCTTGCAAAGGCAGCCCATGCTCGGAAACACTCCAATGTGGCTGAATTACAACAATTCTGCAAAGAAGAGTGGGCCAAAATTCCTCCACAGCGCTGTAAGAGACTCATTGCAAGTTATCACAAATGCTTGATTGCAGTTGTTGCTGGTAAGGGTGGCCCAACAAGTTATTAGCTTTAGAGGGCAATCCCTTTTTCACACAGGGCCATGTAGGTTTGGATTTCTTTTCTCACTTTAAAAGTATAATTTGTATTTATTTATTGAGGTTATTTTTTCTAAAAAAAAATTTTAATCTATTGAAATGCAGAATGATTGTTTAATTTAAGCAGTGGTTATGTTGCAATTTAAATATTTTATTTGGTTGTATTGAAGTTATAGTTTGAGGATTTTCTAATGTAATTTCAATTTTATTCAATTGTTGTACATTATGTAGCCCAATAATAAATGGGTCAGTTTTTCTGATACCTACTGTTCCTGATTATTGTTCTCTGTTTGAGTAAGATCACTTGATCAAGCCTTTTCTAACATTGCATACTGCAAAATAAGTAAAGTATGTATGATTATTGCTCATATCGGATCGGACCAATATTGGTATCGTTTTGGAAGTAAAAAAAGTTGGATCGGGACATCGCTATTTAG